>NC_064621.1:380513587-380826209 GCF_023898315.1 Schistocerca nitens | reverse complement strand
GAAATTATAAACAAGGAAGTGAGCGCATTTGGAGCGTGATTTATGATGTACACTGATTAACAACTCAAATACAAATAAAGAGTACCAATTGTCTCCTTGACACACTAGTTCGTAGCATGATAAAATACCCAAAAAAACTAAATATCATTCATCTTTCATAATTTTAAAACTAAAATTGTCCAAATCGTTTTCTTTTTCATTCGAAAGGTGCTGAAGTTGGTGATGCGGAGGAGGGCGGTTGGAGGGTTGGCTACTAGAAAATATCCGATTGCACTTGAGGGTAATGGCTTAAAAAAGGCTGGGAACCACAGAATTAGAGCCCTCCTTAGGAGACGTGGGGACCTGGCCTAGATTTTAGGAACAATTGGGAACCTCAGCGGGTAGCAGTCCCTCTCTGTCCATTGTTAATAAGCATGTCCTCTTTGGAGGCTACCCGGAGGTGAACTTAAGATGCTTGCTGACACGGTAACCGCGCCCACTAACGACGTTACTAAGAAAAATTTGTTAAGGAATTTTTAAGAATTTTATAGATATTAGATTTTTATAGAAATTAATAGTCATTCAGGCGCTCCTAGATTGTTTGGAAACGACTGCGACTATTCATTTCGCATCTCAGAAAAACCTCAATTTAACGTTCATGGAAATTAAACGAAGAAGAAAGGCATTAAAATCATTAGGGGAAGACGTCAGTGCCTATGTTTTATTTCTGAAAATACAGCGTGTCATCCAAGAAGAAATCTTGGTGGGTGGATAATCCCGTAAAAAGATATAGCTTACCTGAAGATGTTCTATAATCAATCGTGTTCCTAGCGGAAGAACAAACGGATCGCTCATTGCTCCGCAGATAAATATAACCAAATTGAAACGGGCTTGAACAAAACATCGAAGGTCCAAAAAAAAATACATAAACACGAATGCTGCGCTACTGGGTGTATTATGGGACACTACAAAAGATATGCAGATGTTCTGAGTATCTTGTTTTAAAGTTCCTACATGTTAGTCCTATGTATACTGACTCACAGTTATTACATGTGAGTTCATATATTCCTGATCTGTTGAATTTATCTGTGGGTGTCTCCTGTGTTCTGAGTTTTTCTGCGTTGTGCTGTCTGTCCTGTATCCTATTTGAAGTCCCTGTTTGTTCTATGTGTTGCCTATTCTGTGGACAGTTTTGTTATTGTAGATGAGTATGTGCCTTTTTGTTTTGTTTTTGTGTTGTAGCACTCTTGTTTCTTGCAAGTGATTATTGTATGTTGTGTTGATTTGTGTTGTGTAAGGTTTTGTATGTGTGTTGTACATTCATTCCTTTTCAGTTTACAAATTTGTTGATTTAATTCCTCTCTCATATGGGGTGTGTAACCGTGTCCCTCTGCTATCTTTTTTATTGTGTTTAACTCCTGTGTGTAATTCTGTCTGCATAAAAGGCAGAAACTATATCAAATAATTTACCTGCAAACATGGAAAGAAAGACAAAAGCTGCAGATCCAAAAGATGAATACTTCCCACTAATTGATTTGAGCAATGGAGAAGAGAGTATTGCGCTGACTGAGCTGCAGACACACAACAGCATCCCAAATGTCAACAATAATGTGCATCTGGCAGAAAAGGAATTGTGAAAACAGAACTTGATGCGCACATTAAAACAAAATTTTAAAACAATCTGAAATAAGGACGGCGAATGCCAAGATTGACTTTAACCAGGAATGTTCAGTATAAGTTTTGAAAAAAGATTCTAATAAATTTTACGTATCTGATCAGACTGTGAATATACTCCATGTCAGTACAATCCGCGTCGAATGTAACATTGCAACGAATTCCCATCTCAATGATAGAGCGACTCATACAATTTACAGACTCTTCCCATCAGCTGGATTGAGGTATAAGACTGTTGAGACTCCCACCAATGGTATGTATCTTCCAGTGACAGTTCAGACATTGCGCTATCTGAAACTGTGTATTGTGGACCAGAATAATCAACTTGTTGATTTTCATGGTGCAGCTACCTGTAAGACAGGATATGTGTAAGGTACGAAATCAGCACTCACAACCTGCACCACAGCCCTTCACAGAAGAGCCGTAAGCTGATAAGAAGTGCGAACTATGGGTCTCTTAAATGAGTAGGTCTTACACCCTGCAATGACGATGCGTAATACAACGTCTCCAGTAGCATATGATGAGCGAGTTATACGCCCAGAATACTTCTAGTGTAAAACTTATGCCTCAACCACAATTAACAAAAACAACAGAATTAGGATTGTCATCCAGCACCAAGACACTTTAAACCACCTGTGCAAGAGTTCACATATTTCTATGGGACTTTTAGGAAGAAGGATGGTTCTACCACAGTGGGGTCGAAGCTTATATGTAATGCTTTAGCATTCCTGCTTCAGGAGATGCACTATGAACTCAGTGGGGTTGAGCTGACCATATACGTAAAGTTGGCATAACATTAACCCTTAAAACATATGTATCAGCCTCACCATCAGCATGAGGAGGTTTAGAAAATGCACAATGGTTCACAGAGGAACCAGTAGTTAGACCAATGGATGTGTACAAGAGATTTTCTGTATGCATACCTCTAAAACGGCTTGAGGACATATGGTGAATTATTATCAGTGCTCAACAGGAAGTTACCTTGGTACAGAGTGTGATGGATAACAATTTTTACACTCAAAGATTCCAAGACGAGAATGAGATCATCATCAATAAAATAATATGGGAAATACCACACATCACTGTAGCAGATGAGAAGTATTTGAAGCTTTTGGAAGTTATGAATGCTGGTCCATACCTGCCATTAAGTTTCTGTTCACGAGATCTTTTTGGTTACCCAATGCTACCTGTGGCAACCAGAGAAATGCGTGTTATTAAAACCTCTGTTCAATTGGAGGCTCCCAGATTTATCATATTTGCATTTCATACCAAGGGAAAATAGAATGCAGCAAATAATTCCACTGTTCTCCTGCATTTGGCACCTTCAAGTTAACTAATGCCAGAGTCTACTTGAATTCACAATCCTATCTGTATGACAATTTACTGCTACAGTAGGACGCAAATGTATACAGTCTAGCATTTGACTGTATATGCAGTTCCATCTTCTTACCATGAAGGTGTTGAATAGAGAGGATATCTACTCAGCCCATGGAAATTCAAGGAACTGCCACCAATCATCGTAATAGACTGCTCAAAACAGAACGAGGTAGTTAATCAGGACCAATAGAGATACAAATTGAATTAGAATCTTCAGCAAATTTCCCAAAATCCACTGTGGCATATGCTCTGCTTCTAGATGACCATGTGATTAACTTTTGCCTGCTCACTGGTGTTGTGCAGCGAGCTGTATAAATGAACAGGTGTTATGCCATACCTAGGGCATTTGACAATGGCATCTCAAAGTGTGAACATCATTGCAGACGGTCAAGGTTTCTATAATAATGAACTCAGATGGGTCATATTTAAAGATATTGCATTCATAGAATTCACAGTAGATGTTGGTGTAATAGAGACACTCTCAGCAAGTATAGCATCACTGAGGTCTTTCAAGGATGTGAAGTGTGCTAAAATATGGAGTAGTGCAAGGTAGTTAACACGTTTCTCCCAGGGAATTCACTGGCGCAATCCAGGTATATCCTATAAACATATGGTGACATTGCTCTGATTATTCTACTACATAGATACCATCATCTTTGTCAGAGGCAAGGGGATCACTTGGATGTGTAGAACATACAAGTATGCAGCTATTCAAGACCTGGACTTGTACAGATGATCTGCTCTCCATCAGCTCAAAAAGAAGAAGAAGACGTGTCAAAACAGTGTTGCTGTTTTTGCTTATGAAAATATATAATTACTTTTAAATTGGATGACAAACAAATGAATTTTTACACCATATTCTGTGTAATTATTTACCCATTTCACCCTGCTCACACTGCTTGGCAGCTATATAGTATGAGACTCTGTCCAGATGCTACTTTTGTGGTTCTCCTCAAGCACAGGAGACATAATTTTAGACATGTCTGATATATGTCTTTGTAGGTAGACATGATCACATGCCACCTACTCCCATAATCCAATACATGTAGCCTTAGGCGAAATCCCATAACCCAATGCATGTAGCCTTAGGCGAAATCCCATGCAACCAATAAATGTATAGTTTGCTATTCTCCATCTTAAACTTCACTTCTTTAACAGTATTTATGTTCAGAATTGTTATTTGTGTGCCTTGCATACCTTTCATGTATAAAGTGCACTGGATATAGATTTTTTCTGTAAATAACAACAATAAGAACATGTGGTAACGAAATTCATTTACGTACCTCACTGATGTATAAATCTGTTCATTCAGATACAGTTTTATTCTTTCTTTTCACAGTGTTGATACAATTCGGTTGTTGAGATACAATCTGACTCTTCCTCACAACACTGATACAATTTCCTTCTTCAGATACATTTTGGTTGTTTTTCGTATAATATTTCTCAATGCAGAGATACTTTTTTCATTTACACACTGTTAATAATGCTAGTGACTATGGCTAAAAAAACACGCAGTCCACCCAGCAGTAGTACTGGTTGAGCGTTTACAGTTTTTGTAGCGCGAAAGCACTGCTTGAAAATACTCATATTTTTGGATGATCTGGGGGTTAAATGTATCTACACTAAAAACTAATCAAATGTGGATGACTAGCAGCAGGTGAAACAAAAAATATTCTATTAGTGTGATATTCAGTGATTATTTAGAAGTGTACATTTTAAAGGGCTATTTACAATTATGCTTTCTGTCAGCACACATGGTGTGCTACATTTTACATGATTTTTGGTCTATTTACATTACCACTGCACACATGGTGTGCATGTATTTACAGGTGCTTGACTATGTCAACACATATGGTATGCATATATATTGGCACTAAAAATATTCACAGTGTGATAAACATATCATACCATTTGACATACAATCAGTATTCAAATGCACTCTCAGTCTCTCTCATTCACATCACTCTCATCAAGTGAACAGTGTGAGCACAGGCGGGTTTCAGTCCAGTCCTCACAAATGATCCACTCATCAACATAAGATGACAGACTGATTTCAGACTGCAGTACAGTGTACACCTTATGCCCTAACAGTTGAATACTAGTTTGATGTACTATATGCTGCTGTGGTGACCACTGTGAACACCACTGTACTGGCACTGCAATTAATACTCACTTGTGAGGACTACTGATGCCTCACAACACACACCCTTTGCCTAGCTATGAGTGCCACCACCCAATGTGTAATACACATAGATTTTGGATCTAAGGCCCACAAACTCCACAACTGGAAAACCTATTCACCTCACATTTCATTAGATGGATAAACTTCTTGTTCTGTGGAACAACACCCTATGGATTATCAGACGTATATGAAGACATGTTGATTGTATTGACATGGCACCTCATTGCTTCTTATAGATCAAAGCTCCTCACTCAGTAGATGAAGCTGTTTGCATCCATATGATGGAACTTTGGATCACCAAAATGAATTTTTTACAAACTCATAATGGCATTGGTACGTGTAGAGTTTGGACAGGCCTAATGTGCACATCTCGACATAAACAGAGTTCGTAAACTCTATCGCAGTCTTCGCCATCTCCACAGCAACAAAGTTCGTATAGAAGATAGCGACCCATTTAACATTAGGTCTGGCGACAGATTTCCTTATTCCCCAATGTGCTCTAATAAGAACTTCGTGGTGCTTTCTCAAATTTTTCACTATTTTTCCGAAAATTGCATTATTCAGTAATTTCAAAAAAACCTATTTCGAGATCATTCTTTACAGAAACTCTCTTCTCGGTGTTTAAATCAATATACTCCTTCAACCAAATAACAGAATCAGGTCAACATCAGTCACTAGTTCGATGTTGACTTTCGGATTTTTGAGCATGGTGTTACAAGTCAAGCCAGGTGCTGTGTAATAAAAGGCAAACTCCAGAGCACACATGATCATGCATACAGTCTGGAAATTCTCGAAAATATCAGCAAGCACATGCTCGTTTGTGTCCACTAAAGTTTCACATACTCTCCTAAAGTCATACGCTGCAACCAATATGGCATCGAATGTAAGATTGCTGGTGTATTCAGTCATGTTGGGTTGTCTGGTCTTGTTGAATTTTCACATAGAGTCCAAATAACTGTATGATAAAATCCCTTTCCTTGTCACAAACAGAAACTTTGTGTCATTGGAATACACACCTCGAATAAAGTGCATATCTTCCCAAGGCAGAGTTTCAACAAGTTTCTAGAGTGGTGCCTGCATAAATTGTAATGGGTCTAGGAGGCAAAGCTTAGTTCTTGGTGTCATTCGTTTGGAGAATGAGATATACTTCTCAACACTCTTAGGCGGGACACTGACCTGACCTCTCTCCGTACTGAAATCAGCCAAGTGTTCAACAAGAAAATGAGCATCATAACTGCTCAGATTGTGGCTAAAGATCGGTATATGTCATGATGACATATGCTTCAGGTTGCATGTGTTATGTGCAGCACCATGGAAAATCCCTGGTATGACAATCAAACACTTTCTTGTACTAAACATCATTCTCCTTTGACTTGGTCATGGCGTCGTCGGTGCTGTAAAGTTAATCAACCTCACACAAACATTTTTCCAGTGGTGAGCAGCCAAATTACAGGATTATCACTAACATATGATTCATAATGGCTAAAATTCGAATCATTTGAACATGTAACGCCGGAAATGCATATCCTCGTATTTCCATCTATTGTACTATAATTTTTTCCTTATTTGGTTACCTGAATATATGACGTTTCTGTGTCTTTGTATATTGTAATTGTTTTAGTATTTGTATATATATGCATTTATGTCGATGTATAATTGGTTTGTTGCGTAAAGATTATTTGTATTTTTACGCTGGGTCTGGCCTAGGGAAACTATGCTGTCGAACGAATACATCGATAGGTCGTGTGGACAACCAAAAGTGTTTAGGATCTTGGGTAGTGTTAACTCTGCCGCGTGGAGCGCGGGCAGAGCAGAGCAGAGAGGAGTCTGGCGGGGGTGGTGCAGTGGGGCAGGTGTGTTGTGTGACGCTCCCGCGAGTTGCCGCGTTTTCGGGGTTTGGCAGCATGTAATTGCGCTCGACTTGCTATGATAGTTTCTGACACGATGTCGCGGACGGGAAGCATTAGCTGACGCACATCAAGAGCCCGTTTCGCCTGGTGACCGTGTCGAGAAGAAGGCGCGCCAGCATCCAGCTTCTGCAACAGCGACGGCCGACAATGAGTGACTGTCGCCACCTCCTCGATCGACGACTTCAAACCTTCAATCAGCCAACAAGGAAGACTAAAAGCACGTAAGGTTTCAGAACTGTGTGGCAGACCTCAGCTTTTCAAACTTTTAAAATTGTTGCATCACAAAATTACAGCAACTTAGCATGAACCTTTGTTGCTCATTGTCCCAATTGCATTGCCAGGCAGGATCCCTTCCTTTTCCGAAATGAGCCCTAGTGTTGTTGAAATTCAAACGCCAGCGTCATTAGATTTCACTGCTTTAATTTCAAAGTTCAGTTAAAGTATACATAGCTGGCTACAATATTTAGATTACACAAGCACAAATTAAGAGTGCGAGTTTTGTTACCGTATTTTAGCTTACCTGTGACTGCAGCTCAGCTTGGTACGTACTAAATTTTACTATTGTTAATTGTTCAGAATCATTTAATTCAAGTTCAAAGTTAAATCTCTTATTTCTAAATTTCATGGTTTCAAGTAGCTTTTGAAATGATTGTTGAGGTAGTCCAAGACTAACCGTATTTTACTGAATTTCGATGTGCTTCAGAAAGAAAGCTCACAATTAACTTCAGTCACCAAATTAACTTTCGATTTTCCGGTTTTATTAATTCTTTTGTTAAATTAAGTCAGAGTGCAGCGAAATTTATTACTTCTGACAAACTTCCAGTTTTCACACTACACGTGTCAACCTTCAGTTGCCACGCTTCTAGTGCTAATTATATGTGTAATAACCTTTCTTTTTCAGTTACTATAGTAATTGTCCTTAGGACTGGCGACCGTAATTTCCCCCAAATCTCAAATACCTAATTACCGCTAATTAGTTGTTAACGTAACGGCCGCACATTTACTTTCTTTATTAACTTTACCCCTTTTCAAAATTAATTTCCACCAGTTTCATTTGCATTTTTCCTTTCATTTAGATGTAACCCTTACCGACAAATTAACTTCGGTGACGATTGCTTTTCCCAAATTCCCATTAGGTACACGCGGTTTAATTTTTCACTGTCATTAAGGTCGATAAGTGAGGGGGAGGTTACAAACATACAGCCTGCTATGCCACCATATATGGTACATATTTTTGTATGAAGGTGGTGTGTGAGGCTATAGAGTTGCCTTCACAGCATGTCACAAGAGTGAGGTGGAACTCGAAGTCGTCAGGGCATATCCTGATGGTGGGAATTCTTAAACTTTAATATTTTGTTTTCCTCGATGGTCATGACAACATATACCAGTTTCCTGGTAGAGCAGTCCACATATGCTTTGCTAATAAGTCGCTTGTGGATAAGGAATTGAGGCACGTACCACTAATATGCTTTTTACCGTAATGCTTACTCAGCTGGGATGAAGGGTGTCACGACATATCTGTGATGCATATATACAGGGTGTTACAAAAAGGTACGGCCAAACTTTCAGGAAACATTCCTGACACACAAATAAAGAAAAGATGTTATGTGGACATGTGTCCGGAAACGCTTAATTTCCATGTTAGAGCTCATTTTAGTTTCGTCGGTATGTACTGTACTTCCTCGATTCACCGCCAGTTGGCCCAATTGCAGGAAGGTAATGTTGACTTCGGTACTTGTGTTGACATGCGACTCATTACTCTACAGTACTAGCATCAAGCACATCAGTACGTAGCATCAACAGGTTAGTGTTCATGATGAACGTGGTTTTGCAGTCAGTGCAATGTTTACAAATGCGGAGTTGGCAGATGTCCATTTGATGTATGGATTAGCACGGGGCAATAGCCATGGCGCGGTACGTTTGTATCGAGACAGATTTCCAGAACGAACGTGTCCCGACAGGAAGACGTTCGACGCAATTGATCGGCGTCTTAGGGAGCACGGAACATTCCAGACTATGACTCGCGACTGGGGAAGACCTAGAACGACGAGGACACCTGCAATGGACGTGGCAATTCTTCGTGCAGTTGACGATAACCCTAATGTCAGCGTCAGAGAAGTTGCTGCTGTACAAGGTAACGTTGACCACGTCACTGTATGGAGAGTGCTACGGGAGAACCAGTTGTTTCCGTACCATGTACAGCGTGTGCAGGCACTATCAGCAGCTGATTGGCCTCCCCGGGTACACTTCTGCGACTGGTTCATCCAACAATGTGTCAATCCTCATTTCAGTGCAAATGTTCTCTTTACGGATGAGGCTTCATTCCAACGTGATCAAATTGTAAATTTTCACAATCAACATGTGTGGGCTGACGAGAATCCGCACGCAATTGTGCAATCACGTCATCAACACATATTTTCTGCGAACGTTTGGGCAGGCATTGTTGGTGATGTCTTGATTGGGCCCCATGTTCTTCCACCTACGCTCAATGGAGCACGTTATCATGATTTCATACGGGATACTCTATCTGTGCTGCTAGAACATGTGCCTTTACAAGTACGACACAACATGTGGTTCATGCACGATGGAGCTCCTGCACATTTCAGTCGAAGTGTTCGTACGCTTCTCAACAACAGATTCGGTGACCGATGGATTGGTAGAGGCGGACCAAATCCATGGCCTCCACGCTCTCCTGACCTCAACCCTCTTGGCTTTCATTTATGGGGGCATTTTAAAGCTCTTGTCTACGCAACCCCGGTACCAAATGTAGAGACTCTTCGTGCTCGTATTGTGGACGGTTGTGATACAATACGCCATTCTCCAGGGCTGCATCAGCGCATCAGGGATTCCATGCGACAGAGGGTGCATGCATTTATCCTCGCTAACGGAGGACATTTTGAACGCTGGTACGTTCTGCTGCTGTGTGTTTCCATTCCATGATTAATGTGATTTGAAGAGAAGTAATAAAATGAGCTCTAACATGGAAAGTAAGCGTTTACGGACACATGTCCACGTAACATATTTTCTTTCTTTGTGTGTGAGGAATGTTTCCTGAAAGCTTGGCCGTACCTTTTTGTAACACCCTGTAGTGATAACTGTCTCTCTGGAGAATAGCAGCATGTTTACAAGCAGCTTCCTCTGACCAGGATATTCAGAGAAATGAAGGGATCCAAGTTTGTAACTTTACCATCTTCAGGCTATAAACATGAACTTATATCCCGGTATTCTGACATTCAAATTTAGAAATCTCATGTACCTTAATGGGGAACTCGATACTGACAAAGTTATAAAACCTATGAACTTCAATATCAAGTTTCATATCAGCGCACACTACGCTGCAGAGTAAAAATCTCATTCTGGAAAAACTTCAATATCTCTGCCATACTGAGGTGTACACTCCAGATGAAACAAGCAAAGATTGACCATGCAAAACATTAGTTGTCCTTTTTGTTTTGGACTTATCAGCTATATCCATAGGAAAGCTTGATATACCTGGACCCTCCATTTATCAGATCGAAGATATACACTACTGGAAATTGAAATAAGAACACCGTGAATTCATTGTCCCAGGAAGGGGAAACTTTATTGACACATTCCTGGGGTCAGATACATCACATGATCACACTGACAGAACCACAGGCACATAGACACATGCAACAGAGCATGCACAATGTCGGCACTAGTACAGTGTATATCCACCTTTCGCAGCAATGCAGGCTGCTATTCTCCCATGGAGACGATCGTAGAGATGCTGGATGTAGTCCTGTGGAACGGCTTGCCATGCCATTTCCACCTGGCGCCTCAGTTGGACCAGCGTTCGTGCCGGACGTGCAGACCGCGTGAGACGACGCTTCATCCAGTCCCAAACATGCTCAATGGGGGACAGATCCGGAGATCGTGCTGGCCAGGGTAGTTGACTTACACCTTCTAGAGCACGTTGGGTGGCACGGGATACATGCGGACGTGCATTGTCCTGTTGGAACAGCAAGTTCCCTTGCCGGTCTAGGAATGGTAGAACGATGGGTTCGATGACGGTTTGGATGTACCGTGCACCATTCAGTGTTCCCTCGACGATCACCAGTGGTGTACGGCCAGTGTAGGAGATCGCTCCGCACACCATGATGCCGGGTGTTGGCCCTGTGTGCCTCGGTCGTATGCAGTCCTGATTGTGGCGCTCACCTGCACGGCGCCAAACACGCATACGACCATCATTGGCACCAAGGCAGAAGCGACTCTCATCGCTGAAGACGACACGTCTCCATTCGTCCCTACATTCACGCCTGTCGCGACACCACTGGAGGCGGGCTGCACGATGTTGAGGCGTGAGCGGAAGACGGCCTAACGGTGTGCGGGACCGTAGCCCAGCTTCATGGAGACGGTTGCGAATGGTCCTCGCCGATACCCCAGGAGCAACAGTGTCCCTAATTTGCTGGGAAGTGGCGGTGCGGTCCCCTACGGCACTGCGTAGGATCCTACGGTCTTGGCGTGCATCCGTGCGTCGCTGCGGTCCGGTCCCAGGTCGACGGGCACGTGCACCTTCCGCCGACCACTGGCGACAACATCGATGTACTGTGGAGACCTCACGCCCCACGTGTTGAGCAATTCGGCCGTACGTCCACCCGGCCTCCCGCATGCCCACTATACGCCCTCGCTCAAAGTCCGTCAACTGCACATACGGTTCACGTCCACGCTGTCGCGGCATGCTACCAGTGTTAAAGACTGCGATGGAGCTCCGTATGCCACGGCAAACTGGCTGACACTAACGGCGGCGGTGCACAAATGCTGCGCAGCTAGCGCCATTCGACGGCCAACACCGCGGTTCCTGGTGTGTCCGCTGTGCCGTGCGTGTGATCATTGCTTGTACAGCCCTCTCGCAGTGTCCGGAGCAAGTATGGTGGGTCAGACACACCGGTGTCAATGTGTTCTTTTTTCCATTTCCAGGAGTGTATGTATGGATGTTGAAGTGTAGTATTCTGCAGAGCCCTTTACCTGGGCCTCTATTCACAACATCCTTCTCAGAAAACTTGGGCTGCATAGCACTCAATGTGGAATCATGAAACCACTTAGTGACACCATTTGCCCCCAAACACATAAAATTAGCATCTCCTCAACACCAGAGTTCTATTTGGAGGCATGCATAGGTTCAACACAGAGCTCAGCTTTGCACTTAATGCTGGGGTACCACAGATCATAATGTTTTTGAGGAGCTCTCCCTCCAGAACAAGAAGGGATGCCTTCAGAAAACCGATTGGGACACTGTGCCCACCTGATGGGTGTTATATATGCGTGTTATATATATGTGAAAATGAGATGCACTTCTCAAATGCATCCTCATTGACCTCATTGAGCTTTGGCATCACATTACTGATCTGGTGTCCTTCTAGAATATGGTGGGAGAGAGAAATGACAATAGCCACAGGATCACTATTACTACAACTATGACTAGCAGCTGAGGAGTGTGACCATCCTTCAGGCAAGGCCAGCTGCAGGGTGGAGCGATAAGGTATGTGTCATGGGTCGCCACCCTTCTGGAGCCACCACTGGTGTGGTGTAGCCATGTCAGTCGAAGAGGAACATCCGGGCTGATGAGATGGCTGCCGTGTGTGTGGGGGGGGGGGCGGATTGGGTGTATTGGCAACACCTAGATGTGACCCATTTGATGGCGGCATCCTACTGACTGGGTGCAGCATAGCCATGGCCAGTTGGCCCTAAGCCACCCATGACTGCAGGAGCAATGGCGCAGGTGAAGCAGTGGTGGTGGGGGTTACCGCTGACGCATCCTATTGACCATTTGTCACCCAGGGCTGCCAGAGAAATGGTGCAGAGGGGGTAGTGCCAGCAGCGGTAGTGGCGATGCGCTAGTGGCTGAGGCGGCTGTGGATCATGTAGTCATGAGCCACCTCCTGTCAGATGAGGTGTGCTGCACAGGACTGTGTTTTGGTGATGCTGTCTTCCCTTGCGACTGCCAATGACACTGCTTATACTGCTTGAAGATGCTGATCGCTTCATGGTGTTAGATGCACTATCGATAGCTCGACAAAAGAGGTGGACAGACGCACCAATGATAATAACAGCTGAATGTAGCCACAGACTAGAGCAGACTGAAGGTGAATGTTGGGGGGTTGGATTTATAAGGATTGAAGCTCCACCCACTAATTTGGCTGGAACCAATAGAATGCTTATACAGATGGAAAACCCTGAGCAAGTTCAGACATATTAGGTGTTGCCTCCCTAAATGGAGGTGAACAATAACCTGTTCTTTTTTCTCCAGGAATGTCTGTGTCAGTGTTTACCAGTTTACCCCAGAAAAACAGTTGTTGGCAATCAGAGCCAATGTCAGCATCCTATTGTTTGCCATACCACTTATCCGGATGCCTTTGAAGCAAGCGCTTGTGTGTGATGACAAAAGACGCACAATTCCTTGTCTGTCTTTCTAGGAAGGTCTTTGATGCTGCCACTACAGGTCTGCTGGCTCAGACATGCTGGAGGATGGGGTGGTTCACAAGGGAAGAGCGTCCTGCAGACAGAGGGCAGAGAGTATGTTGTTAAGTGAGCACTCCTACCAGGAAATGCCTTTGATACAACCGCAACTAGCTGACTCCAACACTAGTAAATGTAGAGCGACAGCGTAAAGGGGTCGGCGCTTCTGAAGGACCTACGAGTTCGGTGTTTGTTCTACAATACACAGGGATTGCTTATTCCCATGGAAGAAGCAAGAGCTCCCCAATGCGTCTAACTACGCTTTTTATTTCACTATCCTTAGCACTGTGTTTTGTCATGTTTTTAACTACCGCTTATTCGCGATATTTATGATTTACCATCAATTTCTGCGTGTGTAATCGCTGTAAAGTGGTGCCAGCTCTGTTTTCCGCGGCTTTTCTTGAGTATTTCTACCCTTGACGAAGTTTTTAACTAACCATTTTCACAATATGCATAATTTACTTTCAAAAAGACCTCTGTTTTGCCAGATACGTCTGTACTGACTATAGTTAATGTTATGATTACGATCTGTAGTAGAGTAATTACATGCGGTAATTAATGTGGTTATGTTGATGTTGCCAATTCCGTGGCTCTTTTACATGTGCAGTCACAAAAAGTGATCTGTTTACGTATTTAATTTTGATAATTTTTTCGAAGTATTTTACAACACTTGCATCTTCTACAGTTAAGTAGACAGCAGAGAATGATGATCTTTTCCAGCCAGTTTCCAACAGGATAACATCCAAAATAAAGGAAACAAACTACTCAGTGTCCTTCCACATCAGCAACTCACGACAGACTGAGCGATTTTTCCTGCTGTTTTCTGTGTGGGGAGAGGAAGGGGGGGAGAGAAGGGGTGGAGGGTGGGAGGGGATAATTAATTGATCAGTTAAATTACTTAATTTTATATCAAAAGTGGCATGTTGCCACATCTACATCAGTGAGGAGAGGGAGAGTTAGGGGACGTTCTGTCCCTGATCTCTTTTTATCCCATCACTGACGATATTCTGCCTCACCAGCAAAACTTTAAACGTGTGTGTGAATTCATAAGGGACCAAAGTGCTGAGGCCATCGGTCCCTACACGTACACACTGCTTAAACTAAATTATGCTAACAAGGGAACCTCCCCATCGCACCCCCCTCAGATTTAGTTATAAGTTGGCACAGTGGATAGGCCTTGAAAAACTGAATACAGATCAATCGAGAAAACAGGAAGAAGTTGTGTGGAACTATGAAAAAAATTAGTAAAATATACAAACTGAGTAGTCCATGCGAAGATACGCAACATCAAGGAGAACGCGAGTCAAGGAGCGCCGTGGTCCCGTGGTTAGCGAGAGCAGCTACGGAACGAGAGGTCCTAGGTTCAAGTCTTCCCTCGAGTGAAAAGTCTAATTTTTTATTTTTACCCATTCGCTAAGTGTACAAGTTAGGTGGGTCGACAACATATTCCTGTCATGTGACGCACATGCCGTCACCAGTGTCGTATAGAATATATCAGACGTATTTTCCTGTGGAGGAATCGGTTGACCTATGACCTTGCGATCAAGTGTTTTCGGTTCCCATTGGAGAGGCACGTCCTTTCGTCTACTAATCGCACGGTTTTGCGGTGCGGTCGCAAAACACAGACACAAAACTTATTACAGTGAACAGAGACGTCAATGAACGAACGGACAGATCATAACTTTGCGAAAATAAAGAAAGTAAAATTTTCAGTGCAGGGAAAACTTGAACCAAGGTCCTCTCGTTCGGCAGTTACGCACGCTAAGCACGGGACCACGGCGCTCCTGAGCTAACATTCACCTTGATGTTGCTTATCTGACACATGGACTACTCAGATATTATATTTTACTAATTTTTTTCATAGTTCCACACAACTTCTTCCTGTTTTCTCGACTGATCTGTGTTCAGTTTTTCAAGGCCTATCCACTGTGCCAACTTATAACTAAATCTGAGGGGGGTGCGATGGGGAGGTTCCCTTGTAAGAACAACACACTCACCGATGCCCGAGGGAGGACTCGAACGTCCGGCGGGAGGAGCAGCGCAATCCGTGACATGGCGCCTCTAACCGCGCGGCCGTTTACGGATCTATTTAACATATCTTCACCTGCGTGCATCTCAATCTCTGAGAACAGAAGCTCGCACATTCAGCCTTTTTTTGCTATTCTTCTGACTGAGTATATTGTACACTATGTGATCAAAATAATCAGAAACCACTAAAAACATACGTTTTTTATATTAGGTGCATTGTGCTGCTAGGTACTCGATGTCAGCGACCTCAGTAGTCATTAGCCATCATGAAAGAGCAGAATGGGGCGCTCCGCGGAACTCACGGACCTCGAACGTGGTCAGGTGATTGAGTGTCACTTGTGTCATACGTCTGAACGCGAGATTTTCACACTCCTAAACATCCCTAGGTCCACTGTTGCCGATGTGATAGTGAAGTTGAAACGTGAGGGGACACGTGCAGTACAAAAGCGTACAGGGCGACCTCGTGTGTTGACTGACAGAGACCGCCGACAGTTGAAGAGGGTCGCAATTTGTAGTAGGTAGACATCTGTCCAGACCATCACACAGGAATTCCAAACTGCATCAGGATCCACTGCAGGTGCTATGACAAGTAGGCGGGAGGTGAGAAAACTTGAATTACAAGGTCGAGCGGCTGCTCATAAGCCACACATCACGCCGGTAAATGCCAAAAGACGCCTCGCTTGCAGTAAGGAGCGTAAACATTGGACGACTCAACAGTGGAGAAACGTTGTGTGGAGTGACGAATCATGGTACATAATGTGGCGATCCGATGGCAGGTGTGGGTATGGTGAATGCCCGGTGAACACCATCTTCCAGCGTGTGTAGTGCCAACAGAAAAATTCGGACGCGGTGGTGTTACGGTGTGTTCGTGTTTTTCATGGAGGAGGCTGACACCCCTTGTTGTTTTGCGTGGCACTATCACAGTACGGGCCTGCATTAATGTTTTAAACACCTTCTTGCTTCCCGCAGTTGAAGAGCAATTCGGGGATGGCGATTGCATCTCTGCACACGATCGAGCACCTGTTCATAATGTCTGGCATGTAGCGGAGTGGTTAGACGACGATAACATCATTGTCATGGACTGGCCTGCACAGAGTCCTGACCTGAATCCTATAGAACACCTTTGGGATGGTTTGTAACGCCGACTTTGTGCCAGGCCTCACCGGCCGACATCGATACCTCTCCTCAGTGTAGCACTCCGTGAAGAACTGGCTGCCATTCCCCAAGAAACCTTCCACCAACTGATTGAACGTATGCCTGCGAGAGTGAATCTGTTATCAAGGCTAAGGGTGGGCCAACACCATAGTGAATTCCAGCATTACCGAAGGAGGATGCTACGAACTTGTAAGTCATTTTAAGCCAGGTGTCCTGATACTTTTCATCACATAGTGTACTTGCTTATACATCAAGTGTGAGGAAGACCTAAACATAGTACACATCCGACTTGCAACAGAAACAGTTTAGCACCCATCAAGAATTGCTAGCTACGTTGTTGGAAACGAAACTTACGTTAGTACTGCAAGAGCACCACCTTTCACGTTTACAAACCAATGGTTTGGATGGACTCTTCCAGAGCGCTAGCACGGATACGAGCAAACCCCGGCACCTGGAAGCTGAACGACCTAAGTGGTCGGGAAGCTGGCGGGAACGAACAATTTGTTCAGTAAACGATAATTAATAAGAGATGGTACTGGTCCCATTATGGTACACAAAATGGTGAGAAGTCTGCTGCGAAGGCAACGAAAAAAAGCATGCCCAGTTTAGAACAACGCAAAATCTTCAAGATTGGCGATGTGGTTACTGAAGCTCGAAATTTAGTGCGGGCTTGAATGCGAGTTGCTTTTAATAGTTTTCATAACGAATCTCTGTCTCGAAATTTGGCCGAAAATCCAAGAAACATGTGATCATATGTAAAGTACACCAGCTCCAAGAGACATTTAACACCTTCATTGTGTGATAAGCAATGGTAATGTTAGCGATTACGGTGGCACTTAAGCAGAGTTACTAAACACCGTTTTCGGAAATTGTTCCACAAAAGAAGTCAAGAACGTTCCAAAAGTCGAACCAAGAAAAGCTGCCAACATGATTAACTTCGAAATAGAAATCCTCGGTGGAGCGAAGCAGCTTATATGACTTAATAAACGCGCCGCATCGAAGACTTATACCGCTTATAGGGATAGCGGAGGAACATCATCAGCGAAATCATAAGGCGTACAGCAGCGTGTGTTGAGTGTTTGTGACACGGTTTCATTGAAGAGGACTGTGATGAAAATGAAGAGGACGACAGCTACAAATGTCACTGCAGTACCGAATGTCGTACTCACGGAATCTGTCAGCACCAAAGCTACACAGAGAGAGATCCATAAGCAGGGAACTGAAAGGTGGCCTAGAATTGCAGAATCACTCAGCCTTGTTGGATATGGCTGTAAAGGGAAAATTGGTGCCGAAATCATAAAACCTGGGGAATGGAGCAATGGGAGAAAGCCATGTAGACGGATGAGTCTTGTTTCACACTGTTTTCAACTTTCATCGAGTTTACATCCCAAGAGTGAAACATGGCGGAGGTCCGATGATGATTTGTGCAGCCACATAATTGTATTCCATGGGCCCCAAGTTTACTCTGCAAGCTCGAATTATTGCTAAGGATTACGTGACCGTTTAGGTGATCATGTCCATCCCATGGAACAATGTTTGCACCTCGATGACGACGCTGTATTTTATGACCAGAGGGCCCTTTTTCACACAGCTCGCATCGTCCAGGGCTAGTTTTGTGAGCACAAGGATGAATTGTCTTAACTATGTAGGCCTCCACAGTCTCCAGATATCAATACTATTGGACCTTAATTGTCTACTGTGCAGAGAAGTGTGCATGATCGCTATCCACTCCTATCCCGCACTTTTGGCGTCATCTGAAGATGGACATTATGAGTAGGTGGTTTTCCAGTCTACTGAAGTTTAACATACGTAGGAAACCTGCGAATACACCCTTCAGCCATGTAAATGGTCTCTTCCAACTGGCTTGGTGGGAGATGGGGGAGGGGGGAGAGACGTTAGAAAATTTCAGACAGTTACAATGAGAATAAATCTTGTGAAAATCCATGTGAGAAAGATACTAGAAATATCTCGTCGGAGGATGATGAGCGAAGGCAGACGTCTCGGAAGCCCGCTAAGGCACCGCATTTCTTAGCGGGCGTGTCCTGCAAATGACGAAATAAAGATTTAGATATTGAGCTCAGTTTTGCTTAAAGTGTGTTATTAATCTGTGAAGTACGTGATAAGAAAAGAAAGGAAGAAGGAAGAGTAGGTTTAACGTCCCTTCAACATAGAGGTCGTTAGAGAAGAAGCAAAGTACAGACTTATTCAAGGATGAGAAAAGAAATCGGCCGTGCCCTTTCAAAGGAACCGTCGTGGGCTTACCTGGAGCGATTCAGAGAAATCACGGGAAACCTTGTAACCTCCCCACAAAAAATTCGAATGTCAATACTTAATAGAAATGGAGCCAAGCGTAACCTTCCCGCAAAAATATTAATGACAAAGACAATTAAATAATAATTAGCAATCTGACCTAAGTATAAGCTCCCATAAAGTAATGAAAGATAATCCCATGACAATGAAAGTACACTGTTAATCAAAACTCAATTAAACCGAAATGTCGGTCTTTGGCCCTGTGCAAAAATCAGAATTAATTTCTTACCTTAGTAAAACTGCATGTCAAAATTCTGCTCTTATTCTGCGCCACAGCTTGCAGCAGATGCATCGCAATAACTAATTTTTTTTAAGTTAATTGAAAAATTTTTGTTTAAAGGAAATGGAAGGAAATCAAATGATTCTTTGTTAAAAAATTGCTTTTAAATAAAAATTATTATTGGGGCGATTCTTACAGAAATTACACATAATTAACATCATTAGCTGATCGCAAAGCTGCTTAATAATATACCTTGTCCTGAATCTCGACCATTGCGGTGCCGACGCCCGCCGACTGCTCTGCGCTACCACTACTGACAGACTCCTCTCCGCTACATAACTCGGCTACTGCTCCCAACAGACAACTGTACTGCACTGCGCCTCGAGCGCAACTGCTCTGGTCAGAGATTCTACAATGCCTCATCATCGCTGCCAACGAGTACATACGCCTTTCATAACCCTCCACTGGGGGGCAAAAAATTTGGCAGCGATGGTGAGTCATTTGGACTTGCCATCGCAAGAAATTTTTTTCAACTAATTAACTTTTACAATTTACAAAATATTCACTTATAGTACAAAATGTGAGTACAAAACATATCAGAAAAATGTATATACAAATTATTTGACAGATAACAAAGTGCATACGCACTGTAAGATTCTGTAGCATTTTCTGAACAAAATCATGTTGACAAGGGACATGAGTGCACATGCACTGCAGTGGAGAACATATCAGCAAAAGACGAAATGTATATACAACGAGTAACAAATGACATAAATCATAAAAGTATGCAGAATGAACACAAATCATATCGAAAATTGAGAAGAGTGCACAGGCACTGAAGTTCAGTGGAAAACATATTCACATAAGTGCACATGCACTGAAAAAATTTTTGAACATTTTTATAACAAATAAACGCAAGGGTAGAAAAATCATCAAATCACAAAAAGTATATACAATATAGATGACAAGAGTGCACACATACTGCACTTCAGAACAAATCGAAAAATGTCTTTAGTATAATGGCAAAAAAATCATGTCGACAGGTGACATAAGTGTACTCGCACTGGAGTTCCACAAATCGAAAAAAAAAATGTATAGGCCATGAACATAAATGGTGTTAGTTAAAAATGATTTTCACTATTAGGATAGGAAAGGAAAGGATTGCATCATGGTTGTAGCACTTTAGTTTGCACACAGCTGCACTGAAAGTCCATATCTTTCCACAGGGTCACAACACTAAGTGATACAATCTGCAGTTCCGTTCGCAGAAGTATTTATCAGCGTATCAAGACACTGAAACGTCGTAGTAATATTCCATGCTATCATTTGGCAGTACACCAGGTACACCAAACAGTGGGACCATAATAACGTCTTCATCGCTTACGGTGGTGGACAGCATGTCGTGTCAACACCACGCTCTTAAGAGGCACACCAACGTAGAATTAGTGCAAAAACCAAATATAGTGCTCCATGATAATGAGGATGGACAAGACAAATGGATGTTACAATAATTTCAGGTAGTTTGGTCAGAAGGTGAAGGACATTAACTAACACACAAGTCTTGATTAGTGATTACATAAGTAGTTTGCGGTATCCATACTCTAGTCATTGAACATTTCTGTACCATGTATTTTAATATTACAGAACATGTTCATAAAAGGTCTTAATTATAGGCACTCAGTGGCCAGCAAGTATTGAATAGTATAAAACATTAGTCATCATTCAGTATTATTCATATCATTAAGAAATCATCATTAGAAAAATGTTAATTACAATCATAGCATTAATAAGCATGGGCATTATAAGTAATTACATTAATTATGGGCACTCAGTGGCCAGCAAGTATTGAATAGTATAAAACATTATTCATCATTCAGTATTATTCATATCATTAAGAAATCATTATTAAAAAAAATCAGTTAATTACAGTCATAGCATTAATAATCATGGGCATAATAAGTAATTACATTAATTATGGGCACTCAGTGGCCAGCAAGTATTGAATAGTATAAAACATTATTCATCATTCAGTATTATTCATATCATTAAGAAATCATTATTAAAAAATCAGTTAATAGCATTAATAAGCATGGGCATAATAAGTACTCTCATTACAATAGATAGTGGCAATTATGTTTTGGTATCATTAAGAAGTCATTATTCAAGTGACATACTATTCAGAGCTGATCAGTATTATTCAGAATTATCATAAACTAGTGACATTATCTGGGACTGTTAATACATTTTGTTTTTTCTGCTAGCAATGCATTGCTTTGGGTAATTATAAGAGAAAGCAAGAAGAAATAAGAGAAAAAATTGCTTCTAGGTTGTTCCTATAAATGAAAAGATTGTGTAACGTCATTCGTCATGAGTCAGCTGTAGCAAGGTTATCACATTTATAAATGATAGACACAAGTGGGTAAAAAAAAAGTAAGTACTAGAACAGGTATAATAGGTAACAAGTTTAGTAAGTATCATAAAAAGCTTCTCCTGAAAAAAAATACAAAATGGATTATTGAGCTGAAAGAAGAAACGCAGACTATGCTGAAAAGTAGTGAACTTCGAATTAACAGGTAGTGAAATGTGTATAAGAAATGTGTTCCATAGCTGTCCTTTCCAAAATCTTCAGTCATCCTACTATGCAATATAACACCTGCTGTCAAAGCAAACTGCAACAAATACTTAAATAACTACATAGCATAAATACATAACTTCAACATTATCCTCATCTGTAAAGAAAAACTTCATTATCTATATTATCATAACTTCATTATTATCATCACCTGTAAAGAAAAACTTCATTATCCATATTATTATATTCTTCATCATTATTCATCATCAGCATTCATTATCATCTGCAAAAAAAATCACTTCATTATTCATCACATAACTATTCCTTATACCTAGCATATTACATCACTTAAAACTAAGACGTATAGTTCTGTCTGACAGCTTGCATCAATCGCTTCGTATTCTGAAAGAAAAAATTAGTTAAGACTGCTATTCTGCGATGTGTATAGTATATTCTTGTTAATGCTTGTTAATCCTAATCCATTTACTCTTCCTCATAATTATATTGCATCTTCTTTCATTTATTCCCTAGGTGAAATTCCCATTTCTGTTCAATTTATTTCCTTTACGCATCATCATTTCTTTCTGAAATTGATGAACAAAGATTAATGTCTTGCATTTAAATCATATACCCATTAAATAATAACTGGTTAATGGTGACAAAATTAAGCATACAGCATAACATGACAGAAAATGTAATATGTCAAAGGCATAGACAGTGTTTAAAGGCAAAAAGTGTACAGAGAATATCATAATGCAGCAGCAAAAAAGGAAAATGTAAAACAGTCACGATGTTGAGATATTATAGGGCAAAATGTCAAAGTCAAATGGTGTGTGTTATACCTTAACTAGTTCACAGTGCATACAAACAAAATATGAGAACAATCGTAGATACATAAGAAAGACAAAATGTGACATTCGTTGTGCTCAGCTTGTATATGGTGTAGTTAATAGAAGCGATAATTAAAGACTTCAATGGAGAGACAATTTGATAAAATTAATGCGTCATTACACAGAATTGCATAATTATTCATAAAATGCGTAAGTTCATCTGGAAAATATGCACGGTCTAGTGTGTAACGACAAGAAGAGCGACCTGCTAACCTTACCTTGCCGGGCACTTGCCAAGAAAAAAATACGATAATCATCAATAAGTAGTCATGTGAATATAATTGCAGAAATATTCATAAAAATTAGCAAATAGCATTACGGCGTGATAAATCATAAAGTATGTTCACTCAATAAACGGTTTAACATTGGAGATATGGTGATTGCCTTTCGATTTTCTGGTTCTCAAAGTTTCGACGTGTACAACATTGGGGTGAGGAATGCTGCGAATCCGATATGAACCTGCGTACAGAAGTTCAAATTTACTGCACTTACCTTTTAATTTGCTGGATAAATAGTGTGTACGTACTAATATCTTCTGTCCAACGTGAAAGTCTCGGCGTCTACAAACCTGTTTTTGCTGTCTTCTCCGGCGCTCTGCGGCACGTTTGATGTTGTTCAGCGCAATGTCAATTATTTCGTGGTGTCGTAATCGACGAGATGTAGGAAATGTTACTAATTCTTTGATTTTGTTTGGTGGTTCAACGTTTTTCAGTATTACAGACGGAGATAGCATAGTGGATTCATTTGGAATGGAATTAATTACATCTTGAAATGAGTATATGTGTGTGTCCCAATTAACATGTCTTTTGTGGCAGTATATTCTACATAGTTTACCAATTTCTTTCATTATTCGTTCACAAGGGTTCGAAGAAGCGTGGTACTTGGATATATAAATCGGACAAATGTTTCTAGCTCGTAACATGCGTGTCCATATAGCAGAACGAAATTGTGATCCATTGTCAGAAATTACTTTCATCACATGCCCTACATGAAATAGAAAATGCTTTACAAATGCTTTCGAAACAGTTTTAGCAGTAGCTTTGCGTAACGGAGTGAAAGTAACAAATTTTGAAGTGAGTTCAACAGCGACAAAGATGTAGCAAAAACCTCTATTAGTTCTCGGAATTGGACCAAAAATGTCTACTGCGGCCATATGTCTTAATTTAACAGGTATAATGGGATATAATGGAGGAATGTGTGAAGTGGTGTCTGATTTAGCTTTCTGGCAAATTTTGCATGACGCTAAAACTCGTCGTATACGTTTTTCCATGTTTGTAAAATAACAGTTCTGTCTCAGTATAAGAAAACATTTTCTCGCTCCGTAATGTGCATAACTTAAATGAGTGTACCAGATTAATTTGTTAACAAGTTCGTCAGGAATGCATAATAACCAATTGTTGCTGTCAGGATGACAGCGGCGAAACAGAATGTCATTGCGTACAGTGTAGTGGTTCCTAATCGTAACATTATTCTTATCGTGCCAAAGGTGTTTAATTTCTTTCCACACATTGTCTTTGCTTTGCTCTTTTGCTATATCCTGTAATGATGATGAAATAAAATTTTCAAATGCTACTTGCTGAATGTACATGACGCTGAAATTTGCTTTGCAGAAGTTGGTTGCGACGTCTTGCTGATTGTTGCTGAGAGAACGCGAAAGTGCGTCTGCTATAACATTTTGTGTGCCGGGAATGTGAACAATCGTAAAATTAAATTCCTGTAAATATAGCTTCCATCTGCTTAGTCTGTCGTGAGTGAATTTAGCCGAAAGTAAAAATTGAATAGCTCTGTGATCTGTGTAAACAGTCGTGTGTCTGCCATAAAGAAAGTGCCGAAATCTCGTAAAAGCCCAAACAACACATAATGTTTCTAGTTCAGTAACGGAATAATTTTGTTCAGCAGGTGACAGAATGCGGCTTGCAAATGCGATGTTTTTGATTACTGTAGACCCATCTTCTTCAATTTCCTGAAAAATGTGTACGCCTAAAGCTGTGTTGGAACTGTCGGTGCCAATGGAAAAATTTCTAGTAAGGTCTGGGTGCGATAAAAGTGGAGCATTCAACAAAGCATCTTTCAGGTTCACGAATTCAGAATGTGCTTGCTTATCCCATTACCAAATAGCATTTTTACCTGTTAATTGGCATAATCTAGGCGTGTCTAAAGCAGAGTGATGAATAAATTTGCGAAAAAAGTTAATTAAGCCCAAAAAACTGCGTAATTGTTTCTTCGTTGTGGGAACAGTAATGTCACGTAGAGCTTGAAGCTTTTCTGGATCAGGCGCAATGCCTTCTGCTGAAATTACGTGTCCAAGAAATTTTATAGAAGTTTTGCCAAAATGCGATTTACTAAGATTAACTGTAAGTCCTTGTGCATGAAAAGTTTGTAACAGTCGTTCTAAAATCATATTGTGTTCGGACCAGTTAGCTTCTGCGATAAGAATGTCGTCTACATACGTCGTAATTCTGTCTTTAAGTTCTGTCGGAAGTATTGTGTTCAAACCGCGAATAAAAGCTGCAGAAGAAATAGTTAAGCCGAATGGCAATTTGCAAAACTGATAACAGTCACCAAAACAGAGAAAAGCTGTATATTTTCTGCAATTTGGATGAAGTTGAATTTGCCAAAATCCCGATTTCAAATCTAATGTAGAATAAATAGCTGTACCGTGAAATTTCTGTAGTAGTTCCTCTAAAGTCTGTGGTCGATCTGTTTCATTAATAATAATGTCATTGATGTGACGTGAATCAAGTACAAGGCGAAGTGAGCCATCCTTTTTCTTAACAATATGTAGCGGGTTTATGTACGGACTAACTGCCGGTTCAATAATTCCTTGGTCGAGCATATCCTGCAATTCTTTTTTAACTTGTTCTCTATGGATATATGGAATGGGATAATGCTTTGCTTTAAATGTGTCGTGTTGTTTGACTTGAAATTCATACATAAAGCCGGACATAGTACCAGGAATGTTGTCGAAAACTGGAGCTTGCTGTAAAAGAATTTTGTGTAATTGCGTTCGTTCATCGTCTGTATTTGCACTGCTTTGTTTAACCTTATCGGAAATCATCTGCATTACGTCGTAGTCAGCTTCGTCTGGAGTGTTATAGTTATGTACGTACGTGTCTGTGAACAATGCGGAATTACAGTCTATGTTACGTGTTGCGGAAATAACCTCTGTGCAGTTAACTGTTTGTTCTTCCGCAGATAACGAATGCTGAAATTCTAAAGCCAATTGCACATTTTCGTCCTTCAACATTAAATAGGAATTTTGAAAATCAACCACTGCGTCGTGTTGCACTAGAAAATTAGTACCTAAAATTACGTCTGTTGTCAACAAGGGAACAATCCAAAAATTTGAATGAAAAGTATGACCTCCAATACAAAATGATAAATGCGTCTGTAATTTTACATCCACTCCTTTACTCGATACTGCTCCTTTCACTTTCGTTTTGCCTAAAGGCAATGTAGGATACGTATTCTCTTTGTTACACTCGTTAAAAGTTTCCTCATTAATGACTGACATAGGTGATCCGGAATCAATTACTGCTGAAAATTTCGATGAACCAATTTTAATTTCGATGACAGGATGTGAAATGGTTTTCTGAACAACTGGTCATTCCTGTAAAAGAGTGTCTCGGATGTCGTCGAAAGTAATAACATTTTCGTGAACAACATTTCGCGTGTCAAAACTAGTGCTTGTGTTATTGGAAGATGCGTCCTGTACAGTATCTAGTCAGATTCTATCTGACGTATTATTGTTATCAGGAGGATGTCGTGGCATTTCTACAATTTGAACAGTTCTATTATTTCTTCCAGACGTGTTACGCTCCGGATGATACCTACTGTCGGGTTCATTCACGAGAATATGTTCTTGCGGATAATTCTGCTGTTGGTATGACCGACTGTTGTTAGATGTTCGCTGAAAATTGTGCTCATCGTTTTTACGTCTGTCGTAATAGTCGTTCCTATACGGTGCATTGCGATAGGAATTGAAGTATTGTGTTTTCTGTACGTAGTTGTTTCTTTGCTGCCGTGCGTTACTATTTGTTGTATCAGGGACTATACGTCCACGCGGTGAAACATTAAAGTTAGGCTGACCTTGTGCATTACATTGTTGGTTATGTATTCGAACCGGCTGACTTTCATGCTGTTGTGGTGGAAAGCGTCTATTGTTACCAAAATGTGCTTCCTGTTGCTCATAATTTTGACGATGCCGATAATTAGAATTTTGTCTGTCATTTAAGTTCTGGTAGTTGTCGTTTCTAAAGCGTCTGTTACCTCTCCTATTGAAATTACGTGTCTGATCATAATTGCTGTACGTTTGTTGGCCTTGGTTGTTATACGAAAAATTTTTGTTTACAAAGGAATAATCAGATTGCTGCACTTCTAAAAGCTGCAACAGATCCCTGAATGCTGAAATATTTTCTTTCTGTTGACCCGTGAGAAGTGACACTCTTAAAGATCGTGGTAATTTGGAGATACATAATTGAATAAGTGCAGATTCACTATAGGGTTCACTAAGGTACTGGTTCTGTTGCACCATGTGCTCAAAAAATTGCGTCACACTCGAAAAATTGGAGTTTTCATAATTTGGCAAATTAATTAACTGATCTTTAATTCCGCGCTGTGTCGTCTTCGACCAATACGCTGACAGAAAGGCATTCTGAAACTCTTCTACTGAATAACATTGCCTCGCGATCGGTCTCAGACGAGTTGCCGGTTCGCCTTCCAAAAAGCTGCAAATAAATTCCAGTTTGTGCGTTACAGGCCAAGTCGGTGGAAAAGCAAAGCTAAATTGTTGGATCCAATCTAGCGGGTGAATCTGTGTTCTGTCGTTTTTAAACACTTTAAACTTTCTCACTGACAGAAAATGTTTGTAATCGAAATTATCGTCTCTGTGTGATGGAACAGGTTCAGGATTGTAAGAGAATCTATTGAACTGTGGTTGTTCGGACTCTAAGTCTCGTACTCTCTGTAGATTACCCAAATTATACGCGCTGCGTGAGTCTGGCAAATGTTCGAAAAGTGGCGTCTCCTGTGATGTGTTATTAACTGAAGTGTTTTTCATCTCTGTTACCTCCTGCTGTAAACTTGACAACTTTCTACGCAACATGTTATTACACGAATCGATTTCATTAATAGTCTGCTGCAAATTTTGAAATTCAGGTGTTTGATTAAATGAAACCGGTGAAGTGTCGTCAGATTTATTGTCATTAGTACTTTCGATGACATCAATACGACTGGCCAGTTCATCACATTTTTCAGTCAGTATTTTTACCTGATCATCGGTTTTAGTGTCAGTAGCATTAATCTGTTTTTGCAATTTACGTGTAGTTTCGTTCAGTTTTTTAACGTCAGCTTGAATTACATCGGAATCCTGTGTTAGTTCTAATTGTTCGAGTCTATCGGTCACTGTTTGAAAATCTGTTGTGTATGTGTTTGTTTTCGATTTAAGATCCGAAATCTCATCACGTAATTCTGTGTTCGACTGTTTGATGGAATTAATTTCGTCGGACACTGTGACAATATTATTGTCTACATATGTTTTTGCCTTCGCAAACATTTTACGTTTGTCTTCCTGTCTCTGTGCTGTGATTGTTTCCATGACTTGACGTTTGACTTTATTTTGATCATTAATAAATTAGCGGAAACGCGTATCACTGTTCTGTATGTGAAGACTAAGACGTTCGTTAATCTGTGTGTCTGTTGTTCGAATTTCGCATCAATCTTTTCATCCATTGTGCGCGAAAGTTCTACCGTCATTGCTTTAAACTCGTCGCGTAATTGTGTAGCTTTTTCAGAGCATTGTTTAGCGACTCCGCTAATTTCGTCTCTGAGTGTTTCTGTTGCAGCTGTTTGCAATTCCCTTAATTCCTGAGCAACAGACTTAATTTCTTCGCTACTTTTTCGTGAACAAGCCTCAATTTCCTCGCGTAACTGTTCCTTAGTGTCATGGCACTGCGCGGCAACGGCTCTAATTTGTTCATTTAACTGTCTGGAATTGTTATCTAATTTTTCATTTAACTGTCTGGAATTGTTATCTAATTTTTCATTTAACTGTTCGTTCTGTTCACTAAGTTGTTGTTTGAGATCTTCTTTAAGGTCGTCTTGTTTTTTACTCTGTTGTTTGGAAATTACGCTAAATTCGTTCTTAAACTGTAGCATTACTGCCATAAATTGCTCCAAACCAATAGTAGCTGCTGCATTCTCAGTGCTCTGTGATGGGGTGCATGCAATTGTCACGTTCTGTGTGACCATTTGGTCATTCTGTACTTTACAAAAAGGTTTATCAGTCGGATGTACACTGTCAGACATTATTTCGGAATTAAATAAATCCGGCGTACTTTCAGTACACTGATCATTTTCATTCGAAAAATTTGTCTGATCGTCACTTGAATTTTCCAAACCGGGTGTATTAAGCTGCGCAGCGCTCATTATAATAGGGCGCCCCGCGTCATCAATTGTCGTCAAATTAACAGAGGAGACAATTGAGTTCGCTTGTTCATCATTAAGGTAAAAGTCGTCATTCGCGGTTGGAACGCACTGACTGTTAGTGAACGCAGCATTGTCATCACTACTCTGCGTGTCACAATTACTATCGGTCATGTTGTTTAAGTCGGTAATTTCATTCAAAATACCTCGCGATACACTATTCACAGTCTTTCGCGGCATTTTAACAATAATCACAAATATTCACAAAACAAATAAGCACAAATGCAAAAAGCAACAAACAAAATTACAACAGAGCAACAAATTGCTGTTGACCTGTAGAAAGAAAGTCACAAGATTAGTAAAAGCGTTGCGCCAAATTCTAATTATATTTAAGTAAATAAGAGCAGATATCTGACTGTTTTTCAAAAGACTCTCTACGAAATACGATCCTGGACTGGGTGTCGCCAAGGGTAACCTCCCCACAAAAAATTCGAATGTCAATACTTAATAGAAATGGAGCCAAGCGTAACCTTCCCGCAAAAATATTAATGACAAAGACAATTAAATAATAATTAGCAATCTGACCTAAGTATAAGCTCCCATAAAGTAATGAAAGATAATCCCATGACAATGAAAGTACACTGTTAATCAAAACTCAATTAAACCGAAATGTCGGTCTTTGGCCCTGTGCAAAAATCAGAATTAATTTCTTACCTTAGTAAAACTGCATGTCAAAATTCTGCTCTTATTCTGCGCCACAGCTTGCAGCAGATGCATCGCAATAACTAATTTTTTTTTAAGTTAATTGAAAAATTTTTGTTTAAAGGAAATGGAAGGAAATCAAATGATTCTTTGTTAAAAAATTGCTTTTAAATAAAAATTATTATTGGGGGCGATTCTTACAGAAATTACACATAATTAACATCATTAGCTGATCGCAAAGCTGCTTAATAATATACCTTGTCCTGAATCTCGACCATTGCGGTGCCGACGCCCGCCGACTGCTCTGCGCTACCACTACTGACAGACTCCTCTCCGCTACATAACTCGGCTACTGCTCCCAACAGACAACTGTACTGCACTGCGCCTCGAGCGCAACTGCTCTGGTCAGAGATTCTACAATGCCTCATCATCGCTGCCAACGAGTACATACGCCTTTCAACCTAAATTAGGATGATCGGACTTAGGTTTGAACCGCTGTCAACAAAAGGAACTACGCACTGAAGACTCTGCCCCTCCCTTCTGATCATGTAAGTAAGCTTACGCTGTGTTCTTTGTCTTGAACTGTTTCGTTTTTTCGGATCAGTGTTTCAAATGGTTCAAATGGCTCTGAGCACTATGGGACTTAACTTCGGAGGTGATCAGTCCCCTAGAACTTATAACTACTTAAACTTAACTAACCTAAGGACATCATACACATCCATGCCCGAGGCAGGATTCGTACCTGCGACTGTAGCGGTTGCGCGGTTCCAGACTGTATCGCCTAGAACCGCTCCGCCACTCTGGCCGGGATCAGTGTTTCAACAGAATGGTTGCAGTGCAGTGCGCTCAGTGAATGCGGGCATTCTTCTTATGCTGTTAAGATATGGATCTAAACATGCAGTGGAAACATGTAGTGTTCAGACTACTTTATTTCAAGAACCGCTTGGGACAGAAAGTAGTTTACAGATACTGGTATGAGTAAGATTACGCTCTCATTCTACGTGAAGATAAAGATTTCATAGCTTCACGTTGAATACACTTCGATGGCATATTCTGAGTTTATTGTCTTCCATGAGAGCTCTGTGCACTATGGTGCCAGACACAGATTACGTCACTGTTTTGATATCATAGGTGAAGCAAGATGTGTAGAGACCAGTGCGTCCCTATAGGAAATTGCCACCAACAACCTTTAGACTAGTTATGTTCTTGCTTATAGGCTTAGCAATCTGAAAGATTTTCTGTATTAAGTAAGCTTACAGGTGGCGAACGTCACAATGGCAGCTATTTACTGTACAGTTAAGAAGTACGCTCCTGAAAGTAGCCTGAGGCACCATCGGGACAAGCAGTCGAATAAATAATTAGTAAATCGAAATTAACGTCACAACGAAGCTCCCTGATAAGCCTCAATCTTAACTGCGAACTTGGTTTTGTTGTTTCGATAAATCCTGATACATTTAAATTGTGACAGTACGAGCATAAATTTATTGCATTCCGGAATGAATATTCACTGTGCAGCGGACTGTGCACTGACTTAAAACCTCCTCCAAAGAGGTTTCAACTTATTGTGGCGTTTGAATCAAAATATTTCCGTTGATGAACAGAAATCTTAATTTTTTTCCTATGTTACTATTTTATGTATCGTCACGCTGCATTTAATTTCCATCCACAGATTCCAAACATCGTTGATGTCAGAGCTTATACGAATAAGTTTAACAACTGGTTTTCAACAGTTAGTGTATACTTACCTTTTCTTGGAAATTCTTTCTGGAAACGAAAAAAAAAAAAAAGAATGGTAGAAGTCGGACAGTAGTGGTTTTTTTCTTGGTTAGCAAACAACCAATGAAGCCTCACCCTCGGTTCTTTAAAGAATCGAACTCCCATGTATAAAATGTCGTAAGTCTCTAACTATGTGTCGTCCAATGATACAATTTTGAATTTTGCAGGTAAAATCAGTGCTATAGGTGAACACCGTCTATAAAGTGTGTTGCGAATGCAGTTGGTACTAAAAGAATAAAAAATAAAACCTCATGTCTAATGCAGCAGTTCTACTGCTTTGACATCAGAAATGTAGTAAGGGATAATTTTTTCCCCTTCAACACTGGCGTGGGGAGGGGGGAGGGGGGGAGGGGGGCGTGGGGGGAGGAGTCAGCGAGAAAAAGTTTCGTAAAGGTTTGGAACTTTTGTGTAAAGTTCGTCGGAATTCGCTAAGTGCTCTCATTCTCAAACATTGTATGAATATAACCCGGGTAATTTTTGTGCCTTGAGCTACAACACCTGAAGAAAAATACACAGTTTTCGTCTGTAATACTTAACTTATTCTGTTAAGCCTTTAACAGAAGATTTCTGCTTGTAATGCGTAGATTATGCATTTAAATTTTAAAATCGGTCAATAACTGCATGAAATATCGAAAATCAAATTTTTTGTTGCCCTTGAAGCCGTTAGTTAGGTGACCTGATGATGGTACCGTGCCCCGGGTGAGCTATCTAGCAATGTAGCCACTGTTCCCGATAACACTGTACGATGGGCCGTCATGAGGTCATAATAGTAATGAGGTTTCAATGATCACCTGGAGAAACAAAGCTGAGTAGTTAATTTTATGTGTGTTTTCATGTATATGTCTGCAGTACTGATATAAACTGCAATCTCCTCAACACAGTACCACATACGCCGCCAGAGGAACCATATAGCGTAATGGCGTAGTCAGTTGATGAAGTGGAGTAGGGATGAACCTTTTTTTTTTTTTGGCGCCTTTAGTACTCGCTATGGTAGTGTACCTCGGAGATATCAATGTGTGCCTGGACTGTAGACACGTACCATCGAAAAAAAAGTAGCTTAATTTTTTGGAGGTAATAATTAAAACTTTATGATAACCCCTGATATAGTAGTATTTTGTTGCGATATGATTTCAGCGTTATTTCAGTGATACGTACCTGGGCTTGTCACATTAGTTTCGACAGAAACGTGAGACAGGTGGGTGTGGTCTGTACCCTGCAAAAGTACTCTGTCTACGTGGCGCCTTTCGCATAAATCCAGTCCCAGTACCCACTACAGGAAGTACCAGGCTACAGCTAACGTTAACTTCATAACATTCCAACGTTATGACTCATATTTAGCAGTATTATGTACATCTCCTTGGTCTTAAATGAATTACAAAGAATGTTCCTTTAATCCATACATATTATAAAAATAGTTGAACGTATGTATGTATGTTCCTCATCTCCTTCTAAACCACTAAAACGAATACTTAGTGACTTGCACCAAACTTTACACATAATTACAAACCATTACGAAACTTTTCCTCGCTGACAGTCCACACAAAATGATGAAAGGAAAAAGTTTATCGCTTGTCAGAGGCAGCAAAGGACCTGGAAGAGCAGCTGAACGGAGTGGACATGGTCTTGAAAGGAGGATATAAGATGAACATCAACAAAAGCAAAACGAGAATAATGGAATGTAGTCGAATTAAATCGGGTGATGCTGCGGGAAGTAGATTAGGAAATGAGACGCTTAAAGTAGTAAATGAGAATTGCTATTTGGGGAGCAAAATAACTTATGATAGTCGAAGTAGAGAGGATATAAAATGTAGACTGGCAACAGCAAGGAAAGCATTTCTGAAGAAGAGAAATTTGTTAACATCGAGTATAGATTTAAATATCAGGAAGTTGTTTCTGAAAGTATTTGTATGGAGTGTAGCCATCTATGGAAGTGAAACACGGAGGTCCACAGCATGTGGTCGCGCGGTAGAGTTCTCGCTTCCCGCGCCCGGGTTCCCGGGTTCGATTCCCGGCGGGGTCAGGGATTTTCGCTGCCTCGTGATGAATGCGTGTAGTGTGGTGTCCTTAGGTTAGTTAGGTTTAAGTAGTTCTACGTTCTAGGGGACTGATGACCATAGATGATAAGTCCCATAGTGCTCAGAGCCATTTGAACCCTTTTGAAACATGGACGATAAATAGTCTGGACAAAAGGAGAATAGAAGCTTTCGATATATGGTGCTACAGAAGAATGCTGAAGATTAGCTGGGTAGATCATATAACTAAGGAGGAGGTATTGAATAGAACTGGAGAGAAGAGAAGTTTGTGGCACAACTTGACTGGAAGAAGGGGTCGGTTGGTAGGACATACTCTGAGGCATCAAGGGATTACCAGTTTAGTATTGGAGGGCAGCGTGGAGGGTAAAAACCGCAGAGGGAGACCAAGAGATGAATACACTAAACAGATTCAGAAGGGTGTAGGTTGCAGTAGGTACTGGGAGATGAAGAAGCTTGCACAGGATAGAGTAGCATGGAGAGCTGCATCAAACCAGTCTCTGGACTGAAGATCACCACAACAATAACAACAAATTTTCGCTGTTCATGTAATTACCGCATAAAGCAAGACGATTTAATAATTTCTTCTTCACCTCTAACTCTACACGCGACACATTTTGCATACAGTACTAATGTATACCACTGAAACTACCAGAAAAATTATATCATTGTACCGTACATAGTTCAAGAGATATGATGTTATAAACACTGACATGCGTCGAAAACTGTCGCAGCATGCAAGGAGTTTAATTTTATTACATCCTTGCTATTAACTCTGTTCGCATCACTTTTCGCAGACAGTATCCACAAATGCTGCTATATTATTACACGAATCATAGTTCGGGAGATATGGGGTCATAGACACCGAGATGAGTGAAAAACTGCGGCCTCTTACATGACCATTCAATTTATTACTTCTTTACTATTAACTTTAAACATAACACATTTCGCGGACAGTAGCTACATATACCACTGGATGTACCTGAAAAATTATATCATTGTAGATCACTGAGCTGGGTGAAAATGAAACTGCAGGGTGAATTTCGCTAGAGGTACAGGTGAAGTACGCGTTCAAATACTTGTAAAATACGTTAAATATGTGTGAATTAGATTTGACAAGTGACGATTTCATCCAAATTTAGTACACATGTTAGTTACAATCTGGAATGAAACACTGTAGTGGTAAGAACCACCAGCCTCGTGTGGGGCGAGCGTGATAAGGTGGAGAGAGAAGGGGGCAGTGGACATTGAGGCGTAAGGAGGAGATAGAAAGGAGAGTGGGAAAAGGACAGGGAAAGGAAAGAGGAGGAGATAGGCGGAGAAGGGAAAGAGGAGGAAGGAGACAGAGAAAGAAGGAGGAAGAGACAGACGGAGAGAGGGGGAAGGAGAAGATGGACAACCAGAGGGGGACGAGGAAATGGGCAGAAGAAGGGATGGGGAGGAGATGGACAAAGAGAAGGGTGGAGACAAGGAGGAAGATGGAATTAGAGAGGGAATAAGAGATGGACAGAGATTAGAAGAGGTGGTGGACAGAAGGGGAAGCAGGAGATGGACTGCTAAAGATTGGAATAAATACGTACACAGACAATGTTGGGTACTCAGCTAGCCAATTATAAAAATATACACAAAGTTATTGAAATACGCAAATCACTGAGAAAGTAATATTTATTAAATATGGTATTAAAATACAGGTCATTTGATAACTAGGTGAGAACGTGAAGCACCGTCGGCGAATGGTACAGGAGACAGCTGGAGGCGCCACCACATACGTTGCGCTACCGCGGCCACAGCCTGAAGTTGACGGCGTGCATTGGCCTCAGGAGAAACTCACCATTCAGTTTCAGATCCTCCAGCCTGTCCACCGCCTCCACGCGGAAGTTTCGCAGCACGTACGACAGCACCGCCTTCTCCTCCAGGATGGCGAACTTCTGGCCTGCGGATTGCAAACACACTTGTTCACTTCAGATTGCATCTGTCACTGCTAGCAGAATGAAAACGTAATGCCTCAGCTGTAGAGTTTATTAGCGCGTGTTCACCGACAAGATACTGTAAACTCAGTTCTAAGCTCCAGAAAATATCAAGAGATATGTAACTCTCAAAAAAATTGTTCAAATGGCTCTGAGCACTATGGGACTTAACATCTGAGGTCATCAGTCCCCTAGAACTTAGAACTACTTAAACCTAACTAACCTAAGGACATCACACACACCCATGCCCGAGGCAGGATTCGAACCTGCGACCGTAGCGGTCACGCGGTTCCAGACTGAAGCGCCTAGAACCGCTTGGCCACACCGGCCGGCTATGTAACTCTACCCTGCCTTATGCCTTTATATTCAATACTGAGATGGCGTATATTTGAGGTAGCATTTTTCTGCGAGTTTCTAGAGTGGTTTTCTCACCGTTACGGGTTTGGTCTTTGCCGAATGCACCTCGGCATCTTAAGCTTTTAAGGTGGCCGTTTACGTAACTGCATGTTAGACTAGCATGTGAGGCAAGCACTTTGTATATGGATGCTTGACCGTCTGTCGTGAAATTTGAACTGTTCAAGCTGCCTGACTCTTGGCCGTCTTTCAATTGTGGAAGTGTGTGTAAGAGCACCAACGCGCACGTGACCGAGCGTGTGTGTAGCGACAATACGTAAGTTTGAACAATCATACGTCGTAGTGGCACCATGTCGGACAAAGTGAATCCACTCGATTACAAACAGTAGGAGAAGTTTATTTGAGTATGTGGAAGCCAGCCCTGGTTCAGGAGCATTAACATAGAAGTTTAATAGTGTTTCCCGCGATTCGCTCCTGGCTTTTAATCACCTGCGTTGCGGATGTTAGGAACTTCAGATACGTTTCTCCACTAATCCGAAATTTTTTGTAACACGCCCATGGCTCTACGTTTCACATCGGTCATCAAGAGTAATGTTTCGTTTTCTTCCCTATCACAATGGCTAAGCCAAAAGGAACAGCTTGTTGTCATCCGAGCTCCGCCTATTCGAAGTTCAAACTGATACATGTACTGGCATACCTTGACTGTGTAGAGGTACATGTTATTTGTGCGTAAATATCTTAACTATTGTATGTGTGGCTACTTATAACAGTAGTGGGTGCAGCAGTGCCTGTTATCTATTCAAGTAGCTATACGTGCAGTGCTTTTTTGTGTCATCACCCTTCTGACTGGTTTGATGTGGCCCACCACGAATTACTCTCCTGTGCCAACCTCTTCACCTCAGAGTAGCACTTGCAACCTATGGTTTCATTTATTTGCTGGATGTATTCCAGTCTCTGTCTTCCTCTACAGCTTTTACCCTCTACAGCTTCCTCTAGTACCAGGGAAGTTATTCCGCGACGTTTTAATAGATGTACTACCACCGTGTCCCTTCCTCTTGTCAGTGTTTTCCACATATTCCTTTCCTCGCCGATTCTGCGCAGAACCTCCTCAATGCACACCTTACCAGTGCATCTCATTTTCAAAATTCTTCTGTAGCACCACATCTCAAAAGGTTCGATTCATTTCTGCTCCGGTTTTCTCAAAGTCCATGTTTCACAACCTGTGTTTGATAGTAGTAGACTTCCCTCGGACAGGAATGGCATTTTTACCAGTGATAATCTGCTTTTTATGTCCTTCTTGCTCCGTCCATGATGGGTTATTTTGCTGCCTAATTACAAGAACTCGAACTCCTTAACTCCATCTACTTCGTGACCCTCAGTCCTGATGTTAAGTATCCCGCTGTTCTCATTTCTGCTACTTCTCAGTACATCAGTCTTTCTTCGATTCACTCTCAGTCCATATTCTGTACTAATTAGACTGTTCATTGCATTCAGCAGTTCCTGTAATTCTTGTTCACTTTCACTGAGGATAGCAATGCCACCAGCGAATCTTATTATTGATCTCCTTTCATCGTGAATTTTAATTTCAGTCGTGAGTTTTTCTCTTATTTCCGTCATTGCTTCTTCGATGTATACGTTGAACAGTAGGGGCGAAAGTGTTACACCCTTTTTTTCGAGCACTCTTATTTTTGCCTCTTGGTTCTCGTACCTACCGTATATTAACTATGTTTCCCTATATCTTACCCCTATTTCCCTCAGAATATCTAAAATATTGCACTGTTTAACGTTGTCGTAAGCTTTTTCCAGGTCGACAAATCCTATGAACGTCTCTTGATGTTTCTCTCTATTAATTTTTAAGTTTCAGAAAGCCGACTTAGAGAATTGCGTCACAGATTATTTTACGTACACTATAACCGCCCAACTGTCTGTCGATAATTATTTTTCGTATGTAACTGAATGTAAGCAAACGAAATTTAACTTTCGTATGTAAATGATTCAGCCTAGCCACAAATTATGGAACTCATTTGGAACTCATACACTGTAGGTTTTGACGGACAGTGTTTACTTTAGTTGCAATTTCCCAGCAGACAGGCCGTTCTAAATAAGAGACACGCTGAGAAGGTGATATACGTGCTACTAAAAAAGCCCCTCTCACGAAACTGTTTTGGGCTAAAGGTAACATTATTCTACAGCTAAATGCTTGCCGAGCCATATTGGATTGGCGAAATTTCTTAGGCACTAATGTTGACGCATGACAGAGTGGCACTCATGGTTACTATCAAGTGAGGCAGATTCCGTTCTGTTTGCGAGCAATATTTGATTCGTGATCGGGTTTAGTAGGACAGTGTTTTATTCACCAAATAAGTTTTGCACCTTATGTGCTTTTCCAGATTTATGTTGCGGATCAGATGTTCGTGCGATGTAACAGATCCCTATGTTTTGCATGTCAGCGATCATTATGTTTAAAGCAGAGCTTACATCTTTCATATCAAATAATATCACAGATTTTCGTTTATCGTATGTTTCTGTAAAAAAAAAAAAAACGAAATACGGTAGTTTTTCTTCTTGCTTCTCTTCTGTATCTAGACCGCAAAGCCGTACGGTGCTGTGTCTTTGATAAGCTGTAATTTGGTTTGAATAATAAGGACAATTAAGCTTGATTTTATTTGGACTTGATAATAATGTCGTTAATTCCTTCTACTTTTAATATTTAAATTTTATATCATATTTCAGCCAGCTAAATAAGTTGGAAGTGGCTGATTAGTTGCCACAACGGTTACGAGCCTTCTGCAAGCTATCGTTTGGCTTTCTCTTTTTCGCAAGTCGAGCCTGAAATCGAATGTTCTTTGCAAAGTTCGATTACCATTGTTATTATGTAAATCATTTGTTGCACTGAAACTTAACATTATCACGGTCCTGTGTCACCAAGCCTTCCTATGTGCCAACAACAACTTCTGTGCCTTATGAAAATCACATGTAATTACACAGGTATTAATTAATCTTTAGCCAATTCGGTGAAACAGGAGACGTTTAATTTTGTCAGTTAATTTCAAAGTCTCCGAACCTTTCCATGATTATATTATTCTCATGATATTGTCGAAATGATGCGGCCTTATTTCACAAAGATTTTACTTTCAGTTCTAAACATTTATAAAATCCACACAGGTGCGAGAATAAGGTAACATTACAATGTCTGTGCTGGGGGCACTAAGTACCTAATGTAACCACAGTCCGTTTGTCCTGTATGAAATCCTTGTATACTTGAGCTCAAATAATAAGTATTAAAATAAATGAAATTGCATATCTTTATTTCAGATTCATTCATTTCACTAATTTTATTAAATGAAGAACAGATTTTACAAGATGGTAGCAGTGACTAGCTATGAAGACTTGCACTCATACTTCGTGCAGACGTAACTATTTCTCGCGTTTATGGTTGAGTCGGTAGCTCAGTCAGGTCCTCTTGTGCTGACAGCAGCTATGCAGCTAGTAAACAGCAATGAATTTTATGAGTAAACTGACGGGGTGGCCATGGGCAGCGCTCTTAGTCCAGCTGATTCGATGGTATTATTGATTTCTGGTTCGGAGACTGGATAATCCACCGTAATCCGAGAATTATTTCATTCAACGCGAAAAGCATTGAAAGAGTTTGTAAGTGAGCAGAAATCTGACTGAGTGGTTTCGGGAGCATCGAGTGCTCGGTATGCAGAGCTGTATATCAGATAATGGATTCATTAGGTAGCTGGATCTGTTTTAGGTGAACGAAGCGAATTTGTTGTGGTTTAACTGAAGCCAATGAATGCTGTTTATTCCCGTGGTAATTTGAGTGTAATGCTTTGTATGAATATTTTTCCCTATTGTCGTTAAACTATTATTTGCTTATCAGTGGAAGTTGTTTGGAACTTGCTGGAAGCGGTGTATGAAGTGTTGGCGGTGGCATTTTCCGGTCCATTCGTCTGATCTAGAAATCTTTGTGAGAATTATTGGTTAATTGTGGGGCTTTAATTATTCACTTAGGAGCACTGCTGAGTTTTACCCAATATATGGAGTCAAAGCGAGTCTGATATTACAAATGTAGCAGTACTGAGAATTTATCCACATCCGCCAGTACATGTTTTCGAGTAAATCTTCGGAACAAAACGTCGCGTTCCACTCAGAGCTGAAGGTGCGTGGATTCTTACCGCGTGCGTGAATTCGTAGTGATAAATGTCAAAAATGAATGTTGTTACAAGAGGCACAGTTGCATTTAAAGACTTAATAGTTCACTACTAATCCTTTCATAATCTTTTTAATTCCTTAATTTTTAAAAGATAATGAAAGAATTTGTGGTGAACAATTATGTATGTAAATTTTCTGTATATTTTGTATATAGGTTGCTTCTAAATTTTAACTGCACCAATTAATGTAACATACCCCTCGCAATGAGTACATGGCTGTCCGTCAACGATGCAATGCCGTATGCAATGGGCGGGCCTTACAGTATATATTCCCGAGTAATGCTGCCATATTCATCAGTTGAAGTCCGTCTTCTTACGGATCTTGCTCCATCATGGCTATAACATTTTATTCTGTTGCTATTACTTTTATTCTAGATGTTTATAGGTATGTTACCCTTTCCTTTTATAGATATCCATCTGAATATGTATTACTATTTTATTGCAGTGCCTACAGCGTGAAGATCGTCTAAATTAAAGATCAAAATCGGTTGCCAACCAAAATAAACATGTGTATGAGCATGGCTGTTTTACTGAATTTTAATAACGGTAGAGAGTTAGCGGTCAGTCAAAGTTGAAGGTCAGACACAAGTTCAGAATCACTTCGTGGATTGTCACTCATATTAACGCAATAATGTAAATTGTTGTAATTACAGAGAAAAAAGTAAATGAAATTATGCTGGAGTCTGGTAGGCTGGTAGAAAAAGTTGTTTATTGAGAAGATTGTGACTAGTTCAGAGCTTTTAACACCTTAATTAAGAACACTGTCAATTTTTGGAGAAAGACTGCGAGAGTGTAGAATGAAAATCAACACAAAGAAAACTAAGACTATGAGAAAACATGTCAAATAAAATATGAACGTGAAAATAACGGAAGGTCAAACTGGACCATTTTCACAGTACAGATCTTTCGGGAGCATGCTAATTGAAAAGAGGACGAGTGGAAAAGATATAATGTCAAGAATTTCAATGGCAAAGTAAGCTTACCGGAGAGAGAAACGCTTAGCATGTAGCAAATTTGGGTTGGAGTTAAGAAAAAGGATGGTTAAATGCTTCGTCTGGAGGGTTTTTCTGTACAACTGTGAAAGCTGGACATTGAAGAAGAGAGATAGAGAAAAAGTTCATGCATTCGAGTTTGGAGAAGAAAGTAGTAAATCAGATGGATAGATAAACTGAAGAACAATCACGTACTGGAAATGATGAAGGAAGAAAAGAGCTGTCAAAAACATGTTTAAGAAAAGGAAGAATACTGAGTTGGATACACACTATATGGTGAGCAAAAGGAATTCTGACAACAGCTGTCGAAGGTACAGTGGAAAGGCAGAAGAAAATACAGAGGAGAAGAATAAAAATGCTGGTGGAAGTGAAAAGAGGAAGCTAACGGACTACGAAATAGTTCAGCCGGAACGGAGTCACATGCAGACAGCAATTTTGCGAGGAAGTTGTCAATAGACAGAACACCTTACGATGCAGATGATGAACAACCAAATTTAGGATCTGGGGAAACGAAAAAGAAACAAGAGCAAAGAGAGCTGACATCAACATATAATCAAGATGTGTTCAAAATGATTTCACATGTAGATAATTTTAAACCACACTTTCATACAGATAGACATTCATCAGTTTTACCCATTTTAACATCGGGATTTTACTGCCTGAAAGTTCTGTAAACTATGGATATCATATACGCTTGTCGTTATTACTCACTCTTGAATCAGGTGCATCACATTCGACGAAGTATGCAGTATCTGGTGCCTTTCATTATTTAAAGAATACAATAGTTACACGTCTTACCTATGCAGTTTCGCGGCCCCGCGCTGAAGGGCAAGTAGGCGAAGGGGTGTCTGCCCTGCACCCTCTCCGGCAGGAAGTTGTCCGGGTCGAAGCGATCAGGGTCCGGCCAGTAGTCGGGGTCGCGATGAGTGTTCCGGATGTTGAGGGTTATCGTGCAACCCTCAGGAATTTTGTAACCACCTGTGAGACATGAAAAGCGTAAAATCAAGAGTTACTTGGAATTGCACTCTGTGCAAACTTTTCGCCGTAAAACGTGGGAATGAATTTTAAAACAAGCTAGCTGAAACTGTCGAAAGATGCGTCGCTTCTGAGAACACCTCCGATGAAACACACAATGATGTAACAATGAAGGAAAGGGAGAGCGATTTACGTTTATCCACTGATTGACGAAGTCTGTCGATAATTTACTATCACTGCTGATGTTTAGCATCGTACGCACTAATACTAAAGTTTCCCATTTTCAACCCCTCCAACTGCAACAGGTACAACTTTTTAATGTTTTCCTTTTAAGGTTTGTAAGTGCTACATATGAATAATTTGGTCTAGACATTGAAAGTTATCTTGCTCTCCATATGCATAAATACACAGGTTTCTGCTCATTTCTAGAAATTTCAGTGGCACAACACGATGTAGATGATGATGATGATGTTTGGTTTTTGGGGCGCACAACTGCGCGGTAATCATTGCCCATACAAAGTCCCAATTTTTACACAGTCCAACTTTCTACATCTACATCCATACTCCGCAAGCCACCTGACGGTGTGTGGCGGAGGGTACCCTGAGTACCTCTATCGGTTCTCCCTTCTGTTCCAGTCTCGTACTGTTCGTAGAAAGAAGGATTGTCGGTATGCTTCTGTGTGGGCTCTAATCTCTCTGATTTTATCCTCATGGTCTCTTCGCGAGATATACGTAGAAGGGAGCAATATACTGCTTGACTCTTCGGTGAAGGTATGTTCTCGAAACATTAACAAAAGCCCGTACCGAGCTACTGAGCGTCTCTCCTGCAGAGTCTTCCACTGGAGTTTATCTATCATCTCCGTAACGCTTTCGCGATTACTAAATGATCCTGTAACGAAGCGCGTGCTCTACGTTGGATCCTCTCTATCTCTTCTATCAACCCTATCTGGTACGGATCCCACACTGCTGAGCAGTATTCAAGCAGTGGGCGAACAAGCTTACTGTAACCTACTTCCTTTGTTTTCGCATTGCATTTCCTTAGGATTCTTCCAATGAATCTCAGTCTGGCATCTGCTTTACCGACGATCAACTTTATATGATCATTCCATTTTAAATCACTCCTAATGTGTACTCCCAGATAATTTATGGAATTAACTACTTCCAGTTGCTGACCTGCTATTTTGTAGCTAAATGATAAGGGATCTATCTTTCTATGTATTCGCAGCACATTACACTTTTCTACATTGAGGTTGAATTGCCATTCCCTGCACCATGCGTCAATTCGCTGCAGATCCTCCTGCATTTCAGTACAATTTTCTATTGTTACAACCTCTCGATACACCACAGCATCATCTGCAAAAAGCCTCAGTGAACTTCCGATGTCTTCCACAAGGTAATTTATGTATATTGTGAATAGCAACGGTCCTATGACACTCCCCAGCGGCACACCTGAAATCACGCTTACTTCGGAAGACTTCTCTCCATTGAGAATGGCATGCTGCGTTCTGTTATCTAGGAACTCTTCAATCCAATCACACAATTGGTCTGATAGTCCATATGCTTTTACTTTGTTCATCAAACGACTGTGGGGAACTGTATCGAACGCCTTGCGGAAGTCAAGAAACACGGCATCTACCTGTGAACCTGTGTCTATGGCCCAGTCTCGTGGACGAATAGCGCGAGCTGGGTTTCACACGACCGTCTTTTCCGAAACCCATGCTGATTCCTACAGAGTAGATTTCTAGTCTCCAGAAAAGTCATTATACTCGAACATAATACGTGTTCCAAAATTCTACAACTCATCGACGTTAGAGATATAGGTCTATAGTTCTGCACATCGGTTCGACGTCCCTTCTTGAAAACGGGGATGACCTGTGCCCTTTTCCAATCCTTTGGAACGCTACGCTCTTCTAGAGACCTACGGTACACCGCTGCAAGAAGGGGGGCAAGTTCCTTCGCGTACTCTGTAAAATCGAACTGGTATCCCATCAGATCCAGCGGCCTTTCCTCTTTTGAGCGATTTTAATTGTTTCTCTATCTGTCGTCTATTTCGATACCTACCATTTTGTCATCTGTCCGACAATCTAGAGAAGGAACTACAGTGCAGTCTTCCTCTGTGAAACAGCTTCGGAAAAAGACATTTAGTATTTAGGCCTTTAGTCGGTGATCCTCTGTTTCAGTACCATTTTGGTCACAGAGTGTCTGGGCATTTTGTTTTGATCCACCTACCGCTTTGACATAAGACTAAAATTTCTTAGGATTTTCTGCCAAGTCAGTACATAGAACTTTACTTTCGAATTCATTGAACGCCTCTCGCATAGCCCTCTTTACACTACATTTCGCTTCGCGTAATTTTTGTTTGTCTGCAAGGCTTTGGCTATGTTTATGTTTGCTGTGAAGTTCCCTTTGCTTCCGCACCAGTTTTCTAACTCGGTTGTTGTACCACGGTGGCTCTTTTCCATCTCTCACGATCTTGCTTGGCACATACTCATCTAACGCATATTGTACGATGGTTTTGAACTTTGTCCACTGATCCTCAACACTATCTGTACTTGAGACAAAACTTTTGTGTTGAGCCGTTAGGTACTCTGTAATCTGCTTTTTGTCACTTTTGCTAAAACAGAAAAATCTTCCTACCTTTTTTAATATTTCTATTTACGGCTGAAATCATCGATGCAGTAACCACTTTGTGATCGCTGATTCCCTGTTCTGCGTTAACTGTTTCAAATAGTTCGGGTCTGTTTGTCACCAGAAGGTCTAATATGTTATCGCCACGAGTCGGTTCTTTGTTTAACTGCTCAAGGTAGTTATCAGATAAAGCACTTAAAAAATTTCACTGGATTCTTTGTCCCTGCCACCCGTTGTGAACGTATGAGTCTCCCAGTCTATATCCGGCAAATTAAAATCTCCACCCAGAACTATAACATGGTGGGGAAATCTACTCGAAATATTTTCCAAATTATCCTTCAGGTGTTCAGTCACAACAGCTGCTGAGCCAGGGGGCCTATAGAGACATCCAATTACCATGTCTGAGCCTGCTTTAACAGTGACCTTCACCCAAATTATTTCACATTTCGGCTCTCCGTCAATTTCCTTCTATACTATTGCACTTCTTATCGCTATAAACACGCCTCCCCCTTCACTGTCCAGCCTGTCTCTGCGATATACATTCCAATCTGAGTTTAGGATTTCATTACTGTTTACGTCTGGTTTCAGCCAACTTTCTGTCCCTAGTACTATATGGGCGTTGTGACCGTTTATTAAAGAGAGCAGTTCTGGGACCTTTCTGTAGACGCTCCTGCAGTTTACTATTAGCACATTAATATTGTTACTCCCTGTTGCATTTTGCCTACTCCTACCTTGCCGCGTCTCAGGAGGCGTCTTGTCGGACCTAGGGAGGGCTCTAACCTAAAAAACTCCCATGTGCACTCCACACGTACTCCGCTACCCTTGTAGCCGCTTCCGGCTTGTAGTGCACGCCTGACCTATTCAGGGGGACCCTACATTTCTCCACCCGATAGCGGAGGTCGAGAAATTTGCACCTACAAATAGTTAGCTCTGATTCCACCCCGCAGATATTGTATTTTACACAGGCCAATCTAGCCACTGTCACGAGTGATGATGATGATAATGAAATGATGAGGGCAACACAAACATCCAGTCCCCGGGCAGAGAAAATCCCCAACCCGGCCGGGAATCGAACCCGGGACCCCACGCTCCATAGGTAGCAACGCTAGCCATTAGACCACGAGCTGCGGACAACACGATGTAGAGGCTTCACTTCATTGCATACAACGTCTAACAGATACACTAGTCTGCAAAACTTAATGACGAAAGTAGCTTTTGCATGATGTGTCACAGCCAAGTAACTTAGGTCGGTTAAACTTGGATCATACGTAGAAACAACTGCTACAGTATAGTGCAGCAACGTTGAGCGGTGAGTGTACCTTGTTCAAAGATTTGTGGGTAATTAGACCATACAACATTGTACTTCCCCACACAATAACACCTGGACCATCAAAGCTATCATGTTCGACAATATTCCTGAGTGCATTGCGTGTTCTTACCTCTTAATGAATATACGTTTTGTTAAGATTGTATGACAGAAAGTGTAAAAATATTGGGATTACTTACTTCAATATTGGTATAGAGTAAATAGAATTATGAAGGACCGATACATTGACAGTACACAAATGGGTAGCTCTTACAGGGATAGGGAAAGTATGCTTTAGGCATAATGGGGACGCAACGGACATTGTCTTCCGTAGTGAGCACGAGGGCACGAAGCATCCACAATATCCTTGCTTGATAAATAACAGCCCACTCATGGAGATCTCAATAATTTGTAATTGGTACATTTAGGAATTGAACTTTTTGCAGATGTGTACAATAAACTTTGTTTGACGCAGATATTGTACCTAGTATTTCCGTTTGGAACTGCTTACTCTAGCTTAGAAGCAGCTGTAAAATACCATGGATTAAATCTATCGGTTGTGCTGTTCCGATTACATTTGCAGGTCTTTTGTACTTTTCTTGTCACGTGTGTCTTTCCTTTGTTCGCTGTAACTATACTCTAAATCCAAGTAAGTGAATGAGAAAAAGCGTGCAGCATTTTCAAGAATTTAACACTTTCCACGAAACAAAAAACTAGTCACCAATTTGGAAGGCAGGAGACATACTGGCGGAAGTAAAGGTGTGAGGGCGAGTCGTGAATTCTGCTTGGATAGCTCAGTCGTTTGAGCTCTTGCCCGTGAAAGGCAAAGGTACCTGGTTCGAATCCCGTTCCGGCACACAGTCTAAATCTGCTAGGGATCTTTATAACTCCGGACACTGCACTGCACTGCGGCAGATACAGTCTTCCTGCAGACCTTTGTTACACTACAGAGCGGTCAGCGTTACTTACTTCTCGAGATGCCTATACGACAGGTGAAGGAATACCCAGAGATCGGGCCTCGGATTTCCATAAAGGCCAACAACCTTTTGAGCCACTTTCAGTGAGTCACTTTCAGCTTGTCTAGATGCTGTGACTGCGGCCGGCGATTACAATGGCTACTAGCTGATGGTCGACATATTAAGATCAGACAGTTATGTGGCCCAACAGCGACACAAAATACGATTTCATACTTTTATTACATTGTTACAGTGGCCTACGTTGAGATAACATTTCTATTTATAGGCATTTAAAAGATTCCACATATTTCTGAGAACAGATGAAGGCACCAGAACGTACTCAGAATTGTCTCCACGGAATATCAGCTCTTCATCATACAACTATCGCGCTATCAAACTCAAATTTTGTAACAAATAAAAAAAATTAAATGTACTGCAGTTTGTATGTCGTATCATTTGAACTGACTCGCAGTCTGCTAAATAGAAGTCATCTACGATGTTTTGTACCTACCAATTTCCACTTCTTTCGTCGCTCGGCGACCGATACCAGGCACACTAGGATATAGCCTCAGGGCTTCCTTGATGACCATCTCGAGGTACTTCATGTTGTTCAGATCATGTGTAGTTGGACGTCTGTTGGGATCGTCTCGAAATATATCATCCAGTTCGGCGAAGACTTTCTCCTACGAGCAGAGGGCAGCCTCAGTTAGATTCGTTCTACGGGCAAACAGTTTACACGCAACATTTCGCTCACATTCACAGACAAACATGCACTGTACCTCCACCTCCTCTCTCTCTCTTTCTCTCTCTATCTCTCTCTCTCCTTCTCTCTCCGTTCCCACCTCCCTCCCTTACACACACAAACACACACCCACAAATAAACCGAACACCAAGGCACAAAAACCGAACGCACATATAGATAATACTCTCACGAACTTCTACGCACGTAAAAAGAAGTTTTGCATCACCCCGTTTCGCAGAACACCTGAAGATAGACGTTGAAAGTGGATATTGTATCACAGATACAGTCCCTTTGACTGTTCAGAGATGTCACTGAACGTGCCCAAAGATGTAAACAACCATGCATGAGCAGCGCTTATTAGACAGAGTGGGTCCGACAGCCGATCAGTTCCAGTCATTCCACCAGGAAGGAGGTACACGACTTGTGTTGTCTGTAGTTGAACCATGCCTAGACGGTCAATACCGCGGTTCGATCGCATCTGCATTGTTACTTTGTGCCAGCAAGGGCCCTTAACACGGGAAGAGTCCAGGCGTCTCGGAGTGAACCAAAGCTATGTTGTTCGGACATGGAGGAGATAAAGAGGGACAGGGACTGTCGATGACATGCCTCGCTCAGGCTACCCAAGGGCTACTACTGCACTGGATGACCGCTACCTACGGATTAAGGCTCAGAGGAACCCTGACTGCAACGCCACCATGCTGCAGCTACAGGACGTGCAGCCACAGGACGTCGTATTACGACTAAAACTGTGCGCAATCAGCTACAAGATGCGCAACTTCACTCCAGACTTCCATGGCGAGGTCCATCTTTGCAACAATGTCACCATGCAGCGCGGTACAGATGGGCCCAACAACATGTCGAATGGACCGCTCAGGATTGGCATCACGCTCTGGCTCTGAGCACTATGGGACTTAACTTCTGAAGTCATCACTCTCTTAGAACTTAGAACTACTTAAACCTAACTAACCTAAGGACACCACACACATCCATGCCCGTGGCAGTATTCGAACCTGCGACCGTAGCGGTCGGGCGGCTCCAGACTGTAGCGCCTAGAACCGCTCGGCCACCCCAGCCGGCGGCATCACGCTCTCCTCACAAATAAGTGTCGCATATGCCTTCAAAGAGACAATCGTCGGGCAGACGTGTTTGGAGGCAACCCGGTCAGGCTGAACGCGCTAGACACACTGTCCAGTGAGTGCAGCAAGGTGGAGATTCCCTGCTGTTTTGGGGTGGCATTATGTGGGGCCGACGTTCGCCGCTGGTTGTCATGGAAGGCGCCGTAACGTCTGTACGATACGTCAATACCATTTTACGAGCGATAGTGCAACTATATCGGCAGCATATTGGCGAGGCATTTGTCTTCATGGACGACAATTCGCGCCCCCATTGTGCACATTTTGTGAATGACTTCCTTCAGGATAACGACATTGCTCGACTAGAGTGGTCAGCATGTTCTCCAGACATGGATCCTACCGAACATGCCTGGGATCTATTGAAAAGTGCTGTTTATGGACGACGTGACCCAACAACCACTCTGAGGAATCTACACCGAATCGCCGTTGAGGAGTGGGACAATCTGGACCAACAGTGCCTTGATGAACTTGTGAATAGTATGCCACGACGAATACAGGCATGCATCAATGCAAGAGGACGTGCTGCTGGGTATTAGAGGTACTGGTGTGTACAGCAGTCTGGACCACCACCTCTGAAGGTCTCGCTGTATGGTGGTACAACAGGCAAAGTGTGGCTTTCATGAGCAATAAAAAGGGCGGAAATTTTGGTTATTCCAATTTACTGCACAGGTTCCGGAACTCTCGGAACCGAGGTGATGCAAAACAGCTTTTGATGTGTGTTTTTTATACTATTGTACCAGCAATGAAACAGTCTGTATCTCAATGATGCCTCTCCAATTAGCAATTACGTGCTTAGCATCACCACAAACGAAGCCGCCGGGGAGCAGGTGTCAACGGAACACAACGTACTGGTCGTCGGGCAGAGAGACCACCCCCACGCAGTCACCGTACTACTGTAGATCTTGAGCTTGCAGCCCTGTTAATTGTGGTTGCAGTTAACGCGGGCCCCTTCTTGCCTGTTGCACAATGTAGCATCTGCTGCTATAGTTCACCGTGGTCAAGCAGCTCATCTCCTTGGGGCAGCAGTCCCTTTGGTTCAGAACGCTCGACGTGCACGTCACGCCTCGTCCTTCTTCCAGGTTACCGATGATTCTTCCCTGTATGAAGCCATCCAAAAGTTGTCTCTGTACCATGTCGTAATGAAGACCATCAGCACAGTGCACCGTAGCTGCTCGCTCATTGACACACCTTGCCTTTCTCGTTCTTTCAACTGTCTTGCGTTACGGGACCAGCTCGATTTGGCACTATAGTCGCGTTCATCTCACGCCATGTGACGTCCAGCTTCCTACGCTTGATTAGGTGACCTCTGGGAACATTCTGCCGCACTTCCTTTCATTTCGATTGAGTTGTTAATATGTTATATTAATTTATCTATATTTTCTTTAAATTTTGCAGAGAAGCGGATGAGCGAATGTAGATTAGAAACAGCATAGGTCCTGTAACAGTTCCTTGTGGAAGGCCAGATATCACATTTGTTTTACTTGATGGCTTTCCGTCATTTACTATAAAATGTGACCTCTTTGACAGGAAATCACGAATCCAGTTGCACAGCTGAGAAGATACTCGACAGGCACGCCATTTGGCTAGAAGCCACCTGTGGGGAACGATGTAAAAAGCCTTCTGGAAATATACAAATGTGGAATCAATTTGAGATCCCCTATCGATAACAATCACAACTTCGTGTGAATAAAGAGCCAGTTGTGTTTCATAAGATAAATATTTTCTGAATGCGTGGTGACGACGAGTCAAGGGATTGTTTTCATGAGGTATTTCATAAAGTGCGAACACAATATATGTTCCAAAGTTCTGCTGAAAATCGACGTCAGTGATACGGTTCAATAACTGCTACTTCTTTTCTTGTATATTGGTGTGAACTGTGCAATTTTTCAGTCCTTAGATACGGATCTTTCGTCGAGAGAGCAGTTGTATGTGATTGCTAACTATGGAGCCATTATATCAGTACAATCTGAAAGAAACGTAATTGCTATAAACGAAACAATAATATCTCCTTCCTCCTCCATCTTTCCTCTTCTGCACAAAAATTTCGATTAATACTATCTGTGTTGCCAGTAAAAGCTCACGTGAATGTGGTTGAGAACCAGTGACAGTCCCACAGCGAAATAACTAGTTGTGATAAATTTTGGTGCTGTACGAGATGCACAGGAAAGGATAGGAAAGGGTTAACACTCACCTGGATGCCGGGGTGATGTCCGAGCAGTACCAAAACCCACAACATGCCAACAGACGTCGTGTCGTGGCCCTTAAAAAAAGAAGAGAAATGTGAATGTCTCAGAAACAGCTTAACACAATCAGTATATAATTTCGGACTAGCTGCGAAAACGTGGAACCGCCGTCTTGGAAGAAATACTCGAGCTTTGGACAATTACTCGCGGTAGGTTGCAAGCACACAGATTACTGAAAACATTTTGTGCTATTTAATTCGGAAACAATTTGTAAGCAATTAAAAGAACAGTTTTTATAAAATATAAATTATTCATTAGCAATTACTAAAACCTGACAAAAGTTAAATTGCAAATAATGTTGCTAAAATAATTATGTCGAGCGAAGTGACTCAATAGCTGAAACACTGTTTAACACTGTAATACAGATGTGCTGCCTAAAATTTTTGACCATTAGTTTATTGTAAATATGATGTACTGCACTTGTTTCATTATGTTAATCTTTATATACTACTCGTATGTGTTAATTAGAAATGTGACATATGCTGTAGTCTGCATAAATTATTTTGTATAATGATATATTTATTCTGGGTTAATACCATTAGAGAAAGTTAGGAAAAGCGATGTCGTGACTGAGAACAAAAACTGTGTTAGTAACACTATCTCTATACTGGAGTGTGACGTCACAGCAGAGCGCGCTGGAGACTTCCCTGCTTCTGAGATGTGAGAGTGAACACACTTAAGTAGCGTGCGCTGTCGGGACTATGTGAGCTACAGCTAATATTAGCGAGATACCAAGAGCATGACGAGTGTGGGCAGAAGAAAGAGGCTGCAGTAAAATCAAGATCCTGCCCCATAATTGGTCATTGCGAATTAAGGTATGGGGACCGATGGCCCTAGCAGTCTGGTCCCTTCAATCCCACAAACCAACCAACCAATTAAGGTATGCCCGCAGTATTACAAGTAGCAATGCGAGCACTATATTCGATAACGAAGACGACGGCTTAACATTTCAACGAAGTGTATGGGTGTTTTATTTTCGTTCACGTTAGAGACTGTGTAAGGCATTGCCCAGTAATTCTGTCAGGGACAGCAAAGGACTTGGAAGAGCAGTTGAACGGAATGGACAGTGTCTTGAAGGGAGGATATAAGATGAACATCAACAAAAGCAAAACGAGGATAATGGAATGTAGTCGAATTAAGTCGGGCGATGCTGAGGGAATTAGATTAGGAAATGAGACACGTAAAGTAGTAAATGAGTTTTGCTATTTGGGGAGCAAAGTAACTGATGATGGTCGAAGTAGAGAGGATATAAAATGTAGACTGGCAATGGCAAGGAAAGCGTTGCTGAAGAAGAGAAATTTGTTAACATCGAGTATAGATTTAAATGTCAGGAAGTCGTTTCTGAAAGTATTTGTATGGAGTGTAGCCATGTATGGAAGTGAAACATGGACAATAAATAGTTTGGACAAGAAGAGAATAGAAGCCTTTGAAATGTGGTGCTACAGAAGACTGCTGAAGATTAGATGGGTAGATCACGTAACTAATGAGGAAGTATTGAACAGGATTGGAGAGAAGAGGAGTTTGTGGCACAACTTGACAAGAAGAAGGGATCGGTTGGTAGGACATGTTCTGAGGCATCAAGGGATCACCAACTTAGTATTGGAGGGCAGCATGGAGGGTAAAAATCGTATAGGGAGATCAAGAGATGAATACACTAAACAGATTCAGAAGGATGTAGGCTGCAGTACGTATTGGGAGATGAAGAAGCTTGCACAGGATAGAGTAGCATGGAGAGCTGCATCAAACCAGTCTCAGGACTGAAGACCACAACAACAACAACATTAAAAATTGGGATAATTAACTATAAAATTTGAGTTTTTTCTAAACATGAAGTTTAAAATGTAATAACTCAGTCATTTTTTCATAAATTAAATAAATTCTAGAGTTCCATACTCCTTTAAGTATGATTTGTATGCTGTGGAAAATTCATTGAAGAATCTCTCTTACTTATGAAGAAAAGTGTACCTAAAGCAATTAATGCAGCCAATGGTAACGGAAAAAATGGTCGAATTTCACATATGAAACAAATTGGTTTTGTCATGTTTTTCAACATCCACTGCTATCAGTGTGAATCATGCTGACAAAGTTTTATGAATTTATTTGTAAAAGTATAGACAGTGGAAATTAAAATGTCCTGTGGCGCATCTCCTGCCCCAAGTCGGCCCGTTTGACGTCATACCCCGATTAAGGTGTTACTGGTTGCAGATGACAAACTGTGGAACAAAAGAGTCACTGTAGACACACAACACGTCAGAAAAACCACACCATGTGGTACAAAGGTATGAATTTATAATTTATGTGTTTTGCCAGATATCTGTAATTACGATTTAAAAACTAACAGTTACACATATACAAACAGTAAAGAACATTCTTTATCTTTAAGAGATGAAAAACAAAAGCCCACTGAAGATGCTGCAACTGCAGTGAAACATGTTTGGGTTAAAAAACAAAATTGTGTTTTGCTAAAGGGGGACCGTATCCAAAAACAAGCGTATTGTTAAAGCAAACACAGAAAGAAAGAGCTTCAACCCCAAGATGATTAATCGTAGTTAAGTTTGTCGGACTACAAACCTGAAGAGTCTAGACTTGAGTCCTCAGTCAGTCTTCACATTTTTTTTTTCTGTAGTTTACCTCTTGTATTCAATGGAATAAAGTCAGATGCCCTCAGGTAAGCATAGCTGCTGATAAGCACAGTCCATCTCCCCCCCCACCACACCAACTGTCACAACCCCTGACATGGCGGCACAAGCCGTGTCGTTGCAGAGCGGTGCCTGCAGAGGAGCATGTGCAGGAGTGCACGTCCATGCATCATGCTTCCGAAGTAGCTATACATTTTGCAACGTGTACATTATACAACAAATTTAAAAATCTTTAACATGGTTTATTTTCGCTTCTGTAAGAAAACATATTTCATTCTATAATTCACCCTCTTAGGCCTCGAAGTTTTTCTTTTGTTACTTTCTAAACTAGCCAGTCTACTTGCTCAGGATTCAACCAGTCTCCATACCAAATATAATCTAAATCGGTTGAGAGGTTTAGTTGTGAAACTGTAATAGACAGAGTTGATTCACATTTAATAATATTGGTACCGAAGTATGAATTAAATACGTTGAGCATCTTCTTGTTGTTGTGGTCTTCAGTCCAGAGACTGATTTGATGCAGTTCTCCATGCTCCTCTATCCTGTGCAACCTTCTTTACCATACAGTAAAGCTGCATGCCTCTGGGAAAAATTACGGCTTTAGTTTCCCCTTGCTTTCAGCCGTTCGCAGTACCAGCACAACAAGATCGTTATCATTAATGTTACAATTCCAGATCAGTCAATCATCCAGACTGTTGCCCCTGCAACTATTGAAAAGGCTGCTGCCCTCTTTAGGAACCACACGTTTGTCTGGCCTCTCAACAAATAACAATTATATTCATTACGTTGAATCGTATTATGTAGATGTTGTTGTTGTTGTGGTCTTCAGTCCTGAGACTGGTTTGATGCAGCTCTCCATGCTACTCTATCCTGTGCAAGCTTCATCTCCCAGTACCTACTGCAACCTACATCCTTCTGAATCTGCTTAGTGTATTCATCTCTTGGTCTCCCTCTACGATTTTTACCCTCCACGCTGCCCTCCAATGCTAAATTGGCGATCCCTTGATGCCTCAGAACATGTCCTACCAACCGATCCCTTCTTCTAGTCAAGTTGTGCCACAAACTTCTGTTCTCCCCAATCCTATTCAGTACCTCCTCATTAGTTACGTGATCTACCCACCTTATCTTCAGCATTCTTCTGTAGCACCACATTTCGAAAGCTTCTATTCTCTTCTTGTCCAAACTGGTTATCGTCCATGTTTCACTTCCATACATGGCTACACTCCATACAAATACTTTCAGAAACGATTTCCTGACACTTAAATCTATACTCGATGTTAACAAATTTCTCTTCTTCAGAAACGATTTCCTTGCCATTGCCAGTCTACATTTTATATCCTCTCACTTCGACCATCATGTTATTTTGCTCCCTAAATAGCAAAACTCCTTTAATACTTTAAGTGTCTCATTTCCTAATCTAATCCCCTCAGCATCATCCGATTTAATTTGACTACATTCCATTATCCTCGTTTTGCTTTTGTTGATGTTCATCTTATATCCTCCTTTCAAGACACTGTCCATTCCGTTCAACTGCTCTTCCAAGTCCTTTGCTGTCTCTGACAGAATTGCAATGTCATCGGCGAACCTCAAAGTTTTTACTTCTTCTCCATGAATTTTAATACCTACTCCGAATTTTTCTTTTGTTTCCTTTACTGCTTGCTCAATATACAGATTGAATAACATCGGGGAGAGGCTACAACCCTGTCTTACTCCTTTCCCAACCACTGCTTCCCTTTCATGCCCCTCGACTCTTATAACTGCCATCTGGTTTCTGTACAAATTGTAAATAGCCTTTCGCTCCCTGTATTTTACCCCTACCACCTTCAGAATTTGAAAGAGAGTATTCCAGTTAACGTTGTCAAAAGCTTTCTCTAAGTCTACAAATGCTAGAAACGTAGGTTTGCCTTTTCTTAAACTTTCTTCTAAGATAAGTCGTAAGGTTAGTATTGCCTCACGTGTTCCAACATTTCTACGGAATCCAAACTGATCTTCCCCGAGGTCCGCTTCTACCAGTCTTTCCATTCGTCTGTAAAGATTCGCGTTAGTATTTTGCAGCTGTGACTTATTAAACTGATAGTTCGGTAATTTTCACATCTGTCAACACCTGCTTTCTTTGGGATTGGAATTATTATATTCTTCTTGAAGTCTGTGGGTATTTCGCCTGTCTCATACATCTTGCTCACCAGATGGTAGAGTTTTGTCATGACTGGCTCTCCCAAGGCCATCGGTAGTTCTAATGGAATGTTGTCTACTCCCGGGGCCTTGTTTCGACTAGGGTCTTTCAGTGCTCTGTCAAACTCTTCACGCAGTATCTTATCTCCAATTTCATCTTCATATGTAGAACATATCAACCAATAAAAGCACTTTACAATCATAACATTCAAAAGTCAAAGAGGAAATAGCTTTTTCATAGAGTAAACATTTTTCCCTAATTCATGTATTATACTTCAACTCAGTAAGTACTACAAACTTTCCAAAGTAGCGTATGTTCTTCCTCATGGTTCAAGCTATCTCCATTCCAAATTTCATTGAAATCGATTCAGCGGTTTAGTCATGAAAATGTAACAGATTGAGTTAAGTTTGTATTTCTATTATTAATTTTGTTGTAAAATTGGCGTAATTGAAGAACACATATACGAACAACTGTAAGTATATTTTTCAGTGATTTGCTCTGTTCGATGGGCACGTTCAACTGTATATATATATATTTATGGGTTCTGTAGTAGTGAATTTAGTCATTGGATAAGTGACAGGCTGGCAGCATGTCGTATATGAATCACGTAGGAGCTGGCTAAATGGCCGTCCACGTAGTGATGGTATGTCGAACATGGTATTAAGAGACAAATGACAGAGAATTATACACAGTGGTTCATTATGTGCGCCACTTTAAAATTGCTTATCTGGAAGTCCTCAACCGATGTCCGATATAACCGCTTGTCTGAAAAGGGTAGAGGATTGTTCTGAGTTTCCGGCATTTCCTGTAGTACTATTGTATTTATACTATCAATACCAATCAGTAATTACACGCCCTGGTTTCGAAAGACGTTCTCTAAATATTATAAGGGGCAATCAACTGAAAACTAGACAAGTGAGGAAAACTAAATAAATCGTTTATTATTTCAGGAGTTATCTCCATACCTGTTAACACATTTATCCCACTGGGACAGGTTTGTCAATGAATTAATGGAAAAACGCTTGCGGTTGCCTATGGAACCATGACTGTACCTAGGCTTTCATCTCTTCGTCCGAAGCAAATCGATGGCCACAAATATCTTTCTTGAGGCTGCAAAAATATGTAAATGCCATGTTTCCAAGATTGTTTCAACTACACCGCATAAGTTCCGCTGGGAATCCCTAACAGAGTCTTCATTCAGTCTCGAACTTCCCCCTTATAAAATAAAATGTTATGCATCCGGTGAGACGAATTGTTTCTCTGAGGTGTAACCATCGATGCTGATATTTGTTGTCAACAACTCAGACTCTTGCATACACAGTCCAACTACAACTGCCAGGAAGACAGCATAAAGTGACGTTACTCCACTGTAATTTCCGTCCGCATTCTCCTAGACCGGCTAAAAGTATTACACAGTAGCTGTTTTGAGTAGTCATTCCGCACCCACCATATTCACCTGATACTGGCCCTAGATTTTCATCTTTTCCACTATCGAACAGTCTTTAATAAACTTCCTTTCCGGATAAAAATGCGCTCCGAACATGGCTCAACGAGTTCTTCGCCCCAGATTCACTTGATTTCGACATTCACGTAATCGAAAAGTTTCCCAACGCTGGTAGACTGTTATAAATAGTGAAGGAGAGTAGATTACTGATGATTCAAGTCTCCGTTACATGTATCTCTTGTGTTTATTAAACTCAAGGGAAAACACTGCTAACTCATGCACCAACCCTGCAGTTTTCGTACTTTATTCTCCAACTGTCTGGCTCTCATTTGACTCTCACTTGAAGATTTCGACTGTTGATGTCTCCCTCACCCGAAATGTCCTACCCTCCAAAGCAGCGAGTTACCTCAAACATGAAGGTGTCCACTTCCTCCTGCAGCTCCTGGTCGTTGAGCTTCTGGCCGTCCTCAGAAGCTTCCAGTAGCATGTCGAGGAAAGCAACACGCCGCTTACTGCCTGCAAAGGTTTTTTAAGTTACGTGCTGATTTCCTTACATCACATGACATAGTGTTATTGTATCTCATTTCTAAACAGAACAGCACGTACCTACGTCGTCCTCCTGTGCTGCCTTGACTTGGCCTCCATTCGTTTTACGGGCTGCTTTCCTTTCACTTATCACCTGCAAGACAAATAAGTGTTCAAATCGTACAAGTAGTTTCTTTATACGCTACAGTCGAACACTATAGGAGCTGGCGCTCCGTCCAGTGTTGTGGCAAGATAGTATTCACTATTCATTGATTGCAGAAAGAAATTACACTCTGCTCTTCTTTTTTGGAAGCAGTACAGAGATGTTTTTAGTCAACTGTTTCGCAGCTGACATGTCTAACGTTGGTTAATGGTAACTTCCGAAGCCATATCTAAATCTAACAGATGAAATTTTTCAGATAAAAATTTACGAAAACGGTTTACCTGATTGTAGCTGATAGGGTCAAATTATCTGGCCATGGACATACTTCCACTTTGGATGAATGATAGGAACTGAGTAAACCTACATCAAAGGAATGTACTATGGCGTAAAAGTAATTTCTCAGTACTATATATTGCTAGATGGGGGAACTGTTGACTGTCTATGATGGAATTGTGCACATTAGTATACTCTTTGGATCCAGTGGACAGGGGCTAATTTTTATGTGGGTATTCATTGTCTGCATTTGGCTTAGCATTATTTTGCTACAAATTGGCTAACTATCTCCGCTGTTGAAAACTTGGAACGTCAAGTTACGAAGTTTATGAATAGCGAATGTATGCCCTGGTGCCTACAGTGCAAAGGCGGGTCTTGTTCAATAAAAATATGAGCGTTATAGAGATCAGTGTAACTTGGCCATATAATATCCTACCAGCATCAAGAGCAATGAAAAATCAGAATGGATTCTTTGCATTCCATATGGTGAGAGAAGGTCCTTGACAGCTGCAGGATTGTTGCCAACTTTCAAACCGCGAAGCGCACAGGTTTGCCGTCAGACTTTTCTTTTCTTTGCCCTTGCCCCGTATCAGCGCAGGGTTGGCATGGTTATTAACTGATTGGTCGAAGTTAATTTAAGTGGTGGTCGGATGCTCTTCCTGTTGCTACTCAGTCACCCCCGGACAGAATAAGTGCGCCAAAGGTGGCTGCTTGTGTAATTCATATAAAATTGGCGAAAGGTTTCTAACGCTTGTAAATCGTGTAACTGAGGTGGTACTAGGGTATCGACCTGTTATTCAACTATAGGGCTCAAAGAAACCACTTAAAATCCACATACAGGCTGTCTGGCACACTAAACGTCGTGGTTAACCTACTTGCTAGATTCTACTGGGGCCAGCGAACCTACCAGTCCCGAAAGCAGTGCTGTAAACTGAATGGCTTTATTGTAGGATAAAATGTTTGCTATCAATACTAATTGAAAACTATAGTCACTTAGAAATGGAGCAATGCTGAGGCCATCCCACAGGAACATTGAATGGCGTCTCGTGATTGGCTGAGGTTGTAGCCCACTCTGACTGTCACAGGTCTTCTGTGACTGAACGGATTACAGTCATAGATACTAAGTAAAATCGGTGACACCTGGAGGACCCTGTACGGCGGGTGCAGCCAGTCATACACCATTGGTCAGCAGAGAGGCACAAAGGACACTGCTATTGACCCGTAGCCTATAGCAACTGAAGCTGGACTCGGTCCAAATGGCAAAACAGATTTTAGCACTCCAAATATCACACATACCAGATGTTACAAAGAAAAACAACAATTAGAAAGAGTAAAGTGTGGCATTTCACAGACTTAACAATCCTCTAGCAAAACATGCAATCAATAAAAAATAAAATACAACTACTAAAAGTTGGGCTCCAATCTCTGAACTGCACAGTAGTCCGTGTTACTGAGCACTGCTGAAGAGAGACAGAAATCCAACACGTAGTATTATTATCATATGAATGGGCAAACACTTACTGCAGAACTGCTTCAAGGGGTGAAGGATCATGCATTTATATCAGAAAAGGGACACAGTTCAAATCAATCATTACCTCAACACAGAAAGTAAAGACAAACACATTGAAATATCAGCTATGGAGTTAACAGGGCTTGATGTCACCAAGAAATTAATCATTTTATAGGTGTATAGATCTCCCAGTGGTAGTGTGGACACTTTTTTCAATAAATTAATAGAAGTTCTAGTTTGGTCCCTCAAACAGAATTCTTAAAAGTGAAACCCACCTCCATGACGCATAGTACAGTTTCAAATATCCTGTCGTGCGTGCATTGCACCTTATACAATACGCAGCAACAGACTGTTCCTGACATGCAAAAAAATTTATAGTAGATTATTTATCTTTAGCTGCTGCGTTTGCTGATTGTGTTTGCTTTTGAGAACGTCAGTACATCATACACAAAAACAGCATGTAAGAGGTAAGTCACTTTCATTTCAGGGTAGATCTCTCCTCGCATTATTAAGTAAACAGTCAGTAGTCGGGATTGTAAGGTGTCGTGCTAGCAAGCAGATTAATTTTCAATGAACAGTATTGGTAATTTCAAACATTTATTGTATTCCGAGTAGTGCACTAATTTATTTTTGCGGATATTACAAGTCAAACGTTGTACTTCATATCAGGCAACGTTCATAATGTATTTCGGTACTGAGTTTTAGTTATATAGTTGTCATTGAGCGCAAAGTTAGTTTCTTTTGGCATTTAATTAGATTTATTTTCTTTATTTCAGATTTTGCATTTCATGAAGTTTAAAGTTTCGTTTCAGGACACTGTTCACATACGTTACTCAGGACAGTCCAACAGTGGGTTTTGGTCAGCAACTGAACACGATATCTAAAGTAGTAAACGTTACATGAGAAGACAGTTTTTTAAATAAATGTATTCAGGTCTCTCACATAGAGACAGTATTTTTTATGGAAAGCTTACACAAGCTTGTTAGTATTGGAAAAAAGTGGTTTACGTATACAGGTGTAATGAAGTTCCTGATATAGTGGTGTTTGTCAATATTTTACTGTTAGTGCTTGGGAGTTCATGTACTGGAAAATATAGTTACGTTTATAGGTGCCATGTAGCTTACGAATTCATTTATTGTTAATTTTTGTTAGTGTTTATATTGTCTCCATTCAGAAGCCCCATATTTTTGCTTCTCTCCTGATAGTTCGTTTGGAGCGGAAAGAAAATGCCAGGCAGTCTAGATTTAGGGGAGGTTGGCATAGGAAGTGATGATGGTGAAGTAGTAAAAGAGACTTTTGTATTTATGGCCACAGCAATAAACGGAAATGTAGAAATGAAATGTTAGTCAAATACTTTATTCTCACTTAATTCACTATTATTATTCAGTAAATTAACTGTCATACATAACAGTTCACAATTTTTTCATCACTGGCGGAATGGCTTTTGAGTCTGTTACTGTACGCCTAAAGTGCTTGCAAAAAGGCAGAATGAATCATTGGAATTTTTTATATATCTACAACGCATTTCGATGGTTACTCCGTAATCAAATTAAACTGATTCACATTGCGTCTGCCAGTACCAAGCAAGCTTACAGTGATATTTTGAATATTCTTGTAATTTTTTCACCATCGAAAAGGTTATCGAATCTACGTCAATAAACGACTAACAGTACCCAAATCTATATGCAAGTTGCCTATAAAGTGGCCTCCAAGGGCACCATAAATTTGATTTTCAATATTTCGCATAATTATTGACCAACTTTAAAAATTTGAATATGCTATTATAATCTAAACATTAGGAGGTATAATCTTATGTAAATTCAACACAACAAGGTAACTATTACGTTCTCAAACAAAATTGACACTCGGCGCGATGGCTGATGGGAGCAACGGTGAGTGGGAAAAGCCTTTACGGTTGCTCCTATCAGCCTCTGCGCCAGGTGTCAACTTTGCATGTGTAGTACTACGGTTGGAAACAGTGCGTGTGTCTCGAGGCGACGTAACTGACGGCGCGCAAATACCCGGCCTTTATTCATCCATTATTTGAGAATGAGAGCCCGCAGGGACTTCTGACAAACCTTACACGTAATTCCCAACCTTTTAGAAACTTTTTCTCTCTTATCCCCCCCCCCTCCCCCGCCCCTCGGCAAATGATGAAGAAAAAGGTTGCTACATTTGCTACATTTCCTCTCTCCATGTAGTGAAACGACAGAATTTATTACTTCTTTACCACTAACTTTATTGGTAACACACTTTGCAGACAGTATCTACAGGCATCAACGAATGTACCTGCCAGTTTATAGGATTGTATGACACACGATTGAGGAGACATGACGTCGTATACATTTAGATACGTGAAAACTAACATTTCCCTAAAATGCTGCTCAGCAAAATTTCATTAGGTATGAGGTTTTAATTTATTCATTCTTTACTATCAATTCTATTCACAACACAGTTTTTAAGCAGTATCCACATAAATCACTTAATGTACCTGCAAAATTATATCATGGTACGACACGTACAGTTCAGGTGACATGGCGTCATAACATTGAGATGCGTTAAATACTAGCATTTGCTTCAAAAGGGACGCAAATTAGCCAGGTTATGTTTATCCGGTCTTCGATTATGAGAAAAACGTAAAAACCTACAATAAATTTTATGTATAATTCGAAACCTTCGAAACACTTTTTCGTTTTTACATGCTTAAATTCAAATATTTGACACATTAGCGCACTTGTTAAGTAATCAGATGTCCGCAGCTGTTTTACACATGGGAGTTTGATTCTTTTTCTCAATGAACCTTTAGTTGATGCAGATACAAAAATGCACACAATAGCTGCAAGAACCGTATGCAGTGACTATTAATTCACAGCACACATATCTAAATTTAATCTGCAATAGAAACCAAATATGAGATTTGATGATGTCTGTTATAATTAATTTATTGGCCGAATTTCGTAAGGTCAATAAATTAATGTTTAAAGCTATATTTTGTCCTCCGTTTTTATCCATGTAAACTCAAGCGTAAACCCACCCTTGTTCCCCTGTGCCGTCTCCTGGTGTATTTTTGCTTGTGAATATACTTGAAAGAAGGACTTAATATTTTTCTGTAATATGTGAAAAACATTGAAATTTTTTCATGTGAAACGTATCGAGTGAAAAGGACAAAGATAATAAGCACAATTTATTATCAGTGGAGACAATGACTAAAGAAAATAATATGTACTCTGTTAATTTTCCTTTGTCTCATAAAAGAGAAGACATAGTAGGTTTCTGAGTTGCACCGCTCACCTAGCAAGACGCACTCTTCCTATGTTCCATATTAAGAGCTCTGTAATAAGTGTAATAATTGTTAATTTATCTACATCGTTTTCAGATTACAATTTGTTATTTGTTACTGTTCAAACCATCTTTTATTTACAGGAGAATTGTGTCCTTTCCTGCAGCATCAGGTGCAGATTCTGACAAGATGTATGCAATCACAAAGCAAATGTGACGAATGAAACTGGACAAAGACTGCAATAAGACACGATAGTGGTCCACACTGAAGTACGTAAAAAAGGAGAGTGCTTACTTCATTTATGCTAAACATGAACTGTACATGAACAATGCTTACAGCGCAAATCTGTAAGTGGACTGATGACACATTTCGTATTAATGTGATCAGTGATGAAAAGAGACGCTTTGAGAATGCCTTTCAAACTCTTTACTTGAATGAAAAGACACTAATTTTCTAAGTAACTTTATAACTAACTAAAAGAACAACCGAAACTGATGTAGAAATAAAGTTGCTAGGAAAGCGTGTTGTTGTGGTCTTCAGTCCTGAGACTGTTTGATGCAGCTCTCCATGGTACTCTATCCTGTGCAAGCTTCTTCATCTCCCAGTAACTACTGCAACCTACATCCTTTTGAATCTGCTTAGTGTATTCATCTCTTGGTCTCCCTCTGCGATTTTTACCCTCCACGCTGCCCTCCAATACTAAATTGGTGATCCCTTGCTGCCTCAGAACATGTCCTACCAACCGATCCCTTCTTCTAATCAAGTTGTGCCACAAACTTCTCTTCTCCCCAATCCTATTCAATACCTCCTCATTAGTTATGTGATCTACCCATCTAATCTTCAGCATTCTTCTGTAGCACCACATTTCGAAAGCTTCTATTCTCTTCTTGTCCAAACTATTTATCGTGCATGTTTCACTTCCATACATGGCTACACTCCATACGAACACTTTCAGAAACGACTTCCTGACACTTAAATCTATACTCGATGTTAACAAATTTCTCTTCTTCAGAAACGCTTTCCTTGCCATTGCCAGTCTACATTTTATATCCTCTCTACTTCGACCATCATCAGTTATTTTGCTCCCTTAATAGCAAAACTCCTTTACTACTTTAAGTGTCTCATTTCCTAATCTAATTCCCTCAGCATCACCCGACTTAATTCGACTACATTCCATTATCCTCGTTTTGCTTTTGTTTATGTTCGTCTTATATCCTCCTTTCAAGACACTATCCATTCCGTTCAACTGCTCTTCCAAGTCCTTTGCTGTCTCTGACAGAATTACAATGTCATGGGCAAACCTCAAGGTTTTTATTTCTTCTCCATGGATTTTAATACCTACTCCGAATTTTTCTTTTGTTTCCTTTACTGCTTGCTCAATATACAGATTGAATAACATCGGGGAGAGGCTACAACTCTGTCTCACTCCTTTCCCAATCACTGCTTCCCTTTCATGTCCCTCGACTCTTATAAGTGCCATCTCGTTTCTGTACAAGTTGTAAATAGCCTTTCGCTCCCTGTATTTTACCCCTGCCACCTTCAGAATTTGAAAGAAAGTATTCCAGTCAATCTTGTCAAAAGCTTTCTCTACGTCTACAAATGCTAGAAACGTAGGTTTGCCTTTCCTTAATCTAGCTTCTAAGATAAGTCGTAGGGTCAGTATTGCCTCACGTGTTCCAATATTTCTACGGAATCCAAACTGATCTTCCCCAAGGTCGGCTTCTACTAGATTTTCCATTCGCCTGTAAAGAATTCGCGTTAGTATTTTGCAGCTGTGGCTTATTTAATTGATTGTTCGGTAATTTTCACATCTGTCAACACCTGCTTTCTTTGGGATTGGAATTGTGCATTGTCAAAACCTTATGGCGCGGACTGTATCAGTTCAGCGATTAACAATCAATGTTTCGCAATCGTCGCGCCGTCGCGGCGCCCAGTAAAATGTAGCGGAATGTTGACCTAATGAAATACAGTCACGTGCATCGCTGATAGACGTGATAAACACTGAACTGTTGTGCTGTCCGCATTATCAATTACAATACTTCTGCCAGAATTAGGTTGCACTACGTAGTGATACCAGACACACAGACATTCAAAAATTACAAACTACGAGCGAGTGAAGTGTGTGAATCGGAGCAATTCCCTTCCTTGCAGGCTAGCAAAGTATTAGCTGTGTGAACTGATTGCCCTTGTTCGTCTTTTCATGCAGTTTGATGGTACGAGCTCCAGAGGAAGCTGTAGCTTGACTCCACAGTACGGAGAGCGGTGCGTTGCGGATCGTCTTGCGGTGTGAGCTGTCTACCATCGACACCACGTAGTAATGTAAAGCAAGAGTGACGACTGTAAATTTGACGAAAGCGTTACTGATTTGCTATACAAACATGAGACCTGCTTTCACTCAAACTTCGAGTTTATCCAGAATATTATAAACGAACTGATTTTCAACCACAAGTATACTATTTTTCAAATGTATGACTAACTTTTACCCAAAATTGTGGACTGAACTGGTGATCTTCAACGAATATTGCAAACTTCATCACGAATTGATGTTTTTCAATTAAGTTTCGTAAATTACAAGCAATTCCCATATATATATGTACACATCCTATTAACGTTTATGAAAGAATACAGCACATATCAGGTTAAGTAGTCTGCAGGCTCTGGTGTGGTTTCAATCCCTGGTTTTTCACAGCTCTGTAACTCAGATTGGGGAGCAAGGACGAGTATAGTCCCAGGAAGACTACGAAGTTTATTCCGGACTACGTCTGCCTTGACAACACATGATAATAAAATACACCACTACTAAACACAGCAATAATACAAATATTTTCTGTAATGACGAAAAGGCTATTTTACACTAAATGAAACACAAAATTTGTGTAACCTTGTAACCTCAAGTAATGCCAAATCTGCAATTACAATCCAATGTACTCATGTATGAAAACTGATGCGACTGTATGTAATATACAACATGAAATTGGCCAGTCCGACGTACATGGCCTGTTAAGCCATAACATTTCATGTAAATGTCTTAAACAGTCCATGGGGCTTTGTGCCGACTCCTTGCGTATTTTGTCTTGTGTATATACTTGAAAAATAAGGACTTAATATTCTTCTGTAATATGTGAAAAACATTGACACTGTTTCGTGTGAAGTGCATCGAGTGAAAAGGACAAAGAGAATAAACACGATTTCTTATCAGTGCAGACAATGACTAAGCAAGACAATATATATTCTGTAATTTTTCATTAGCCCGATAAAAGATAACACATTGAAATTTTTTGAGTAGTTCTGCTGACCTAGCAAGACGCAGTCTTCATACGTCCCATATTAAAAGGTCTGTAATAAGCGTAATAATAGTTGTTTTATCTAAATCGTTTTCAGAATACAATATGTTATTTGTTGCTGTTGAAACAATTTTTTATTTATAGAAGAATTGCATCCTTTCCTGCAGCTACTAAAAGTTGTATTTGTTGTGATCTTAACCTATTGTTGTCCGCCATTGCGGTCGGTATAACTATTTTTAGTAATTTGGTTCTTCTAACACAGCTGTTAGTGAGGTAACCAATTTAGATTATACATTTACGAAAATATTACAATGCCTGCGTCACTATCTTCATTTTCAATGTAAATTTTGCCATACTGGGCCACAAATATCGAATCACTTATTTATTACTTAGGCATCATTACAGAGAGCTATAACTAAATATGCTTCCTGCAATTAAAATCAACAAATCAGTGCGTTACTAATAAATATACATACAAACGAAACCTAAAATTTCAACCCCTGAGACCAAAAAAGATCATGTTCCTATGTTGTTTTTGCTTTTGTATGCAATAATGTACCTGTACATTGTCGTAACTTCAATAATATGAAATAATTATAATCAGTTATTCAGCATACCGAAGCGTTAGGTGTAATAAGTCTGTGTTAACATTTTTACTATTTAAAACATTGTAAGAAGATCTATGATAAAATAATTAACTATTATCTGTATAAAACACAATTTCATAGAATACATTACAATTACACCACTCACCACAGACTCTCTCTCTCTCTCTCTCTCCATTTACACTACACCATCCATCTGACAGGCGCTAAAGCTACCACTACTCATTCCGCAATAGTTCCTTGAATAATCTATGCTCTCCTGTATCTAGATATGTCGTTCTCTGAGACTGAATAATAAACTGCAATACCTCCACATTCGTGACAAGGTGGTTCTCACACTGGCAGAAGAAGGAGATTACAGGCACACTTCCAGTAACTTAAATGGGCTCATAAGCCCTTTTCAAGTAAAGCTTTAAGTTTTGTTTGGGTATTATCCATGTTTTACGAGTGGTATAAATTCCAGATGGTACTTTTATTAATTCACTAATGGCACAAACTGTTCAATGTAATACTATTTTAAGAAGTAAAGATTGCCTAATAATACAGGAGAGAAGGAGAGAAAGCTAATTGAAACAGGGAAGGAACACAATTTCAGTACCTTCTTTGTAAAACCATGTAAGACATGCAGCTGGTTGTAGAACTCTTTTCCTGTTGGGCTCCTTTTAAAGATGAACTCAGGGTACAACCATGGATTAAGCATTCTTTGTATGGTTAGTGCGCTGATCCTGAAAAGAATAATAACTACCCAAAGTTAAAACTTTAGTCTCTTAGTGAAGCATGAATGACTTTTTTGGGTAATTACTTTTTTAGGTCACCTGAAAACTCTTATTGGATTGATGTGATAGTGGTCATCTTACAGACCATTTAACACTATTAATTTCTGTATGTATATAAGAGCTGCCTACTCACAAATGACGGTATAAAACTTTGGTTTAGTAACTAATATCTCATTCATTAATACTATGTTTATATTAGTTACAGCATTAAAGCACTAGCTTAGTAGTGAGGTACTTTAGATAACTAGAAGATGACTACTTTGATGCAGTACCATCATCCGCTTAGAAAAACAATGTTCACCTTAAATAAGAATATTGAGACAATTGCAATCAACACTGGAAACGGTGGTAGGTACAGTAATACAATGATACCTGTAATGTGATGGACTTAATTTTCAAACACATACCTGTAAATGGCGTTAACATAAGCTGATTGTGTCTCATGCTGAGCGTTGACTGATGTTCCCATTGCTGTTTCTGGTCACAATGAGAAAGAAATACAATATCAGCCTTTCAAAACCTTGAAAAATGAAAACGCATGATGGTTCAGAATTGCAAGTCCTACATTCTTATAAACTATGAAAGTTTCACATGATGTAGGAATAGGTTTCATTGGTGCTACACTATTGTGTCAATGTCGTATTTTTGTGTTGAATTCACTTTATAGCTTAGGTCTACACAAAAGGTAGCATCAATGCCCATTACAAATACACAAAACTTGTATATGAGACATAGAAATATTAAGAAATGTCACATAATGTGGTAATATGCATACAAATAAAATCCTGTTAACTATAAGAGATTTTAAGGCCTACTTTGCAAAATTCTATTTTAGCTTGTAGCATTAACTGGTGAACCAAAGGGGCAAACTGTATAATGTCAACAGCCAACAGTTCAGTGATACATAAAAGTCCTCCAAGATTGTTTTGTATTCTCAGTTTTTTAGTGTGAATTTTGGTGAAAACTTAGCAACTGCAAAAACCATATAGTAGACATTCTAAAACATTTAGGCTTGGTTGCTTTTGCCATCATAATAATTGCCAACTTTTGGAATACAGATCTCAGTAAGTTAACATATTTTGCGTACTTTCATTTGCTGATGTCTTATGGGATAAGGTTCAGATGTAACTACCCATTTAGTCAACAAGTATTCATTGAACAAAAGAAATCAGTTGGAACTGCAGGTAGGTTTCACCTAACTTGTAGGCAACTTTGTAAGCAGCTGGGAATGTTAAGCAGAGCCTCACTATACAATTGTTCATTTATGAAGTTTGTTATCAACATTCCATCTCAATTTGAGAGAAACAGAAATATTCACAAGTACAATATTTAAAAAAATCTGCACTGCACTTCAGTGAATCTAACTTTGGGACACAGTTATAAGACCTTTGGACAGTCTACCTGTGGAAGTAAAACGTCTGATAGATAGTTTATGCAGTTTGAAATGTAGATTAAATACTATGTATTTGCTTACAAAATAACATTTTCTGCTATGAGTCACGATTTTCTTTATATTTACTTTTTGCAAATGAGTTTCTAAAACGAAGTACATTTTTCATGCATTATGCCATTTATTTATGATGTTTCCAATGTATGAGATGCTACAGTGCCCTGAAGATTTTACTGTAATATATCATCACCCTCAATTTTATAATTAAGGTGAAATTTTCATTCTACAGTGGAGTGTGCGCTGATATGAAACCTTCAACAGATTAAAACTGTGTGCCGGACCGAGACTCGAACTCGGGACCTTTGCCTTTCGCGGGCAAGTGCTCTACCGACTGAGCCACCCAAGCACGACTCACGCCCCGTCCTCACATCTTTAATTCCGCCAGTACCTCGTCTCCTACCTTCCAAACTTCCCAGAAGCTCTCCTGCGATCCCTGCAGAACTAGCACTCCTGGAAGAAAGGATATTGCAGAGACAGGACTTAGCACTTGCCCGCGAAAGGCAAAGTTCCCGAGTTTGAGTCTCGGTCCGGCACACAGTTTTAATCTGCCAGGAAGTTTCATATCAGCACACACTCCGCTGTAGAGTGAAAATTTCATTCTAGAAACATCCACAAGGCTGTGGCTAAGCCATGTCTCCGCAATATCCTTTCTTCCAGGAGTGCTAGTTCTGCAGGGTTCGCAGGAGAGCTTCCGTGAAATTTGGAATGTAGGAGACGAGGTACTGGCGGAATTCAAGCTGTGAAGGATGGGGCATGAGTCGTGCTTGGGTAGCTCAGTCGGTAGAGCATTCTTGATTGAGTCGCTTAAAATGAGTCGATAAATCGGTGTGCAGGGTAGAGAGACACCTTCCTGGCTAATGGATCTCTGATGATAACAGTTTCAATGAAAGTATTTCACATAACTGCAATTTGTGAATGAAAAGGATTATGAACTTTTTGGATGATTCAGATCCTATGGTACTACTCTCATCACAAGCTGATAAGCCATAAATACAACTTATCAATTTCAGTGATCCATTACTAACCTCCAATTTTCGCATGTTGTTATGTACATATAGTGAACTAGAATTATTGCAACAAGGTATGCTACTTTTTTTCAGACTCGAAATTTTTCTAGCAGAAATTTGTAAATAAATGAATATAAAAACTAAATGAGTGAATATTTTTATTACTTTAGTTCTGTATGTGTTGAATCATATTCTTAGCATTCTGCGAAAATTTCATGGTGTCTACCTTCAGCACCTCTTGGGACAGCTGGTCATTTACAGGAAAAGAAGTCGTTCCCGGATACTGAGGTTGAAACCTTTTTATCATGACAGATATATATAAGGACTTACAGTTCTGACTCTTTCAAGCACTGGTGCTGGTCCGTTATCTATGTTCTCTTCAGTGCCACAATCTCCAAATGCATGCTTTCTACTTTTCCTTCTTGTTTCTCTTGTCATGTGCTGAGCAGCAAAATCTACTTCTCCTACATGACATACATCTATTCTCACAGACCGCTAACTGTGTTCTCCGCCAATCCCACCTCTAACTTCTCCATAACCTTCAGTGCTTCATAGTTCCCATCTTTAAAAATTTTTATAACAACAGACACTGCTAACTTTGGAGTCATGAGGCCAACCAAAACAATGTTAAAGGCGTCATTCACATCCTGTGTTACATCATCACTAAAAAGCGTGGTCACTTTAGATAGATTGTTCTGGTTGTTCAGACCCCTTTCACTGTTTGCATACTAGTTTACTACAGGCTCAGACGAAAATCGGATCTTTCAGATTAGATACCTGCAAATGTGCGTTCCTTAAACATACTTTTACACTTATTTCTTTTATATACGTATAGAAGAACAATAAATACAAGTACAGTAAAGGAATCACTAACTATGCACTATTTTTTTACAAACTAGTGCTAGAAACAAAGGACTGATTTGTTTATTTGCAATGCTAACTTTTAGACTTAACAGTGATAAGGCAGTTCACTGCCTTCTAGACAGCATGGTTTCCAAAGTAAGGGTGTTGACCTCAGGAAGTATATACGAGGTGCCAAAAGTTGTCTGTTGCATGTTTGTCTGATGGCTTAAATGCCCGGCAGTCCTAGTTAAAACTGATTCTGAGAAAGAAAATTAAATCACGCGTTTTCACAGCACTACATTTTCTCTCTCACAGTCAGTTGCAATTAAAAACCTTACATTGTAGTTGAATATATGGATCCTATGACCCTCTGAATGTTTATGATAGTATGATATGTATAAATGACATACAAATATTCATATTACATATAAAGGAGATCCATAGCTACCAAAAATTTCTTAAACATCTTGTCCAGTTTACTTCAGATTTTTACACAATATGTAATACGTATTTGGATGGATCTAGGATGTATATTTTAGATGTATATAATATGTAAATATATATAACTTATAATAGGGAAATGTTGGTAGCAAACATCTCAAAAATTTATTGATCTATTTACTTCAAATTTTATATGATGCTCTAATACATGTTCAGACAGGATTGGGTCATATACTTTTAGTATAAATAAATATAATGTATGTAGGGAAAATTTTAGCAGAAATCTCGAGAAGTTCTAGATTGATTTACTTCGAAAGTTTACATGATACTCCAATAAACATTGAGAGGATGTACATAAAGGGGGAAACTTAATTAGCAAAAACCTCATAAACTTCCCGAGTAACTAACTTCAAATCATATGTATATCCTCTCAATGTTTATTGGAGTATCATGTAAACTTTTGAAATAAATCAATCAAGGACTTCTCGAGATTTTTGCTAAAATTTTCCCTACATAAATTATATTTATATATACTAAAAGTATATAACCCAATCCTTTCTGAACGTGTATTAGACACCATATAAAATTTGAAGTAAATAGATCAATAAATTTTCGAGATATTTGCTACCAACATTTCCCTATTATATGTTATATATATTTATATATTATATACATCTAAAACATACATCCTAGACCCATCCAAATACGTGTTAGAGTATTGTGTAAAAATCTGAAGTAAACTGGACAAGAAGTTTAAGAAATTTTTGGTAGCTATGGATCTCCTATGTATGTAATATGAATATTTGTATGTCATATATATTAAAACACATATAGCCTATAGCTATCTGAATATTGGTTAGAGAATCATGTAAGTAATTGAAATACATAAGTTAAAAACTTTTTCAGAGTTACAGCAACAATATTTAACCATCTGTTGTTTTTATACAGTAGTATAGATAAGAGTGTGACGAACTTATTAGCTGTTTTGTCATGATAGTTACTGAGTAGCTATAATAAACATCAAATTTATGTGGTATTGTAGTACCTGTGCTTGACAAAGTTAGGGTCTGGCGATGAGTCATACCCAGGTAGCCAAACAGTAAGGCGACAACTTGCAACAAATGGGAAATCCTGGTTCAAGTCTCAGTCCAGCACAAGTTTTCATTGTCATCATTCTATTCTACAACTGATGGTTGTCCATACTTGCAGCTGTGAATATATTTAATAAACTACAGATTTTGTAGCGACTATAAGTGACAACTGCAGTTTAAAACTTGAACCATTTGCTGTTAATTTAAAGACTGACTATGCTGTTATATGCTATTGTGATTTAGTGCTGTGCTCACTTTAGACTTTCGCACTATACATTTTACAATACATAATTAATTATTACTTAAGTGTTTCATTGTTTTTCAGTTGACAAATCTATGTGAGGCCACCATTCTCATAAATGTGCATATTTATTTAATAAGCATTCTTTGAACTGGACTTTAAAATATGCAGTTTAGCACACATTATTAGCGTGTGGGTTTTGTACCCATTGATTTTACATATTTCAGATGTTTAATTTCAAACACACACACACACACACACACACACACATATATATATATATATATATATATATATATATATATATATATATATATATATATATATTCACTGTAATTGCTAACTTGTTCTATGTACAATCAAAGGTTTGATGAGACTTCTCTATAAAATAGTTGGCCATAAAACACCTTCTGACTTATTGTCCACAAAGCTAACAAAGTTTTTCGCTCATTTATTGCTCACATCAATATCAGTTATTTTTAAACAGTGGTACACTCGTATACGGAATAAGTAGCTAATTATGTAGGTGAAAATAATTTTGGTAGTTCAGAATCTCTTTGCCTGTTTTCTGTTTCAGTTATAAATTTCTCACCATCTAAATCAATTATAATGTCCACTGCACTACATGAAGCTGAGGTGGAGCCCTAGTTCATTATTAAAAGCATTTTATTTTTTTGATAGATTAAAATCTAAAATTTTGTCTAATCGGTGGGGATAATTGTATTTAATGGCAAGGATAGGAGACTGCCAAGTATACAGTTGATGATGTTTTATCTGTGTAACTTCTTCTTACTCGATCTATATGTTGAAACTGGAAAAAAAATAACAATTGTTGTGAAAGAACGCCAGATGATCAAATAAGTGACTGTTTTTAGAAAGAAGAGAGTAGGGTTCACTTGTCATCAACTGATAGTGTTTCTGCACTAACCCACATAGAGGAGGATAGAATACATAATTACAAAGGACATTTTACTCGTATGTAAACAATTTAGTATTCAATTGAAATCATTTAAGTAAGGCATTGAAAATCGAAATGATGGTCATCATGCGGAGTTAAGACCACACTGCCTCCCAAGTATAGTTCAAGTTTCAAGCATTATTTATGGTAACATATCACTGCTACTACTTAGTTCTTTAGAGGCTTCATAACTGACAGAACTTTCACACAATCTGTTTTCCACGATGAATTGATGAACATTAGTAAATATAGTAAGACGGTATGAACCTAGCAAACTATTGTTCGCTGTTTCACCACAGCCATACTGAAAATTATAACCTCTCTCAACTGAAAAAAACAAAAAATATTATCTAGAACCATGTCCCAGAAAGTGGTAGATAAATACGCTAATTAATCCCACCTTGCCACTTACAATATTTTAAAGTCAGGCGATACACAGAAGTGCAACAGTCCATGCGACAGAAATTATAATGAAATTACACATTCATGTACCACGACCTTACATCCCGGAAGGTTTACCATGAAGTCTCTACTGTTTGAGAGAAATTTTGAGAACTTCGAGTGCCAGTTAATACTGCACTGGGGACATCGTCACCGTCCTTGGATATGACACTGATATATCATGGCCATATTATAATGACACGCGACGACTGTCTGGTAATGTTCCTGATGCTGCTCACATTAATGTAACATGAAAGAGGGCTGCCACTCCCGGCTAGCCACATGTCAGCCTTGAGTAGAGATATCTGACGAAGACATAAAGACAGACAGTATGTAGCAGTTGCACTTAGAATCATAAGATCAGTTGTGGCAGATATTTCAGAGGTAGTATTAACTATCTACGCTTGTTCCTTCTTTATTGTGATTCTATAACGGGTGGTGTAAAAGGGGATTCTGGGCCGTTCGGAGGTCGCTCCCTTAGGACACACGTAAGGGTGTCTTTCCGGAGATGGGTCGTGGACTCACGGGAGGAACAAAGTAGCAGGACGAGCCTTTGTGCCGGCAGGTAACCAGGCACTGGACCCTGGCCACTCCTGGCATAGGACAACGTGGCCGGACTGAGCTATGGCGGTAAGCATGCGAACCTCCAGTATTTCCACCGACCCAGCCTGTGGGCAGCATAGAGCAAGCCAGGTGAACGACAAAAACTAACTGGCACCGCGAGGAAATTAGGAGAAATTTCATTCCCGTCATGAAGGAGTATAGGCTCCGGTAGAAAACCAACCAAAAAAGCACCACAATCCAAAATAAAACACAATTTTGTAATTAGAGCGGTATAAGTAACTATTTCAAACAATGCTAAAGGAGCAGAACCTATTTTTAACCTTTTTTCCTATGATGGTGAGAACGCGCTGGTGAGAAGAACGAGACCTATCATTGGTGGACAGGCTGTGATATCCGTCCCAAATTCCACCTTTTCAATAGAGATGGGACGTAAAGAAATGATTTTGGAGAGATGTTTTTAAGGAGCTAATGGAAGGAGTGAGAGAGACTTTATGAGTTTATATGACTGGCCAACGTTGGTGGCAAAGCGTGAGATTGGATAGAAAATTTTAGGATATGCGAAAGCTGTAGGCTGGGGAAGAAAATTCCGCTTTTTAGAGGTTATTGACAGAGCTGAAAGAGAGGACAGTAATATTCGGAGAGGGGCTGACTATTAAGATTCGGAGCAAGGGGGGGGGGGCTGCAAAAGAGCCTACTTTTAACATTCGGACGAGGTACACGGAAGAGAGTAGCTGCGCAACATCCCAACGGTATCAGAGGACGTCAGCTGGGGCACACCCGACCAGTAATGATGGAGGGTCATCTCAAATACTATGGTTCGGCACCAGATGCTGCAGCTCACGGTGAGAATACATTGGTGCAACAGCATGCTAGGACAGATAAGCACAACGATTCGCTCGATCGAATGGAAGCGGGGCCTTGAGAATGGTTGATACGCCTCAGTAGACGAGTTATCTTCATTTTCTGTAAGTTCCTCTCTGTGCACTCAGTGCTTTCCTACCATACGACTTCATGTGTCTGTAAGTATGATAGGATAAGTTTGATAGGATCGCGTCATACCCTGACTGATGTCTTTCCTCATTCCTGAACCTCCATCCAATAATGACGATTGTCAATGTGAACAACAATCCATGAACTGAGCTGAGACTGTGAATTATAAATGTTCAATCCTTGAAGACTCCATTGTTGTTTACGAAATAAAGTATGGATATTATAACTTTCGTAGCTAGTAAATCCCATATGATAGTAAAGAATTAGAGAGATTTCGAAGAGGCCACACTCGGAACACAGTGCTTAGGGTTCCTTACACTAGACTGCATTATCCAAAAACCAATGTATAACTTAATGCATAACTTAATTAGCACTACACTATAGGGAGAGTTCTGCTATTGGAATCAGATCGGTGAGATGAGACAGTAGATGCATTACTACGATACTGCAGTGGCTGGCTGTGTTGTTAAAAAGATCATGGAATGTTCCTTCGGACACGCATAGATGTTTGGCCGTGAGTCATGCACGGATAGCCAAAGCGATTAAGGCCGTCGCTCATGTAAAGCGGGAAATCCATGTTCGATTCCTGGTCCGGCAAAAACTTTCATTGTAATCATTCCCTAATACAGCTAATGATTGTTTGTATTTTAGGAATAAGGGATAATTTGGTCTCAGTGTAGGTTTTTCGGCAGTGATCGTATTTGACAAGCGTCGGAGAATTGGAATAAAACTTAAATTCTACTCTCTTTTCTCTTTTATGCATAGCTTGTTTCAGTTACCTTACTGATATTATGTTGGCTTACCACATATGATGTCCAGCGCACAGCTTGTAATAAATGGGTAGATATCAAACGTTTTCCCATCAGCTTTAGGTTTAAGTTTCTCTACTAGAACCTTCCCATTTTCTGCAAATATATCGACGAAGTTGTCTAAAATGCGGAAGTGGAAAGCAGGTGTAATCATTTTGCGATGCATATGCCATTTGGAACCTGTAAATATAAAAGTTGATATTAGCAACGGTCGACAGCGACTGATATTCGGTATACAAAACTGAAAAATACACTCCTGGAAATGGAAAAAAGAACACATTGACACTGGTGTGTCAGACCCACCATACTTGCTCCGGACACTGCGAGAGGGCTGTACAAGCAATGATCACACGCACGGCACAGCGGACACACCAGGAACCGCGGTGTTGGCCGTCGAATGGCGCTAGCTGCGCAGCATTTGTGCACCGCCGCCGTCAGTGTCAGCCAGTTTGCCGTGGCATACGGAGCTCCATCGCAGTCTTTAACACTGGTAGCATGCCGCGACAGCGTGGACGTGAACCGTATGTGCAGTTGACGGACTTTGAGCGAGGGCATGTAGTGGGCATGCGGGAGGCCGGGTGGACGTACCGCCGAATTGCTCAACACGTGGGGCGTGAGGTCTCCACAGTACATCGATGTTGTCGCCAGTGGTCGGCGGAAGGTGCACGTGCCCGTCGACCTGGGACCGGACCGCAGCGACGCACGGATGCACGCCAAGACCGTAGGATCCTACGCAGTGCCGTAGGGGACCGCACCGCCACTTCCCAGCAAATTAGGGACACTGTTGCTCCTGGGGTATCGGCGAGGACCATTCGCAACCGTCTCCATGAAGCACACCGTTAGGCCGTCTTCCGCTCACGCCCCAACATCGTGCAGCCCGCCTCCAGTGGTGTCGCGACAGGCGTGAATGGAGGGACGAATGGAGACGTGTCGTCTTCAGCGATGAGAGTCGCTTCTGCCTTGGTGCCAATGATGGTCGTATTCGTGTTTGGCGCCGTGCAGGTGAGCGCCACAATCAGGACTGCATACGACCGAGGCACACAGGGCCAACACCCGGCATCATGGTGTGGGGAGCGATCTCCTACACTGGCCGTACACCACTGGTGATCGTCGAGGGGACACTGAATAGTGCACGGTACATCCAAACCGTCATCGAACCCATCGTTCTACCATTCCTAGACCGGCAAGGGAACTTGCTGTTCCAACAGGACAATGCACGTCCGCATGTATCCCGTGCCACCCAACGTGCTCTAGAAGGTGTAAGTCAACTACCCTGGCCAGCAAGATCTCCGGATCTGTCCCCCATTGAGCATGTTTGGGACTGGATGAAGCGTCGTCTCACGCGGTCTGCACGTCCAGCACGAACGCTGGTCCAACTGAGGCGCCAGGTGGAAATGGCATGGCAAGCCGTTCCACAGGACTACATCCAGCATCTCTACGATCGTCTCCATGGGAGAATAGCAGCCTGCATTGCTGCGAAAGGTGGATATACACTGTACTAGTGCCGACATTGTGCATGCTCTGTTGCCTGTGTCTATGTGCCTGTGGTTCTGTCAGTGTGATCATGTGATGTATCTGACCCCAGGAATGTGTCAATAAAGTTTCCCATTCCTGGGACAATGAATTCACGGTGTTCTTATTTCAATTTCCAGGAGTGTACATTCACGTCTTTGCTATCGACGTATAACATTCTGCAAGATTTCTGATATTTCAAGGAGACAAAAACTCTACCTTCATGTAAGGTGGCCTGCCTTCCAGCAGCAGCCAGATTAAGATACTAAGCAGAATCTTCGATGAAATATTCGAGAACATGAGGACTGTAATCTGGTCGCGAAGGTTACCACAAATGAACAATGCTTTCCCCAAGTTACAGAGAACAATTTTCAGTATTTCTTTTTAATATTTCATCCAACTACTTTTCCAAAACTGTGGTAACAATCAATAGCCACAGGTGTGAGATCATTTCTAATCTCTAATCAACTCGACAGGATCCTTGGAATGTTTGTGCCAAACCAGAATGAATCTATTAGAGCTTTTAACTAATGTTCGCTGTTTCACCACAGCCATACTGAAAATTATAACCTCTTTCAATTAAAAAAAAGTTATCTAGAACTATGTCCCAGAAACTAATACACTAATACACTAACTAATCCCACCTTGTCACTTACAAGATTTTAAAGTTAGGCGATATACAGAAGTGCAACAGTCCATGCGAGAGAAATTATAATGAAATTACACATTCATAGTGCTCGTATTCTCATTGCTAGCGAATTCCGCAGTTAAATAACATTACATGTTTGCTACTGTGTGATAACAAACTATCTCCGATAAAAAGCATCACAAGAAGCAGAGTACTGAATGAGATTTCGCACAGTTACAAATTGATTCTATGTATTTTGGTCGTTTGCATAATTAAATAAGTTTTTCAGCCTGGTTTTTACTGGGCAAAATAAGTAAAGCCAAATTCAGTGTAATATGAATGCCACATTCAAACAAGTGGCATTTTTTTATTATTTAGTTTATAAGTAAACATGAATCTGGAAGTTCATTTTAATATGACTTTATCTTGTTTACGCTGACATTAATTGCACTGGTGACATCATATTTAAGATTTTTTAAAATTAGAATATAGTATGTCATATGTTAAATTTGAATTTCATAAAGGTCCCTGTGCTACTTTTAGTGACTGCTTTTTGCAGATATGTAAATTGCATGCGACAGTTTTATATGCTGCAACACGCTCTGTGTTGATGGGTAGTATCATTTATAACCAGCGGATACAACATTGTCAGCTAATTTGAATGCATTTAACTATGGATGTCTGCCCTGAATAAGGACCCAAATCTATCATCCTAGAATTTGGCCTTCTCGAACTTACCTGCTGTACGATTTAACCTCAAATTTAACAATTCTTGTTCATAATTAGTGATAATGAGCAACATACGATAAGAAGTGATTAAAATTTTAAAAAATTCTAAGTGGTAAGATACATCCAACCGTGTTAATTCTCCGTATGCTACACTTGAAAAATTATTAGTTACTATATATACGCCAGTGCTTCACAATGGAAGTTAAGGAAGGGCCTTTGCATACAGTCGCGTTTTAGAGTTCCGTACCTCGATCAGTAAAAGCGAAACCCTATACGATCACTTTGTGAATGAATTCGTTTTTCCCTAGCCAATGATTGAAACATATATAAAAAATCTTTACGAAATAAGTAAAGCAATTTCTTTAAGTTTTTAATAAACAAAGCTAAACCAGTAAATCATTATAGTCAAGCCAGATAAATTCATTTCCAGTTTGTAAAGATGAGATTGCGGCGCTTAAGTCTGTCAGTGACTCAAAATCCCGAAAATACTTCTGCCACTGAGGTAAAAATCCCAACAGCACTATATACTGTTTCTATGGTGTACTAAGAACCTGATAGCGCCTCCTATTGGTCCTTCGGCGTATTAAGCCGTGAGGATGGTGTCGCTAAGGTTAGCAGTCGAACTACTAAGCTGAGCAGAGTCGTAAAATTTTAAATTGCGACTTCTTTTTTTGTGATGCTATCTCGATGAAATGAAGCCTATATGTTGCGCCAATCTATGCTGAAGTTATCTGTGCAAACCCCTGGAATACTCTTTTAGTAGTTTTGGAGATTAAAGTGTTCAATCAAAAAGACGTGGCAGTTTTACAGTTTTATTATTAGTACAGATACAGACACACTCCGAGAAAACATGCCGACTACAGCATGTCAGTCGATAGCACAGTACTTCATTAAAATATCACTGAATACCTTTCGTTGCCAAATTTTATCTGTAAGTTGTAAATGTGACAGCTCCTGTTTATATCACTTCTTGTCTACCTTTCGTGAGTAATACCAGGAATACATGAGGAACCCACCTGTGCTAGTGAGGAGACCTTCCCCCAGCCAAGGGTACAGGAAGGAGTAGACTGCGGCCTTGTCTATTAATTCGCTGCTGGACAATACTTTCTGAAAAACGCGAAAGATTCATTAGAAAAAATGGTTCAAATGGCTCTAAGCACTATGGGACTTAACATCTGAGGTCATCAGTCCCCTACACTTACAACTACTTAAACCTGACTAACCTAATGACATCACACACATCCATGCCCGAGCCAGGATTCAAACCTGTAACGGAGCAGCACCGTGGTTGCGGATTGAAGCGCCTAGAACCGCTCGGCCACAGCGTTCGGCGATTCATTAGAGATCTTTTTCATTTAGCTATACAAATTGTATATGTTGCTCAGAAGGCTCAATCACAGGTCACGTGTGCTTCATAGCGACAACCAACATGAGCAAAGACAAGCACTGTTACTGACTGGTACATCATATACCAACTAGCTATAATGATAGTCGCTTTAAAGGTGAAGATATCTTCACCACAAACACAGATTACCGTGTTATTAATTTCGATTGAAATAACAAAGTGATCGTCACCTAGTTGATTGCACGACAGCTATCATAGCGAAAGCCAGTCAGAAAATCAGACTGTTATCACATTGTTGGTCATTAAAAGTGCAACACTAGGAAGTATATCAAACAAAGAAATTTTAATTAATGTGTGTGCACATGATAGTAGAAAGAATACACGATTAAAATATATTTTGATGTAGCAAGCCACAGAATCTGACAACAATTTTTGTTGTAATTGTGTTTCAGCCAGTTCCATGATCTGGCTAAACTTTTAAAATATTTCAAAGGGAACACTGCATGTCTATAATTTTAAAACGTAATCCACATTTGTCACTATCGATTACATTTTAAAATTATAGACATGCAATGTTAACCACTAAGTATAGAAAGTTTAGTTAGATCATCACCTACCTGATTGAAAGAAAAACAAAAATTGTTTGCAGCTTGTGTAGTTTGTACAAAAACACGTTTTCTGTTGAAGCTGTGAATCAAGACTTCAGGGATAGCTTATAACAGGAGTGGCCAAGAATTCGACTCTCGAGCTGCGCCTTAGCGTGAATAATATAGTACTCAGCGCGGCTGGCACACATCCCCCATCACCACGGCATGTAGTCTGAGAGCGAGGAGGTGGAAGAGGGGGAAATTGCGAATGTGCCGCATTTAAATGGGAATGCAGTCACACTGCATACGACTTGGTTTTACATTTCACATTTTCCAACAACACAGACCACAAACGAAACAAATTTTCATCATTATTTAATTCCTTTTGGCGTGCTGAAGGTACAGTATAACTTTTATTTGGCACAAGCTGCCGGCATACGGACAGATGAATACGATGTCACAGATTATCGCACTCAGGTTAACACGTTATCGGGACTTATTTAGTTTCATAATCACAAAAAAACGACTTTACACACATACGTTGATCGAAATATTGTAGCACTTTTGCAAGCCTATTATCGAGACGCGCGGACTCTGACTGTGGAAAGCTATGTAGACGTCCTGGACAGTTTTAACTTCAAAGAGATTTGTCTTTAAAACGGGAGTTAGCTTGCAGATCCATCAGTTACATATGGATATGCACAGATGCGCTTTCAACTGAAACTGCAAACGGTTTCGAAAACAGCCCGGTAACAAATTTAAGACTGGGAGTGTCCTCAAAACGTTTAGGAAACTATCCTTCTTATTTTTTCAAGGGCACAATGAATTTCTCAAATCTCGCGTTTTTTTAATGCCGGTGAGCTTAGGATACTGTACTGTGTTTGTCAGAATGTATCCTTCCACAAGATGATTTTCTTTCTAAATGCGTCCCCATCAAATCAGAAAGAAGTTGTTTCTCACCTCACAGTGTCTTACTGTGGACTTTGTGCAGTCAAATCAACTTTTTAAATGCGAGGTCAGCAATGCATTCCGGATGTTTTCATTTACTTCCTGCACTCCTTTTCCTTCGTAAATTCAACAGAAGCGAGTTTTAAATAGAAATTCGTTCCTGGCAGGTCTTTTGACTTAACAACGTACTTTGCAGTATACAAACTCTCAGCATTCTTCTTTTCCAAATGCTCTACGCCTGCAAATTTAACACAAAGAGCTTCTTTACGTACAGAACAATGAATCCCGTCTTTCGATTGCTGTAATTTATTGCTTTCTCAGTCTCAACTAAATCTTTAAATTATTTCTTCATGCTGTTGTAACGTTGTTTCGTAGCAAATTTGCAGTACCCGTCACTTATGCGACTACGTAACACATATTGAGATTTCTCATCCCTCTCTCCTGTCATTCCCATTCATTTTTAAAGGCTTGTGGCGATAGATTGTTAGTTGCCTGTTTTTGTGCAGAAAGCCACTGGTCTTGTGACAGACCTTCATGCAGGGTGACAATTACTGAACTATATGAAAGAAAACGAAAATTAGTTACAAACTACGGCGTTCACACACTTTGTTCAACATGTAAATGTCACTATAGATATTCGGATTTAGGTTATGAAATGTTCGATATGCCTGCCATCGTTGGCGATGATGTGGCGCAGATGAACAGCAAAATTCTGCATGATCACTGAAGTGTCGGAACATCGGTGCTGTCGATGACCTCCTGAATGGCAGTTTTCAGATCAGCAATGGTTTTGTGGTACACCTTGTCTTTAATATAGCCCCACAAAAATGAGTCGCAACTTTTCAGATCCGGAGAATATGGCGGCCAATCGAGTCCCATGCCAGTGGCCTCTGGGTACGCCAGAGCCAGAATGCGGTAGCCAAAGTGTTCCTGCAGGACTTCACTCTCCTGCTTCGATGGGGTCGAGCTCCGTCTTGCATGAACCACATCTCATCGAAACCAGGGTCACTTTGGATAATGGCGACGAAATCACCTTCCAAAACCTTTACGCACCGTTCGGTAGTCACTGTGGCACCAAGGAATAATGCACTGGACATTGCACACCACACAGTCAATCGCTGAGGGCGAAGAGACTTCTCGACCCCGACATGAGGATTCTCAGTCCCCCAGATGCGCCAGTTTTCCTTATTGACGAAGGCATCCAGATGAAAGTGGGCTTCGTCACTAAACTAAATAATATTCACTTCATACTAATTCCCATCATGCCCTGTGGCCAGTTGTGAAATTTGAACGTCGTAACGCCTGAAGTTACGACAATTTTATTTCATATATACTACTGGCCATTAAAGTACCTATACCAAGAAGAAATGCATATGATAAACGGGTATTCATTGACAGATATATTATACTAGAACTAACATGTGATTACATTTTCACGCAATTTGGGTGCATAGATCCTGAGAAATCAGTACCCACAACAACCACCTCTGGCCGTAATAACGGCCTTGATACGCTTGGGCATTGAGTCAAACAGAGCTTGGATGGCGTGTACAGGTACAGCTGCCCATGCAGCTTCAACACGATACCACAGTTCATCAAGAGTAGTGACTGGCGTATTGTGACGAGCCAGTTGCTCGGCCACCATTGACCAGACGTTTTCAATTGGTGAGAGATCTGGAGCATGTGCTGGCCAGGGCAGCAGTCGATCATTTTCTGTATCCAGAAAGGCCGGTACAGGACCTGCAACATGCGGTCGCGCATTATACTACTGAAATGAGGGTTTCGCAGGGACCGAATGAAGGGTAGAGCCACGGGTCGTAACACATCTGAAATGTAACGTCCACTGTTCAAAGTGCCGTCATTGCGAACAAGAGGTGACCGAGACGTGTAACCAATGGCACCCTATACCATCACGCCGGGTGATACGCCAGTATGGCGATGACGAATACACGCTCCCAATGTGCGTTCACCGTGATGTCGCCAAATACGGATACGACCATCATGATGCTGTAACCAGAACCTGGATTCATCCGAAAAAAATGACGTTTTGCCATTCGTGCACCCATGTTCGTCGTTGAGTACACCATCGCAGGCGATCCTGTCTGTGATGCAGCGTCAAGGGTAACAGCAGCCACGGTCTCCGAGCTGATAGTCCATGCTGCTGCAAACGTCGTCGAACTGTTCGTGCAGATGGTTGTTGTCTGCAAACGTCCCCATCTGTTGACTCAGGGGTCGAGACGTGGCTGCTCGTTCCGTTACAGACATGTGGATAAGATGGCTGTCATCTCGACTGCTAGTGAATCGAGGCCTTTGGGATCCAGCACGGCGTTCCGTATTACCCTCCTGAACCCACCGATTCGATATTCTGTTAACAGTCATTGGATTCTCGACCAACGCGAGCAGCAATGTTGCGACACGATAAACCGCACTCGCGATAGGCTACAATGCCACCTTTATCAAAGGCGAAAACGTGATGGTACGCATTTCTCCTCCTTACACGAGACATCGCAACAACGTTTCACCAGGCAACGCCGCTCAGCTGCTGTTTGTGTATGAGAAATCGGTTGGAAACTTTCCTGATGTCATCACGTTGTAGGTGTCGCCACCGGCGCCAACCTTGTGTGAATTCTCTGAAAAGCTAATAATTTGTATATCACAGCATCTTCTTCCTGTAGGTTAAATTTCGCGTCTGTAGCACGTCATCCTCGTGGTGTAGCAATTTTAATTGCCAGTAGTGTAGATCAATAACTGTCACCCTGTACCATGAACAAATAGCAAAGAGTACACAGCGCTGACACCGTGATTAATCGAACGGAAGAGAGTTGTGCCAACAGAAAAATGTCACACCGCAATACTCAACGAAACGCCGCGCTGTTGCGAGTACTGCCAGGAGGGACCTAGTAAAGCTGTGGCAGGCCGGGCCTTTGCCCGCACGCAGTTCGCACTCCCGGCCGGAACGCTGAGACGGGTCCTGGTTTATAGGCTATGGCCTTAACCCGGCTGAGCATCGAGTCGTGCTGATCTGCAGTGACACAAACCGGGAAGGCATTCCATGCTGCTTCAACTACTCAGAATTCATGAATTTTAGTGATTAGAAAATGGTGGTGTGTCATTCTCGCGGCTATGTATAAGCAGGTGTTTACAGTGGATGGAAGTTCTTGAGACTGTGCTGGCAACGTAACAGGCAAACATTCTCAGTATTGAGGAATGCCACGACTTTGCGGGAAACGTGAAGTCTTGAGCTCTCTTGCAGAAAGGTGTAACGGAGATACAAGTATCATCTTTCGTTCCAGTGAATGACTAAATGAGCAAGAGGTGGTCGTGTACCGTGCCCAATGGTACGCCACACCGCCACGCCAACTGACTCGTCGTTAGAGATGTCTCGACCCGAAACAGGAATTATCAACAGCGTTTCAGCCTAACGAGAGCCAATACGATTGCTTTGAAAGCCATGATGTTGGGAAGAACTCCCCAACAGCTGAGGGTAAAATGGCCCCTGTTTGTCGTACGTGCTGGCCGCTTTTACTCTGCCTAGCACCAGGCTGCCCTCCTGTCACACCGCTGCAGGCAAATTTTAAAGAATGGAGCCCGGCTTCGTCACCTTCCGCTCGTCAAAGTATTGATAATATCCACTGAACAGTAAATTTTGACTAGAGGCGATGGGTATGTTTCTGATCTTTTAACGTTGAAATGAAATGTCGTGTGGCTAGGGCCTCCCGTTGGGTAGACCGTTCGCTTGGTGCAGGTCTTTCGAGTTGACGCCACTTCGGCGACCTGCGCGTCGATGAGGATGAAATGATGATGATTAGGACAACACAACACCCAGTCCCTGAGCGGAGAAAATCTCCGACACAGCCGGGAATCGAACCCGGGCCCTTAAGATTGACAGTCTGTCACGCTGACCACTCAGCTACCGGGGGCGGACATCTTTTAACGTTGTTGCACCTGATGATGTGGCTTTAGGCCGCGAAACCGGTTGTGTTTTAATAAACAACAATTTTACCATCTGTTAGCGGAATTCTTCCTAACATCATGCCTTTCAACAGCTTCAGATGCCCGTAGTATAAAATAGTTTGCTTCGGAAGTAGTGCAGCATGTGTTTGGCATCCAGGTGACGTGATGTCTCTTGCTCGCTGCTTACGAGAGGTCAGGGTTCATCGTGTCTGGAGGTGCCTTGCGTGTTATGACAGTATGGCATTTCGACGCAACGGCCTAATGAAGATTTATCACAAACATTTCTCTGGAGGTACGATTTGTTATAAGGCCAGTTAATGCCTCTTTGGCTGTAAAAGACCGAAGGAGACATTAACATGAGCAGTAATAAAGACAAAAGTTATCAGCCATAGCTGTTTCTCTGTGGTTGGAGAATTCCAGTTGTGGAACAGATATTCGTAATTTCGTATCTGATCTTTTTCTTTTTTCATCTTAACATTCGTAACATATTCTGGGGCTTTCGTATTCCTGTGACGGAAATACAACCTGGAATGCTCGATGTTGTTTACATATAACAGCGAGCTCTCTCAGTAATTAGTTTCTTCCATTTCATGACTTTAGTCTGACTTAAAAACGAAGGATGAAATTGCTGTGAGTGAAACAACCAATAACGACATTTACATTCCTGCACCTCCCAAATATTTCCCATTATGTAGCGGTTTATGAGCGTGTGGTTCGCCAGAAATCTGAAATCGCAGCTAAATCCTAGAACACTAAAGGGGAAAAGTATTAAATGACACTTATATTCTCGCCTGTCCCAAATATTTGGCTGCTCCTTGTTTCAGTGCGTCCGGCCATCCTGATTTAGGTATTCCGTGATTTCCCTAAATCACTCCAGGCAAATGCCGGGATGGTTCCTCTGAAAGGGCACGGCCGACTTCCTTCCCCATCCTTCCCTAATCCGATGAGACCGATGACCACGCTGTCTGGTCTCCTTCCCCAAAACCAACCAACCAACCAACCTTGTTTCAGTCGAACGAAGGGACGTCACGTTGACACATTGCGATTTCAGCTATTGGTTGTCCTACTTTTGTGCTGTGCTGTCCCTAACGACAAGTGCAAAGGGTGATGACAACGACGGCGAATGTAAACCGACCTCTCAAAAGTCATGGGGTACCTCATAATATCGCGTCAGACCTCCTTTTGTCCGGCGTAGTGCACCGACTCGACGTGGCACAGACTCAACAACTTGTTGGAAGTTCCCTGCGGACAGAAGAGCTATGCTGCCTCTATAGCAGTATGTAACTGGGAAAGTGTTTCCTGTGCAGGAGTTTTTGCACCAACTGGTCTCTCGGTTACGTCCAATAAATGTTCAATGGGATTAAAGTCAGGTGACCTGGGGATTCAAATCATTAATTCGGATTGTTCAGGGTGTTCTGACATACACACTGTCATACATAAAAATTCCATCATTGTTTGGGAATGTCGCGGCCACATGTAGTAAGCGTTGCTTCACGCAGTCGAGAATGGCAAAACAGAGGCACGCCGGCGACCGAGGCGTTGCGAAATAAGCACGCACAGATAGCCTTGCTGACAGCAGCAGTCTACCAACAGACTGACGCAAGGACGCACACAGACCGAGCGCTGAGCGAAGCCTGGAGAGTGCTGAGTAAGGGGAAGTGAGGCCAGCACGGTAAGTTACGTTGCAATATACTGTGGGAGTAATAACAAAAAGCTACCACCCAGGGTAAAAAAAACGTCATCCTGCCGGATATAAATAGTGGAGCGCAGGCAGCAACAGACAAAAGCCATTAGGAAGCAGTTCGGATCTGAGGACAGATGTGGCCCGGCTCCGAGTGTTCAATCTTCGTAGGTAACGATTCCGGAAGTCTGTTCCAGCTCGCAGGAGTCATCCGTTCGCCGCCAGTTGTCACCTTCAGCTCTGGAGGTCGGCCTGAGTTCGGTCGGCACCATGGCTGACTAACTACAGCGAGAACTTCGAGCAGGACCGGCCGCAGCGCGGTCTCGAGTACAGGCGCCGCCAGGGACTGACGCCCGGACTTCACAGCAACCTGGCCCCATGACCCATGGTCTGTCCGTGACGGGACCTCTCGGACATCGCGACTGACAGCTTCCCAGCCGCCGGTGCAGCAGGCGTTGGCAGCTGACCTCACGGCGACGTGGCTCCGTGGACGTGCCCTTACTGGGGCGCGAGCGGCGACGAGTTCATCTCCACCACAGGGCATCCTGGCTTCGGCGGAGCACTGGTGACCTGAGGCTCCCGAGTGCGATCAGGGGCGCGCGTTGCGCGCATTGTCGGAGAATCTACACAGCAGCAGCCAGGCGGAGGGATCCGCAGGGTTGGGCAGCGACGACGAGGGAGAAATTGTAAAGAAAGTTCAATAAATAATTGTAAAACTCCACGCCATCTCAGTCTTGGGCGCAGCTACTGTGTTTGCTGCTAACAAGTGGTGCAGAAGTCGTAACACGAACATGAAGTCCATGAATGGCTGCAAATGGTCTCGAGACAGAGAAACATAAATTCCAATCAATTCCATGTAAATACAGCCATCTCAACTACGGAGCCACCACCAGCTTGCACAGCCTTGTTGACAACTTGTGTCCTTGGATTCGCGGGGTCTGCGCCACTCTCGTACTTTACGATCAGCTCTTACCACCTGAAATCGGGATTCATTTGACCAGACCGGTTTTACAGTCGTGTAGGGTCCAACCAATGTCACGAGCCAGGCGCAGCGTGCAGTCGGTGTCGTGCTGTTAGCAAAGGCACTCGCGTCGGTCTTCTGCTTCCATTAACGCCAGATTTCGCCACACTGTTATAACGGGTATGTTCGTCGTTCGTCTCACATTGATTTCTGCGGTTATTTAAAGCAGTGACACTTGTCTATTAGCATTGACTATTCTACGCAAACGCCGCTGCTCTCAGTCGTTAAGTGAAGGACATGGACCACAGCCCTGCCCGTGGTGAGAGGTGATGCTTGAAATCTGCCCGTTGGACACTGTAGACCGGCAGTACACCCGTGGATATTTTGATTGAAATCTGATGTTTTCGGAACACCTTCGATACGGTGGATCCCGCAATACTGAATTACCTAACGATTTCCGGTACCGAATTTCCCATGCATCTGGCTCCAACTACCACTTCACTTTGTTAATTTCCGTCGTTCGGCAATAATAACGTCGGAAACCCTTTCATTTGAATCACTTGAGTACAAATGTCAGCTCCGCCAACGCACCTCCCTTTCATACCTTGCTTACGTGATACTATCGGGATCTGTATATGTGCACATAGCTATCCCATGACTTACGTTTCCTCAGTGTACTCCCCAAACACGGGTACACCGTTCATTGTGCTGTATGCAAAGCCAGGACTCGCCTAAAGCGGTGAAGTGGCACCACTCCTGGGTACGTTCTAGCCATTGGGCGCACCACTGTCAGCGCACCTTTCTCTTCAGCACCGTCAACGGAGGTCCCAACAACGGTCGGAGACAGTCCGTGGTGTTCCAGACGTCGTCACACTGTCCTTTTAGATACTTGTCTTGCTGCAGACAGGCCCAGTTCCTGACCCAAAGTACGTGACGTTGCTGTTTGATCCTTAACAGCTGGGAGTACGATTTGTCTGTCTTCTCGAAGGCTAATGTCGAGGGTCTGTTGAAATTCTGCGTGGCTTTGAGTATGGCCCTCATGAACCCATCCATTCCATACTCACATGACCATTGTGTGGTTCCGACCAACGCTAGCAGCAGTATCACAGAACAATTAGCCACAGTTTCGCTAGGGTGTGAACCTGGCACATGTTCGTAAACTTTTTTTTAGTCGTCAGTCTTCTGACTGGTTTGATTCAGCTCGCCACCAGTTCCTCGCCGGTGGCTAACTTGTTCACCTCAGTGTAGCATTTGCACTCTACGTCCTCAATTATTCGTTGAATATATTCCAATTTCTCTCTTCTCTTACAGTTTTTACCCTCGATATTTTCTTCTGGTACCATGGTGGTTATTCCCGGATCCCTTAAAACTGTCCTATAATCCTAAACCTCCTTCTTGTCAGTGTTTTCCATACGTTACTCCCTTCACCGATTCTGCGGAGAATCTCCTCACTCCTTACCTTATAAGCCCACGCAATTTTCAACAATCGGCTGTATGACCACAGCTCCAGTGCCTCTGTTCCGGTTTTCTCAGAGTCCATGTTTCACAACCATACTGTGCGATGCTCCAAACGTACAGTCTCAGATATTCCTCCCTCAAATTATGACCCATGTTTGATACCAGTGGACTCCCGTTGGCCAGGAAAATTCTCTAATCTGCTTCTTATCTCTTACTTACTTCGACTGTCAAGGGTAATTTTGCTTCCAAGGTAGGAAAAGCCACTAACCTCGTCTGCTTCGTGATTATCAATTCTGTTGTTAAGTTTCTCGTTACTCCCATTTCTGCTACATCACATTACATTTGTTGTTGTTTTTTTCTTACGGTTCACTCTAAATTCATTTCTCATTAGACTGTTCATTCCATCCAACAAAACCTGAAACCCTTCAACACATTCACTGAGGACAGCAATGTCATCAGCAAAGCTTATTATTGATATCCTTTCAACCTGAATTTTAATCCCACTCTTTGACCTTCATTTTATTTCTGCGGTTTCTTCTTTGGAGTATGGTTTGAACAGTAGGAGTGAAAGACTGCATCCCTGCCTAACACCTTTGTAATCCGCGCATTTCGTTCTTAATTTTCCAGGCCTATTGTTTCCTATTGGTTCTTGCACATATCGAATATTACCCTGCCTTCCCTACAGTTTACACCTATTTTTCTCATTATTTCGAACACCTTTCCCCATTTTAAATTGTCGAATGTTCTTTCTAGGTCAATGAATGCTATGAGCATGTCTTGCTTGTTCTTCATACCTCCATTACCAAGCGTAACTTCAGAACTGCCTCTCTGGTGCTTTTATATTTCCTAAAACTTTTATCTTTCCTATCTGGCCACCCTGGGCCAGATATTGTTCTTTTCCGACCCTGACGCTATTGGGTTTCGAGAGCTAGGGGTCTTTCATTTTCCAACCTATACTTCTCATGCAGTGTCTGACCCGGAGCGGGCGGCTGCAAAACTCGTCTGTATCCCATGTTAGGGGCGGCCTCCAGAACTGCGGGAGGCAACGGAATACCACCGCAGATTATCTTCCCTGCATAATGCAGTCTCCATTTTATGCACAAAAAATGGCTTCCTCTCATGTTAAATCAGTGTCCGGAGGTAAAATAGTCCCCCATTCGGATCTCCGGGGGGGGGGGGGGGGGGGGGACAACTTGAAAGGAGGCAAAAATTCAAAACGAGAATTGGTACCTGAAATGTCAGAACTCTGCTACAAGCAGGAAAACTAGACAATCTTAAAAGAGAGATGGAAAAGAATCATATGGACCTCATAGGAGTTGCTGTGGTAAGATGGAATGGACATGGAGAGTCGCAGTCAGATGAATATGTATTCTACTACTCAGGAGGAGAAGTAAAAGGAATTAATGGAGTCGGAATGATTATGACAAAGGAATTGGCTAAATGTGTGGAATATGGAGACTATGCAAATGATCGGGTTATTGGTGTAAGGCTGAAAGGAGCACAAAAAGATTTACTGATTGTCCAGGTGTATATGCCAACTTGAGAACATGATGACCAAATTGTAGAGGAAACGTACAATGTAACAGAGAGAATAATGGACGAAAATAAAAAAATGCTGCAAAATAGTAATGGCAGACTGGAACGCCATTGTGGGAGAAGGGAAAGAGGGAAACATTGTAGGCAGTCATGGTCTTGGAAAGAGAAATGACAGAGGTGAATGGTTAATTGACTTTTGCAGGGAAAGACAGCTGATAGCGGCAAACACATGGTTCAAGAACCACAAGAGGAGGCTCTACACTTGGAAATCACCAGGGGATAAATACAGAAACCAAATCGATTTTATACTGGTAGAAGAAAGATACAGGAATGGAATCAAGAAGGTGCACACATTACCAGGTGCAGATATTAATAGTGACCACAACTTACTTATGGCAGAAATAGAAATAAGAATGAAAAAACTGAAGAAGGCGACCATGGTGAAGAAGTGGGATTTAGAGAAGATAAGGTCCAACAAAGAACAAATTACAGAAATGCTGTCTCGGGACTTTCTAAACACATTACGAGACAAAGAAGCACCTGATAATGCCAACGAGTACTGGAATATGCTCAAAGAAGGAATCATTAAAGCAGGACAGCAAAATATAGGCTATGTAAAAGGGAAAGGGTCAAAAAAACCATGGGTCACACAAGAAATGATTTCCAAGATGGAGGAGAGAAGAAAATTGAAAAACAAGAACACTGAAGATGCAGGAAAGATATACCGACGGTTAAATAATGAACTGCGAAGAGAAACAGAGCAGGCTAGGAAAAAATGGCTAAAAGAGGAATGTTATGAAATTGAAGAACTGGACAGGAAGGGAAGATACGACTTACTATACAACAGAGTAAAGACTATGACATGGGAACAAAACAGAGCAGAAAGTGCTACTATGGAAATTTTGAGTACAGACGAAGAGGTAGTGTACAAAGATCATGACTATGTCCTCCAGAGATGGGAAGAATATATAAAAGAGCTATATGACACAAACAGCAAACCAGAAACTCTGGAACTTGAATCACACAACAGTGTAAGTGATGACGAGAAAGTTTCAGTTAAAGTGAGAGAAGAATGTATAAACTGGATCAGACTAGGATGCTGTTTATCACCTACTCTTTTTAACCTCTACTTGGAATACATGATTGAACAACGCTCATTAGATGACAAAGGAGTAGAAATTGTAGGAAGAAGAATAGGGTGTTTGAGATTTACTGATGACATGGTCCTTCTAGCCACAGGGGAAAAAGAACTACAGGATTTGGTGGATACCATTGCAACTAACGGAAAAAAATGGAATGGAGAAACACTAGAACAGGTGCAAAATTTTAAGTATCTTGGAAGCAGGATAGACACCGACTGGAAGTGCACCACAGAAATTAAAACAAGGATAACAATGGCAAAAGAGGCGTTTTATAAGAAAAGGAGAATCTTCTGCAGCGGTCTGGACAGAGAACTCAGAAAGAGACTCATAAAATGTCTTGTATGGGGTGTTCTTCTATATGGCGCTGAAACATGGACTATGAGGAAAAAAGACAGAGAAAGGCTGGAGGCTTTTGAGATCTGGACATGGCGGAAGATGGAAAGAATAAGTTGGATGGACAAAGTAAAAAATGAAGAGGTGCTGAGAAGAGTGGGAGAGAAAAGACAGTTACTAGATGTAATAAAGAGAAGAAAAAGAAATTGGATTGGGCATATATTAAGAAAGAATGACGGACTGATAAAAACAGTTTTAGAAGGTTATGTGGAAGGGAAAAGGAAGCGAGGAAGGAAGAGATTCCAGATACTGGATGACATGGTGGACGGTACAACATACAGCAGCCTTAAGAAGGAAGCAATGGATCACAGAAAATGGAGAGGTAAAGGACCTGCTAATATAGCAGACAACTGATGATGATGATGAAAACCTAAAGCCAAACTGATCACATAACAGATACTCAGTTTTCTTTTCCATTCTTCTGTACATTATTCTTGTTAACAACTTGGATGCTTGAGCTGTTAAGCTGACTGTGTGATAGTTCTCGCGTTATCTGTCCTTTTCTTCCAAATTGTGTGGATGATTTTCTCCCGAAAGTCTGATGGTATGTCGCCAGTCCCATATCTTCTAACTACATCTTGAATAGACGTTTGGTTGTCACTTCCCCCAATGATTTTAGTAATTCCAATGGAATGTTATCTATGACTTCTGCCTTAATTGAACTTAAGCCGTCCAAAACTCTGCTAAATTCAGATTGTAATACTGGCCCCCCTATCTCTTCTCCATCGACTCCTGTTTCTTCATCTGTCACATCAGACAAGTCCTCCCCCTCATAGAAGCCTTCCATGTACCCTTTGCACCTATTCGCTCTCTCCTCTGCCTTTAACAGTGTAATTCCCACTACACTTTTAATGATACCACCTTTGCTTCTAATTTCATCGAAGCCTGTTTTGACTGACTCAGTCCCGACCATGATTTCTCTTTCGATTTCTTCTCATCTTTCCTGCAATCATTTCGCGTTAACTTCACTGCTTTTCTTATTCATTTCATTCCTAAGGGATTTATACTGGTGTGTTCCTGTCTTTCCCGGAACGTTTTTCTACGTCCTTCTTTTAGTATTTCATCTGTTAACCAAGGTCTACCTTCCTTACACCTACTTCCGTTCTTCCAGCATCTGTGATTCCGCGTTTTAAAGATGTCCATTCCTTTTCAGAGTGCACTCTGGAGTTCTTTACCACAGTATCCACATGAACTTCAAAGGCGTCCCGTCATTTCTCAGTATTTCAGCATCTCTGTTCCATCGACATTGATTTTTTAGACTAATTCTCTAAAGCTTCAGTATACTATACATCATTACTAAATTGAAAAAAAAAAATGGTTTAAATGGCTCTGAGCACTATGGGACTTAACATCTGTGGTCATCAGTCCCCTAGAACTTAGAACTACTTAAAAAGTAACTAACCTAAGGATATCACACACATCCATGCCCGAGACAGGATCCAAACATGCGACCGTAGCGGTCGCACGGTTCCGGACTGTAGCGCCTAGAACCGCTCGGCCACTCCGGCCGGCATTACTAAATTGAGATCCTAGCTTACGCCTAGCAGTTAGACATTTGATATCGGAATCTCTCTTTTTGGGCACAGTGTAATCCACCCAGAACCTTAGTGTGTCTCCTGGTATTTTCCAAGCATAACTCCTCCTCTTGTAATTCTTGAACAGAGTATTCGCTATTACCATCTGAAATTTATTGTGGAACTTAATTAGTCTCTCTCCTCTCCCATTCCTGTCAAGCCCGTATTCTTTCGTAACTCTTTCTTCTATTCCTTCCCCTACAACGGCGTTCCAATCCCTCATTAGACTTTTATCATGCTTTGGATATTGAATTACCCGTTCACTATCCTCTAATGCGTTTTCTATTCATCTGACGCTTGCGATGTTGGCATGTATACTAGAACTATTTCTTCCCCTATAACTGCATTCCAATCCCCCATGACTATTAGATTTTCATTTGCCTTTACATACTATATTACCTTTTCAATATCCTCATATACTTTATCTGTCTCTTCATCTTCAGCTTGCGCCGTCGGCAGGTATACCTGAACTATCGTTGTCGGTGTTGGTTTGCAGTCGATTCTGATAATAACAATGCTATCATTGAACTATTCACAGTAACGCACTCTCTGCCCTACCCTCTTCCTATTCATAACGAATCCTACTCCCGTTATACCATTTTCTGCTGCTGTTGATGTTACCCCATATTCATCTGGCCAGAAGTCCTTATCTTCGTTTAATTTCACTTCACTGACTCGCATTATATCTAGATTGAGCCTTTGTGTTTCCCTTTTCAGATTTTCTTGCTTTCCTACTAAGTTCAAACGTTCGACATTTCATGCTCCGTCAAGTAGAACGTTATGCTGTCGTTGGTTATGCCATCTTTTTTCATAGTCACCTCCTCCTTGGCTGTCCCCTTCCGGAGATCCGAATGGAAGACTAATCGCAATCTTTAGTCATTGAAATGGTCATTATGACACATTTATTTAAGGACGGGCAACATGCCCTATGCGTACAGCTGTGGTGACTTTAATGCAATGGTTTCCATTGCCTTTCGCATCCTAATGTCTTTGGTCACTGTTGATTCTCGTGGCTTTAACTAGAATTGTAGTACCAGCTGTTATTTGTCACTTATTATTTTTTAACGCAGATATTCATGCATAACTGCGTAAGTAATCTACACTCCTGGAAATTGAAATAAGAACACCGTGAATTCATTGTCCCAGGAAGGGGAAACTTTATTGACACATTCCTGGGGTCCGATACATCACATGATCACACTGACAGAACCACAGGCACATAGACACAGGCAACAGAGCATGCACAATGTCGGCACTAGTACAGTGTATATCCACCTTTCGCAGCAATGCAGGCTGCTATTCTCCCATGGAGACGATCGTAGAGATGCTGGATGTAGTCCTGTGGAACGGCTTGCCATGCCATTTCCACCTGGCGCCTCAGTTGGACCAGCGTTCGTGCCGGACGTGCAGACCGCGTGAGACGACGCTTCATCCAGTCCCAAACATGCTCAATGGGGGACAGATCCGGAGATCTTGCTGGCCAGGGTAGTTGACTTACACCTTCTAGAGCACGTTGGGTGGCACGGGATACATGCGGACGTGCATTGTCCTGTTGGAACAGCAAGTTCCCTTGCCGGTCTAGGAATGGTAGAACGATGGGTTCGATGACGGTTTGGATGTACCGTGCACTATTCAGTGTCCCCTCGACGATCACCAGTGGTGTACGGCCAGTGTAGGAGATCGCTCCCCACACCATGATGCCGGGTGTTGGCCCTGTGTGCCTCGGTCGTATGCAGTCCTGATTGTGGCGCTCACCTGCACGGCGCCAAACACGCATACGACCATCATTGGCACCAAGGCAGAAGCGACTCTCATCGCTGAAGACGACACGTCTCCATTCGTCCCTCCATTCACGCCTGTCGCGACGCCACTGGAGGCGGGCTGCACGATGTTGGGGCGTGAGCGGAAGACGGCCTAACGGTGTGCGGGACCGTAGCCCAGCTTCATGGAGACGGTTGCGAATGGTCCTCGCCGATACCCCAGGAGCAACAGTGTCCCTAATTTGCTGGGAAGTGGCGGTGCGGTCCCCTACGGCACTGCGTAGGATCCTACGGTCTTGGCGTGCATCCGTGCGTCGCTGCGGTCCGGTCCCAGATCGACGGGCACGTGCACCTTCCGCCGACCACTGGCGACAACATCGATGTACTGTGGAGACCTCACGCCCCACGTGTTGAGCAATTCGGCGGTACGTCCACCCGGCCTCCCGCATGCCCACTATACGCCCTCGCTCAAAGTCCGTCAACTGCACATACGGTTCACGTCCACGCTGTCGCGGCATGCTACCCGTGTTAAAGACTGCGATGGAGCTCCGTATGCCACGGCAAACTGGCTGACACTGACGGCGGCGGTGCACAAATGCTGCGCAGCTAGCGCCATTCGACGGCCAACACCGCGGTTCCTGGTGTGTCCGCTGTGCCGTGCGTGTGATCATTGCTTGTACAGCCCTCTCGCAGTGTCCGGAGCAAGTATGGTGGGTCTGACACACCGGTGTCAACGTGTTTTTTTTCCATTTCCAGGAGTGTATATGGATCAAAGATTCACTGCGACTGCGAGAGAGAGAGAGAGAGAGAGAGAGAGAGAGAGAGAGAGAGAGAGAGAGGGTGACTATCTCTGCCTCGTGATATAAAAACTCTGAGGATATAATGTGGAATATTACGTGTACTATGGACTTACTTACTTCTGATTTAGCAATTGCGGAGAGGAATCTGAGGGTATGATCGCAGCTGAACTATAATTAGCAGCATTGTTGGAAGCTGCAGTTTTGAAAAGGGAATGTAATTTGATTAATTATAATAACATTTCATCTCATACAATAGGATTATGTATCCTGAAATGTAGCTATGAAGATCATTCACGGAAAAATATAATTTCATGAATGGGAAAGGTACGTTGAATTCTTTGGTTATTTTGACTTCTTCCTTGTCTGTGGCTCTGAACATTATTTGGTATGTTGTAAATCGCAGGAAACTTCGTATCAAGGCAATCAGTAAAACCTGCACCCCGGTCGTTTGTATTCTATTTTGAGAGATTAATTTCTGGATTTTTATCGAAATCTGTTCAAAACAGTGGGGATTTTAACTGCTCCATGTGAATACATTTACCAGTCAGTCGTATACACCAAAAATAACATTGGTAATTACTGCACAAACAGCTCTGTCCATGAGCATGCAACAAGAGATAGACTCAATTTACATTCACCAACAAAAAATAAACTTTAAACTCAAACCAGCATTTTCTACCAAGGAATAAAACTGTACAATAAATTACCAAAAGAGATTAAAGAAATTGCAAAAATACACTTATTTAAAAAGGCAGCTATAAAGTACCTGTTATGCAATACATTTTATACATTGTAGGATTACTTGGATAAAAAGGAGTAGGGATTTGATAAAAATTGTTATACAAATAAATAATAAAAATAAGGATTATAAAACATCCAACATTCAATTTTTTTCCCTTCTTTTTTTCCTTCTTTCTTCCTTTCTAAAAATACTTACCCCCAAGCTATGCATAGCACAATACTAACACCTCTTCTTTTTTCTGAGCTCAACATCTCAGTCATTATGGAGGGATGCTGACTCAGTTTTTCAGGATAGCAAATGGGAAGTTGCGGTACAGAAAATGGTGCAGAGATCACCAGTGTATGTGTGTGTGTGTGTGTGTGTGTGTGTGTGTGTGTGTGTTTGTGTGTGTGCGTGTGCGTGTATGTGTGTGTATTGAGTGATTGAGTGAAGTGTTATGAAATAATGTGTGTATAGTGTGTGCAGTGACTGATAGTGAGAGATGAGTGAACAGTGTGGTATTACATTATTTAATAATTTATTTGTTAAAAAAGTATTGTATACCAGGAGTCACTAGAAGTCCGTAGATATATGTGTATACGAATTAGCTTATTTGAAATTGCTCTAAACTATTAAATACTTTGGCATGTCCTATATCCTTGTAAAAAGAGATCTACGGATGAATAAACCTAGCTACTTCTACTTCTACTACTACTACTACTACTACTAATACACAGCTTGGACACTGTTTGCCACGCTGCAGAGTGAGTACGTCATAGCACCCAAGACGGCTTCCCAACGGATTGCGATTGTGCCTCTGACTGTTTTAAGAATTTTTAGAGTCGACTATCACCGGAATTCTGCAGAGCCATAGGAATTTTATTCTAGATGCTGACTTCGATGTCGAGAGGCAGACAGAATATGATGACGAACTGTAACTGCCTAGTCATTTTGTTTTATAGTCTTGAGAATGCAAACAGGAATTAAATTTGTACGTAGGAATTAGGGATATTTGTGTTAAAAATATTTGGGAGGAGACTTCTCTCTCCCAAAAGTTTCCGTTCATGTAACTAGATAGCATTCAGTCATAATAATTTAATTTCAATTTAATGGGGAGAGACGTTAAAGAAGTTTCCCTCCCCAAGAACGCGTCGTGAGCCTCTGTCTGCTCCTCCACCCTCTCTGACAAGCCCGAAGGCAGAACGAGGGTGACTTCTTATGCCGCACACTTTCGATCACCATCGCTGATGATTTCTATTCAAAACTGAAGCAGTGGCTGGGTTCGAAAACATCCAGTGCGATTTCTGAATAAGAAACCAGTTGCAAAATCCTTTTTTAATTTATTGTCTTCCGGAACGTGCCCATACAGTCATCTCAACACTGGAAATGTTAGACCATAGTTTGTTTTGACAATGGTGAACATACATCGTGCGCTGGCACGAAGTTACAAAGGCTTAACAAAGGACAGATTAAGATATAAAATAAGTTTTACAACCTCAGTATAGTAAGACGAGTAAACAGGATGAAAATATAACGCTGGATACACAGAGGTAGTATGCTAAGACATTTCTACCGTTAACTCAATGAGAAATGTTAGATCAGCGTTGGTACACATTTTCCAAACTCAATACATAATAATCGCTACGTATCTAAATTAAAAATAAAACGTTCTTTTGTATGTCTTGTAAAAATTGTTTCAAAAGCTGTCAGTTGAAAATTTGTGCAGGTCTGTAAGTACCATCTAGACAGAATATGAGGACACTGTACAGTAGTCAAGTTTGGGTACTGCAGCCACGCATATTGTTACACGACTATTCAGGCACATACATATAGGAGGAACATAGTGACACATTTACATGCTCAACGTTCCACATCCTGCTGAGTAGCATTTGAAAATATATTTAGTTGACTATGCTTTGGTCTTCCCCTGGCATTCAAATTAGCAAGAGCTTTAGATTAGCTGCTCAGGGAGCTGTATCTTGATGTTGGCTCTATTGACGGACTCATATAGTATTTTATACATTGCACTATCATTGGATGTTAACAAGGTTTGGAAGCTGCTTGGGAACTGATGCTCAAGCGCCCGAAGATTACTTGCAAGGACGATGCGACACGTGTTTTGAGGAAATTGTGAGAATATATGGTTATGATCTTCTTCATCTTCGCAAACACATACAGGGGTGGCTCTTAGGATGATTACGTCATCTGTCTTTATAATCAGAATGCGCATGGGGTTATCCCTTCCTACTTCGTGGGGTTGTTTATCCATGTATGTAATAAATTTCATGCCAGTTGGCGTGTTTGCAAGTCGTCTTCAAGGTGTTGCAATTTAGGCTTGTCAGCAGTAAAATTCCGAACGATACGTCAACCACATTTCGATTCCGTCCAGAATCATTTTCTCCAAATTTTCTTTCACTATGGTTCAATTTCTTTCGAAACCGTGTTCTAAATGAACATTGAAAAGCTATTTTCCATGTTCGTGGCCGTTGTCACCTCTAGTTACCTGCTTTTAGTGCATTCAGAGCTTCTGTAATTATGCTCTTTTGATGACGGAAGTGTTTCATGAGAATGGATGCAGTATATGAAAGTTTTCGCTATGGGCTGTTCAAAGTAACTATTTTGGCATTATTTGTCCCATAGATTTCCATCCAGGAAAACCACAGAGAAATCAAATGGAAGAGGGAACTGAGGTTTGGACTCGATTTCTCACTAAGGGAAGCCACGCTCAATCATCTTTGTTTTTGTTTCATTTACTATTCATATAAATTCAGTGCTTTGTAGCTAGCCCATTTCCTTCAACAGCTTATTCTCGTCCAAAATTTACCTTTTTTCCCCTTGCTTTACAACTATAGCAGCGTAAGATGCAGACCCGCAGGTTACAAATATGCATCTCTCGTTCTTTAATACAAGCCCGTCTTTCTTCATTTGCCACATTATATACTCCCATTTGCCTTCTACTGATATTGTTACTTATTTGTATGTCTACTTATATCTCAGATAAGATTTTTCAAAGTTTCATTTCAAGTATCCGCCTTCTAGTTTGACAAATTCCATACGGGATATGCGTTTTTATTGACAAGTATTAGGTCAAAATTGATTATCTGATATGTTTACATTTCGTTTAGTCAAACTGATTTTCATCCATTTGGTTCCTGATTTTTCCGTTTCTTCTTCCGTATGTTTGCTCTGATCAACAACATAAAAAAATAAAATTTTAGGCTGATTGTGTGTAAACTTCCTATTCCATCATTTGTAGGTGGTTTGTCCCATGGATTTTGTAGGCCGCCATGAATATATGTTCAATTTATAACTATCTTACTATTTTTAGTAATTCTGAAATTTGTTGTCTTGTATGACAAAAGGTATTCGTTACACTGTTAAACTACGAATTCTGTAATTGAAAGGTACCCTTTTTATCGATGCAGTTATGTATGTATGAACTTATATATGCACAGAGATATGTAGGTCGTTATGTAGCTAGGTAGATAGGTGGGCAGGTATGTCGGAATTCATCTCCACCCTATACGATTCCAGGCTTATTTTCTTGCGAACGCTTTTTCCTTTACTATTACTAGAAATTTAAAACACTCGGTTTCAAATAAACTGGTGATTTACAGAACTTGTGACAAGTTAGATTTAATTTAGATTTGTTTTGTAATTCTGACACAGTTAAGTGTCTTTTCCAGTAGATGACAATCACGGTTTGAAAGTGAAAGTTTGTGACGCATTGAACTGGCAGAAAAAATCTTCCAATAAAAAGATTTTTTATGCACACGTAGCTCAAACTGGTATTTTGACTCTGCATCAGTGGCAGATATACGTGGCAACATGAGTGTGAGGAACAGTATTCGTGAACTTGGTGTCAACAGCCAAAATACTGTCCACACGCTGACCACCATACTGACAAGTGCTGTGCATTCCTCTCGCGGTATGAAGACGTGAGTAATGAGTGTAAACGAGTCATGGGAGTAAAAACAGAGCAGAAGACGACTAGCCCCTCATCACTGTTGAGAAAATAGGTTTGCTTGGAGAAAGTGAGGGGAAGCGAAATATTATGGCCTGTTTGGAAATGATCCAAACATTCACATTCAGTAACTTACGGAAATCGCGAAAATCTATCAATAGCTGGGCGGTGATTTGAATCCACACTGCCCGAAATGCGAATAGTATGTCTCAACACATCCTATCGCCAATGAAGACAGAAAGAAGTTTGTTTTAGGTACCCAATGTCTTTAACCTGCCAACTAATTTACAGGAATGACGACTGTGTGTTTTATGATTACGGTGGACGCGCTCTCATTGTGAATGATCACTAACAGGGAGATGTCACAAGACACTCACTGATGATGGAAGTTGAGTTTCTGTACTATAAGTGGGAATTCACTTACATATCAAGAAGTGTTTCACTTTATGTTATTTCTGAATGTAATCGAAATTAAATGCCAAGCGAACTACGGGATAGATTTCTTAATTAATCGTACAATATTTCATTGTGGGTACTGTACACAACCGTTGTAGCAAGTTGTTCTGTTTCGGTGCAACGGAAGAAACAAATTTACTTACCTCCATGTGTTCCGGTTTTTGGATCATTACCACTGGGTACGGTCCAATCCACGCTCGGAAGATTGGCCCGAGCTTTGCGACCAACTCATCAAATTTGCGCACTCGATCTGGGAACAAAAAATGAAACACGTAACACGTCATCCAACTACTCACGTCTCTAAGCCGATGAACAGAAAAGGAAATAATTTATTTTTGTACTACAGACGTGAAGTTAGGTATGATTCTTTTACTTTTGCTTTACATCCATTTTTATGTATATGCAGATATGTGCTTGTATTTGTGTATAGGGAGATACGTCGATGAAGCGAAGCAAAGATATTACCTTGCAATGTTACGGTTTCGAAAGAGCTAGGAGGGCCAATTTGAGCAATCAGACAATTGAGAAATGGAACATGTTCTTCTTTCCATTTCTGTTTCGCCTCAGAAGGAGGTATTGAAAATAAAAGTCGATAAATACAACCAAGAAAAATCTGCGAGACAGTTAGGTCTTCATAAAGACAAATCAACAACCAGGTATATAGAGAAGGTGTACAAATCTACTGAAACATAAAATTCTAACCTGATAACACTACAGAACCTTCTGTAAAAATACTAGTTCGTAGAATGCTATAGTAGATTCGTATACTAAAGGAATGTTTACAGACGAGAAAATGGGCATCGAGGGTTTGCAAAGAAAATGATGAAAACTGAGTTATGCAGTTCACGATGAAAATAGTGAACTTCTTCTCCGTTGGTAACATGCGAGAACGAAATTAATAATAAAATTATGAAAACGACTCTTGTGTGACATTGCGGAAGAGTCATCGACATACACATGTGGATGTCAGAAAAATCTGTTGTGGATGACTTTACCGATAAGCAGATTGCTCCCCATAGGATTACGTAAATTTAAGCCCTATTACCATGCAAAGGACAACTAAATTAATTTATTTTATTAAAAATGGGTGGATCTAGCGTGTGTAAAACAAGGGTGATGTAATTCGCAAGGTGGTAAAATAGGGAGTTAGCAATCTACTGAATGAAACAGTGGTCACTAAAAGAGTGTTTTTATTACAGTTAGATGTAGACTTCAACACTTCTCCTTTCCCCGTCGTTGTGGTTGTCTGCTGCAGGGGATTGCAGCCACTCTAAGTCCATATACCGACTCGCTCTCCTTTGTTCATCTAGCCTCTGCTCAATATGCAGCCAGTGGGATTTTTAACTAAGTATTTAAGCAATACTCCAGAATAAGAAATTACTGTGGAAACTTCGTGATTAGATATGGAAATCATTGATGGCAACTGCAACCATACTAGTACTCTAATTTCTAGCTAAAAATTAATTTGAATTGGCTGGTTCTATTAATTTAATGGAGTTTGATTGTGGTACATATCAGTTTTGACAACAATGGTCGCATAACATCGCTCCTCTATCGGTTTCAGAATTTGTGCAAATGTAATTGCACTTAGAGTTGTCATGGCGTAAGTACATCAAGGAAATTATCACCGTTCTTTCATAAGGTTTGTGTGGCATTAAGGACACAGATCGTTAGGTAAGGGAGAAGATTTTTACAAGAATACATGTTACCAAATAATGCATTCACACTTAGTGTAAGCCACAATAGATTCCACACTAACTGGTAGTGTGAAGGTAAACTTTATTTCATGGAAAATCATGTTCAAACAGAGCAACAGCCTCACATATGTTCTTTCATTCTTTTGGTCAGTTTGACAACTATTGTCCTTTACTTACATTCCTTATTCTCACTCATTTATTATGAAGTGTCATTCTCTGACAGCTTAAAAACTAATTCAGGTACTCTCTTTGTTGAACACAGAATTGTTAAATCATATTTACCCTTACTTTATACAATTAAATATTCACTGTCCTTCAGACTCTTCAACAGCATATATGTATATCATAACACAAGTAATATCAAAATAGAAATAATAGAAACGTGCATGTATACAGGTTATCAGAAATAACTTCCATTGTCTGTGTGCATCAGAAAAATCGTGTTCATTTCCGTAGTAGTGACACATAGAAGTAGCATAAGACTTATGCTAAAGCATCAAATAAGTTTTGTATCCTTCACGTGATGGTACTCAAAATAACACAGTATTTTTGATCAATGTGAGATTTTGCACCTAATATTCGATGATTATTGCATTTACGCCTCCAACGGTGTTTTTATTAATCTACCATCAGACTGGTAGTTCCTTTATATTGGAATTGCAGTGTACCTATTGTCCAATGTTAAGGCCTGTAAACAAATTTAGAAGCCATCTAATATTTTAATGCTTATTTATCAGTCCCTGTTAAAAAAAACCTAATGCACAAGTTTATCATTGTTCTAGGTCCTTTGGTTTGTTCGTCACATAAGGTAGTTTCTCCACTAGTCTGACATGAGGAAACGAAATAACAAGTTAAAGTTCACTGGTACAAGCCTATGTTCATTTTCACTGCAGAGCTGGTTTTGAGTAATTATCAGCTGAACTTGCGAGATTCATCTCAGCACAAAGTTTATCCCATCTTCTTCTCGTCATGCATTAGTTTCCATTCAGTGACCCAGGTGTTCATATTGTTTATCATCACATCCTATCTACATTCATAATTGTTTAAGTCTGTGATTTGGTTACTGCTATTCTTTCTTGTGTTAATTATTGTGATTTGGTTAATGCTATTCTTTCTTGTGTTAATTATACACAAGCTGATGTTATCTAGCACATGTTCAGTCATTCAATAACACTATGAAGTTCATGGAAGCTTAAGTAGATTGTGGTGTCCTTTCACTTGCTCAAGAGTTCGAATATTATTTATTGCTTGAAAATGAGATGAATTACACAGTCCCTTTTCACTTAGCGAACAATACTGGCTCAAGATAAAAATAGAATTCATACCTCTCTACAATCTTCCTGTGTAACGTGTAAGTTGTCTCTCACACACACTACTTTATATTCATTCACCACAGTCGTCATAGTTCAATGTTTCATACAGTATAAAGTTATTTCATTGGGTTATGTGGCCTATACGTTATGAATATCCCTATAGCGTCCACTTGCAGACTTCACGTAGAATGGTTATCCACCAGATCTTTTGAGAAGCATTTCTGGCTCATTCGTTTTGGATATTGGGCAGACAGCTTAATGAGAGCTTCTGGCGTAGCAGTGGCAGGATTACAGTGCGCTTTCCTTCAGAACCAGTTCATGACAGCAAGCAGCTCTGTCAGCTCACAGCGCTAAATCTATGACCCCTCTATTACGTCACTACTGGGCGTGTCAGAGTTGGATTATCTGAGTGTGGTGCGATATCACAGGCACTGCCATGTTATTGTCATGCCAAACTCGTTTTTCAGACTCTAGGTGTTGCCAAGGTCATAGGCCTCGCTCAGCTCTGGTTTTCCACATGCCTTGTGCCCTGTGATGCTTATCCTGACCCGGCTGTCTCTCTTATGTATCTCTTCTCGATCCCTGACTCTTCCAATCTCGAACAGCGTTACAAAAATACCTTACAAACAGACAAAGTAGAACAGCGTTACATCCGTTTGTCATAGGTTATTCCTCGTCCCCCCTATAAGTCACGAAAATTGTAATACATCTTTTCCTTATGAAGTTTAATTTAAGCTTCATGTTTTATAACTATTTTGAATAAACTTTAATCCAAAAGCACAATTTACATTGGCTTTATTTACAGACAGATCGACGTGCACTCGGTTTGTCTGCAGGGGGCCTCATCCAAGATGTGGAGGCGGCCTTGCCTGTGGCTATCGAGAGTACGGGGTGCAGTCGTCTGCAAGTAGTTGCTCACGTCGGCACCAATGATGCCTGTCGCTTGGGTTCTGAGGCGATCCTCAGTTCGTACAGGCGGCTGGCGGATTTGGTGAAGACCGCTGGCCTCGCACGCGGGGTGCAAGCAGAGCTCTCTATTTGCAGCATCGCTCCCAGAGTGGATCGGGGTCCTTTGGTTTGGAGCCGAGTGGAGGGTCTCAACCAGAGGCTTCGTCGACTCTGTGACGGTCTTGGCTGCAGTTTTCTAGACTTGGGCTATTGGGTGGGGAATTGTAGGATGCCCCTAGATAGGTCATGGGCAACGGCCTTGCCGCGGTGGATACACCGGTTCCCGTGAGATCACCGAAGTTAAGCGCTGTCGGGCGTGGCCGGCACTTAGATGGGTGACCATCCAGCCGCCATGGGCTATTGCCATTTTTCGGGGTGCACTTAGCCTCGTGAGCCAATTGAGGAGCTACTCGACCGAATAGTAGCGGCTCCGGTCAAAGAAAACCATCATAACGACCGGGAGAACGGTGTGCTGACCACACGCCCCTCCTATCCGCATCCTCAACTGAGGTTGACACGGCGGTCGGATGGTCCCGATGGGCCACTTGTGGCCTGAAGACGGAGTGCCGAGATAGGTCAGGGGTGCACTACACAAAGGAAGCGCCTACTCGGGTAGCAGAGTACTTGTGGCGTGCACATGGGGGTTTTTTAGGCTTGGCAGTAGTGCGAGGTGTCCTGATGAACCAGTCGACCTGCAGGCAGGGAAATCAGGACGCGCTCAGTGTAAAGACACTTCAGCTATCTAGATATTAGCAGTAAATTTTCAGAGTGTTCAGAATAAAGTTCTTGAAATTACTGCCTTCCAGGAAGCGCGTGGCGCGCAAATTATTCTCGGGACTGAGACCTGGCTGAACCCTGAGATAGGAAGTTCTGAAATATTTAGTGAGGGTTGGAACGTGTATCGGAAAGACAGATTAGACACCGTAGGAGGTAGTGTCTTCATTGCAGTTGACAAAAATATTGTGTCTACTGAGGTCGAAGTTGAGTGTGATTGTGAAGTTATCTGGACACGTTTAACAAGGCTAGGACAAATAAAGTTAATTGTTGGGTTTTATTACCGGCCACCAGGTTCCACCGTGACTTCTAGAATCATTCAAAGGGAGTCTACACTCTGTATCGCAGAAGTACCCGGATCATGCTATATTAGTCGGAGGCGACTTCAACTTACCTAGTATAGACTGGGATGTCTAGAGATTCATCAAAGGTGGTACAGACAAGCCGTCGTGTGAAGTACTTTTGGACACGTTATCCGAAAACTGTCCTGAGCAGCTAAATCGACAGCCAACGCGTAATGGAAATATTTTAGATCTGGTAGCCACGAACAGACCAGACCTCATCGACGGTGTCGGTGTTGAGACAGGGATTAGTGATCATGATGTTGTCATTACGTCTATGGTTACCAAAGTTAAAAAGTCGGTCAAGAAGGCTAGGAGAGTATTCTTACTAGAAAGAGCAGATAAACAGTTGTTAGCATCCCACTTAGCAAATGAATCAACTTCATTTACTTTCGGTACGATGGACGTGGAAGAATTATGGACAAATTTTAAACACATTGTAAATCTCGCACTGGAGAAGTATGTGCCGAAAAAGTTACGGACGGAAAAGACCCACCGTGGCTTAACAGAGCAATTCGGCGAATGCTCAGGAAGCAAATACAGTTGCACTCGCGGTACAAGGAAGATCGGGAGAATGAGGACAGGCAAAAGTTAGTAGAGATTCACGCTGCTGTAAAAAGAGCGATGCGCGAAGCATACAACCACTACCACCATCATACCTTAGCAAAAGATCTTGCTGAAAACCCAAGGAAATTCTGGTCTTACGTAAAATCGGTAAGCGGGTCGAAGGCTTCCATCCAGTCACTCACTGATCAGTCTGGCCTGGCAACGGAATACAGCAAAACGAAAGATGAAATTTTAAATGTAGCATTTGAGAAATCTTTCACGCAGGAGGATCGTACAAACATACCGCCATTTGAGTCTCGTACAACTTCCCGTATGGAGGACATAGTGGTAGACATCTCTGGGGTTGTGAAGCAGCTGAATGAGTTGAAAATAAATAAATCGCCAGGTCCCGATGGGATTCCAATTCGGTTTTACAGAGAGTACTCTACTGCACTGGCTCCCTACTCCCTCGCGAATCTCTTGCCCAACGTAAAGTCCCGAGCGACTGGTAAAAAGCGCAGGTGACGCCTGTATATAAGAAGGGTAGAAGGACGTATCCTCAAAATTACAGACCAATATCCTTAACATCGGTTTGTTGCAGGATTCTCGAACATATTCTCAGTTCGAATATAATGAATTTCCTTGAGACAGAGAAGTTGCTGTCCATGCATCAGCTCTGCTTTAGAAAGCATCGCTCCTGCGAAACGCAACTCGCCCTTTTTTCACATGATATCTTGCGAACCATGGATGAAGGGTATCAGACGGATGCCATATTCCTTGACATCCGGAAAGCGTTTGACTCGGTGCCCCACTGCAGACTCCTAACTAAGGAACGAGCATATGGGATTGGTTCCCAAAAATGTGAGTGGCTCGAAGACTTCTTAAGTAATAGAACCCAGTACGTTGTCCTCGATGGTGAGTGTTCATCGGAGGTGAAGGTATCATCTGGAGTACCCCAGGGAAGTGTGGTAGGTCCGCTGTTGTTTTCTATCCACATAAATGATCTTTTGGGTAGGGTGGATAGCAATGTGCGGCTGTTTGCTGATGATGCTGTGGTGTACGCGAAGGTGTCGTCGCTGAGTGACTGTAGAATGATACAAGGTGACTTGGACAGGATTTGTGATTGGTGTAAAGAATGGCAGCTAACTCTAAATATACACTCCTGGAAATGGAAAAAAGAACACATTGACACCGGTGTGTCAGACCCACCATACTTGCTCCGGACACTGCGAGAGGGCTGTACAAGCAATGATCACACGCACGGCACAGCGGACACACCAGGAACCACGGTGTTGGCCGTCGAATGGCGCTAGCTGCGCAGCATTTGTGCACCGCTGCCGTCAGTGTCAGCCAGTTTGCCGTGGCATACGGAGCTCCATCGCAGTCTTTAACACTGGTAGCATGCCGCGACAGCGTGGACGTGAACCGTATGTGCAGTTGACGGACTTTGAGCGAGGGCGTATAGTGGGCATGCGGGAGGTCGGGTGGACGTACCGCCGAATTGCTCAACACGTGGGGCGTGAGGTCTCCACAGTACATCGATGTTGTCGCCAGTGGTCGGCGGAAGGTGCACGTGCCCGTCGACCTGGGACCGGACCGCAGCGACGCACGGATGCACGCCAAGACCGTAGGATCCTACGCAGTGCCGTAGGGGACCGCAACGCCACTTCCCAGCAAATTAGGGACACTGTTGCTCCTGGGGTATCGGCGAGGACCATTCGCAACCGTCTCCATGAAGCTGGGCTACGGTCCCGCACACCGTTAGGCCGTCTTCCGCTCACGCCCCAACATCGTGCAGCCCGCCTCCAGTGGTGTCGCGACAGGCGTGAATGGAGGGACGAATGGAGACGTGTCGTCTTCAGCGATGAGAGTCGCTTCTGCCTTGGTGCCAATGATGGTCGTATGCGTGTTTGGCGCCGTGCAGGTGAGCGCCACAATGAGGACTGCATATGACCGAGGCACACAGGGCCAACACCCGGCATCATGGTGTGGGGAGCGATCTCCTACACTGGCCGTACACCACTGGTGATCGTCGAGGGGACACTGAATAGTGCACGGTACATCCAAACCGTCATCAAACCCATCGTTCTACCATTCCTAGACCGGCAAGGGAACTTGCTGTTCCAACAGGACAATGCACGTCCGCATGTATCCCGTGCCACCCAACGTGCTCTAGAAGGTGTAAGTCAACTACCCTGGCCAGCAAGATCTCCGGATCTGTCCCCCATTGAGCATGTTTGGGACTGGATGAAGCGTCGTCTCACGCGGTCTGCACGTCCAGCACGAACGCTGGTCCAACTGAGGCGCCAGGTGGAAATGGCATGGCAAGCCGTTCCACAGGACTACATCCAGCATCTCTACGATCGTCTCCATGGGAGAATAGCAGCCTGCATTGCTGCGAAAGGTGGATATACACTGTACTAGTGCCGACATTGTGCATGCTCTGTTGCCTGTGTCTATGTGCCTGTGGTTCTGTCAGTGTGATCATGTGATGTATCTGACCCCAGGAATGTGTCAATAAAGTTTCCCCTTCCTGGGACAATGAATTCACGGTGTTCTTATTTCAATTTCCAGGAGTGTAGATAAATGTAAATTTATGCAGATGAATAGGAAAAAGAATCCCGTAATGTTTGAACACTAAATTAGTAGTGTAGCGCTTGACACAGTCACGTAGATTAAATATTTGGGCGTAACATGCAGAGCGATATGAAGTGGGACAAGCATGTAATGGCAGTTGTGGGGAAGGCGGATAGTCGTCTTCGGTTCATTGGTAGAATTTTGGGAAGATGTGGTTCATCTGTAAAGGAGACCGCTTATAAAACACTAATATGACCTATTCTTGAGTACTGCTCGAGCGTTTGGGATCCCTATTAGGTCGGATTGAGGGAGGACATGGAAGCAGTTCAGAGGCGGGCTGCTAGATTTGTTACTGGTAGGTTTGATCATCACGCGAGTGTTATGGAAATGCTTCAGGAACTCGGGTGGGAGTCTCTGGAGGAAAGGAGGCGTTCTTTTCGTGAATCGCTACTGAGGAAGTTAGGAGAACGAGCATTTGAGGCTGACTGCTGTACAGTTTTACTGCTGCCAACTTATATTTCGCGGAAAGACCACAAAGATAAGATAAGAGAGATTAGGGCTCGTACAGAGGCATATAGGCAGTCATTTTTCCCTCGTTCTGTTTGGGAGTGGAACGGGGAGAGAAGATGCTAGATGTGGTACGAGGTACCCTCCACCACGCACCGTATGGTGGATTGCGGAGTATGTACGTAGATGTAGAACCATGAACAAGGTAGTGCAAGTTTCTTATTTAATACTGAGTTAAACATGTAACATTTCTTATTTATTTTTAGGTTTGGTTTGTTAATGGTTTAGTTAGCACGCAGTTATTCATTTATTCATGCACTACGTTATTACACCTAAGATGTCTGCTGATACTGGAGCAAATGTCTCGCTATTACGTTCTGATTCACAAATAACACTGCCAATGCTTCTACTGTCAGTACTCCCATATAGGTCTTCTCGTTCACTGTCGTTTCGTATCTGATGATCCAGCTTTCGTTTCCTACTCAGTTGCCACACGTCTTTACTGTACTAATTGATTTGCATGGCAACATACCAAACATTCTCATAGTACTGCCCATTTTCCACACTAAAGTATTACTCAGCCTAATTCCTTTATCTTGCACATTGTCTTTTTATATTATTCTTACTTTCTTACTTGCTTTGGTCCTACCACCACTTATACGTCTTGGAGTTCCGTTACTTAAATGGTATGCATATTGATTTTTCTTGTATTCATCATTACTGTAGCTCTTTCTGCTGCTGTACCTAAAAAATCCCATCTATCATAATGCAGCTCGTTTTTGCTTAGTTCAGTATGTGTTTCCTTCAATAGCTCAGATGTCCATACTATCAACAGCAAAGCACACAGAATATTCACATATCCTACTCTCAACGGATATATGTATCTTAATGTAAAACTTGCGTATCATCTTAATCACTAGGCTTATACTTATGGTAAAGTGCTGTCTCACAGCTGACTCACTCACACAAATCCCCATCAGCGCTGTGCTGGTTCATTCCCACAAGTTAGCAGCTCATCACTACCTCACAATGGCTCAGTTAATGTACAGTACACCTGGCACATTACTACCTCATCCATGGTTTACTAAAACCATCATCATCAAATTACACATATTACCCTGTTTAAGTTCATCCAATGATTTGTCTAATGCTTCCTCTTTCTGCATATCTTACACTGTCTCCTTGACTCCATCTACGGCGATTGGTATTACCCTACACACAAAAATACTAAATACGATCATGTGACTCTGTCTTACATGGTTCAGGATACTTGCTGTTCATAAGTGTCACCTTTTTGTAATGGGTACGAGACTGGAGATACTGTTCTGCATCTTATTACGAATTGCTCCTTAACCAGCTGTTTACCCTTCGAGTTGCGGCTCTGCAACGTCTCCAATTCCACCAAACTGTCGCATATTGTGGGCCACAAAATATATAAAGGAACTTGCTACATGAGTATTTATTTTTCTTAGATCTTCTCCTTGATTTCAGTAAGATTTTTATCCCTCACTACGAATTTAATTTTTAGTATTGACCCTTCTGATTTCCAGAAACCACTGTTCGATTCACATACAAATTTTCTCTAAATTTCTCATGTTACACAGACAATTTAACCTATAAAGTAATTATTTTGAAAGGTGTAACAATCCTTTCTAGCCTTGCCAATACTTCCTAATACTCCCAGTACCTACTACCTTTCTACACTGAACTTTTGTTATGCAGGTTACCCTTTGGATTGCCCTCGCCGTCTCTTTCCAGTCCTTCCTCGTTACGTTCTTCCTCCCTTGGTGGTTCCATCAACAGAAGCGCTGAACTTCTCTTCATCACAGTTTGTTCTTCTCCTTGGTCCCTAATTGTACACTCGCCGTTAACTGATTTGCTCTCATCTTCACCCACCTGCTCTTCTTCCTTGGGTGCATTCAAGAGCACATCAACGAACACCCTCAAATTAAAAACAGCAAATGCATGACCACTTTCTTCTATCGCATTGCATCCCACTTATCCATCTCTTCGTCCTCAGACTCGCTGGTCCACATAGCTTCCCACTCTCCGTCACCCTCGCATTTCTCTTTACTATCTATCTTAATTCTATTTGTGACTGAATTTGGAATGGTGGCTATTTCGGGATCATGTGTTTGCACACGTACACAATGATCCTCTTCCTGACTGGCTTACTCGCCGCTCACGTCTCACATCGGTTCTGCTTCGCTTCCTAATGATGGTTCTTCACTGTTATCCATGACAGCAAAAATGGTTCAAATGGCTCTGAGCACTATGGGACTCAACTGCTGAGGTCATTAGTCCCCTAGAACTTAGAACTAGTTAAACCTAACTAACCTAAGGACATCACAAACATCCATGCCCGAGGCAGGATTCGAACCTGCGACCGTAGCGGTCTTGCGGTGCCAGACTGCAGCGCCTTTAACCGCACGGCCACTTCGGCCGGCCCATGACAGCAAGACTAGTGCATCAAAACTTCCTTCTTCCAACTCTTTTGCGTTATCCCTGAACTTTAACTCGATTTTTCGATCGCTCAGACACACCACAACAAACCTTTACTTCAAGTTCAAAACAAAACCGGTAACATTTAAAAAAATGGATCTGTCCCTCTGGAATCTGTGTTTGTCTCCATCATGAGAATTCCTAACTTGATTTTGCTTAACTTTCTACCGATATTCGTTCGATAATACATACTTAATAACTTCATATGCTTTACATTCTCTCATGATAATTCACATCCTTGTGGCTGTCTCTTCCTGAAAATGCGCAAAAAGAAAATTTATCCTTAATGCATGTGCCCACAAAATCGGCTGTGTCTCCTGAAACGGTTCAGCCCAAATTCTGGCATTGAAACTATATGAAGGACCAGGAAATAATGAGTATTTTTGTAGAATGAGTTATTTTTGTAGTGAAACGAAGTGTTTTCGGATTTCATCCTCATCATTGCCCTGATACACCGTTGTTACCATAGCAGCTAAATTTACAGATGGAGATGAATGTGTGGGCACTTCTTTAGTACAAAAAAGCCTGTTAGGTCTCGCAATTGCTCCTCTCCTCACCTCTTCCCTGTTTCGCTCATGTTCGCATCACTATCATTTCCACTATTTTCTAAGTTGCCACTCCTATCTTTCTCTTTCTGTAATGCAACCAATAATTTACTGTTCTGCCAATTGATGTGGCTCTGTGTTTCTTTAAATTGAAATAACTCCTTGGTCTCCTCATGATCACGCAAAGTAGTTGAACGATCGGTCAGAAACAAATTACTATGCATAGACAGCTGTTCTATGACTGTGGTCAATAACTTCGACTCGTTCATCTTCTTCCTCTAGTGCTTACCTCTGCGACTTCTTACTTTCTTTAAGAATCTTTAGCTCCTATGTGACTTATCCTTCCCACCCGCTGATTGTTTCAATACTCTTCGCATCAATATCAATGTCCTTTCTTAATTCTCCGGCGGTTCCCTTAATGTTATGTGTTAGTGACTCTACTTTATTGTGAAAACCAGATGCACGCTCGTCAGTTTTCTTCGTTAATTGTTCCTGCATCTTTATAACCTGCTCTCAGATTTTCTTATCGAATCTCGTAAATTGTTCGTCATGAATTTTCACCCGCTCGTCTTCCTACTATGATCGTTCTTTAAAGTTTCCGTCACTTTTCTTTTCTAAGTTTTTTAGACTGTTCGTCACGCTTTTTGAGCAACTACACTAAAAAAGCTTGTAGATCAAATGCTGCTGAACCTTGAGGATTCGGTTCACGGTTTGCGGCACTCTGTGCCACTGTTTCTTGACAGGTGACTTTGGATCCATCACTTGTGAAACTATCACGCTGTCCTCGCCCATGGAGTCTGTTTCCAATGTAGTCCCCTATCCTGCCTATTGATCTGGCTCTCTTCTATATTTATTCCATTCTGTGAGCTTTCTCTCCGCAGTTCACTACACTCAACATGCTGAATACTCACCTGTTCAATATCTATATTCAACCCACTATCTATCTTTTCTGAATTCCAGACAATTCTCTTCCAATTTCGCTCATTCTTACTAGACTTCTCGCGCGTACACGCGATAACTTCGGCATGCCCTGATAAAACTAAGCTTGAATACAGCTCACAAGATCTTAACTAAATTCGACAAACCTACATACACAACAGAATAAAACCCTTTAAAATATAGACCAAACAAATAAAATTCCTTCAAAAGTTTAATGAAAATCCAGCCGGTGTGGCCGTGCGGTTCTAGGCGCTACAGTCTGGAACCGCGCGACCGCTACGGTCGTAGGTACGAATCCTGCCTCGGGCATGGATATGTGCGATGTCCTTAGGTTAGTTAGGTTTAATTAGTTCTAAGTTCTAGGCGACTGAAGACCTCAGAAGTTAAGTCGCATAGTGCTCAGAGCCATTTGAACCATTTTTTCAATGAAAATTTTCAAACTGGACAACGACTTACTGATACACACCACCCCTTCTTGCTGAAAGAAAATACATGCATTACCTACGTACCAGCGACTTAATGGTTTTTAGATGAAGGCTGTGATAATCATTCTTTCGTCATTTCTCTGACCCTTACGGAAAAGGCAAAATTTTTATCTGGAAATATAGTTCTTACTACTAAATCAGAACACGAGTAATCGAAAACTACGGTGGACGTCAGAAATATCTGTAATGGGTGATCTGGCCGAGCGGTTCTAGGCGCTTCAGTCTGGAACCGCGCGACCGCTACGGTTGCAGGTTCGAATCCTGCCTCGGGCATGGATGTATGTGATGTCCTTAGGTTAATTAGGTTTAAATACACTCCTGGAAATGGAAAAAAGAACACATAGACACCGGTGTGTCAGACCCACCATACTTGCTCCGGACACTGCGAGAGGGCTGTACAAGCAATGATCACACGCACGGCACAGCGGACACACCACGAACCGCAGTGTTGGCCGTCGAATGGCGCTAGCTGCGCAGCATTTGTGCACCGCCGCCGTCAGTGTCAGCCAGTTTGCCGTGGCATACGGAGCTCCATCGCAGTCTTTAACACTGGTAGCATGCCGCGACAGCGTGGACGTGAACCGTATGTCCAGCTGACTGACTTTGAGCGAGGGCGTATAGTGGGCATGCGGGAGGCCGGGTGGACGTACCGCCGAATTGCTCAACACGTGGGGCGTGAGGTCTCCACAGTACATCGATGTTGTCGCCAGTGGTCGGCGGAAGGTGCACGTGCCCGTCGACCTGGGACCGGACCGCAGCGACGCACGGATGCACGCCAAGACCGTAGGATCCTACGCAGTGCCGTAGGGGACCGCACCGCCACTTCCCAGCAAATTAGGGACACTGTTGCTCCTGGGGTATCGGCGAGGACCATTCGCAACCGTCTCCATGAAGCTGGGCTACGGTCCCGCACACCTAAAGGCCGTCTTCCGCTCACGCCCCAACATCGTGCAGCCCGCCTCCAGTGGTGTCGCGACAGGCGTGAATGGAGGGACGAATGGAGACGTGTCGTCTTCAGCGATGAGAGTCGCTTCTGCCTTGGTGCCAATGATGGTCGTATGCGTGTTTGGCACCGTGCAGGTGAGCGCCACAATGAGGACTGCATACGACCGAGGCACACAGGGCCAACACCCGGCATCATGGTGTGGGGAGCGATCTCCTACACTGGCCGTACACCACTGGTGATCGTCGAGGGGACACTGAATAGTGCACGGTACATCCAAACCGTCATCGAACCCATCGTTCTACCATTCCTAGACCGGCAAGGGAACTTGCTGTTCCAACAGGACAATGCACGTCCGCATGTATCCCGTGCCACCCAACGTGCTCTAGAAGGTGTAAGTCAACTACCCTGGCCAGCAAGATCTCCGGATCTGTCCCCCATTGAGCATGTTTGGGACTGGATGAAGCGCCGTCTCACGCGGTCTGCACGTCCAGCACGAACGCTGGTCCAACTGAGGCGCCAGGTGGAAATGGCATGGCAAGCCGTTCCACAGGACTACATCCAGCATCTCTACGATCGTCTCCATGGGAGAATAGCAGCCTGCATTGCGGCGAAAGGTGGATATACACTGTACTAGTGCCGACATCGTGCATGCTCTGTTGCCTGTGTCTATGTGCCTGTGGTTCTGTCAGTGTGATCATGTGATGTATCTGACCCCAGGAATGTGTCAATAAAGTTTCCCCTTCCTGGGACAATGAATTCATGGTGTTCTTATTTCAATTTCCAGGAGTGTAGTTCTAAGTTCTAGGGGACTGATGACCTGAGATGTTAAGTCCCATAGTGCTCAGAGCCAATGGGTGATCTTACCGATAAGGAGATTGCTCCCTAGAGAATTATACAAATTTTATTACCGGTGTAACGCAATGGATAACTTAATGAACTGATATTATTAAAAACGGTGGCCCTGACATAGGTGCAACACTGGTGCTATAACTCACAAGGTCGTAAAATAGGGAGTTCATCAGGCTAATAAATAAGTCAATGGTCACTATAAAACCCTGTTTTTTTTCATTTCCTTGTAGACTTCAAGTTAACAACACTTACACAAAGACAAGAAACTATTACGTACATTCGGTATTAACATAGGTTATAATGGAAATTAAATATCATACGTTGGAGAAAGTCTGGTAATGAGTCTGAGGTGAGAAAGTCAACACAGTATTCGGGGAAAAAACTAACTTCAAGGATGTCGCATAGTGAGTGTCGATCGTTAATCAGGGGGCAAGGAAGAAACCATACTACTGGCCATTAAAATTGCTACACCAAGAAGAAATGCAGATGATAAACGGGTATTCATTGGACAAATATATTATTCTAGAACTGACTGTGATTACATTTTCGCGCAACTTGGGTGGATAGATGCTGAGAAATCAGTTCCCAGAACAACCACGTCTGGCCGAAATAACGGCCTTGATACGCCTGGGCATTGAGTCAAACAGAGCTTGGATGGCGTGTACAGGTACAGCCTCCCATGCTGCTTCAACTCGAGTAGTGACTGGCGTATTGTGATGAGCCAGTTGCTCGGCCACCATTGACCAGACGTTTTCAGTTGGTGAGATATCTGGAGAATGTGCTGGCCAGGGCAGCAGTCGAACATTTTAGTAGTGACTGGCGTATTGTGATGAGCCAGTTGCTCGGCCACCATTGACCAGACGTTTTCAGTTGGTGAGATATCTGGAGAATGTGCTGGCCAGGGCAGCAGTCGAACATTTTATGTATCCAGAAAGGCCCGTACAGGACCTGCAGCGTGCAATCGTGGATTATCCTGCTGAAATGTAGGGTTTCGCAGAGATCGAATGAAGGGCAGAGCCACGGGTCGTAAGACATCTGAAATGTAACGTCCACTGTTCAAAGTGCCGTCAATGCGAACAAGAGGAGATCGAGACGTGTAACCAATGGCACCCCATACCTTCACGCCGGATGATACGCCAGTATGGCGATGACGAATACACTCTTCCGATGTGCGTTCACCGTGATGTCGCCAAACACGGATGCGACCATCATGATGCTGTAAACAGAACCTGAATTCATCCGAAAAAATGACGTTTTGCCATTCATGCACCCAGGTTCGTCGTTGAGTACACCATCGCGGGCACTCCTGTCTGTGATGCAGCGTCAAGGGTAACCGCAGCCATGGTCTCCGAGCTGATATTCCATGCTGCTGCAAACGTCGTCGAACTGTTTTTGCAGATGGTTGTTGTCTTGCAAACGTCCCCATCTGTTGACTCAGGGATCGAGACGTGGCTGCACGCTGCGTTACAGCCATGCGGATAAGATGCCTCTCATCTCGACTGCTAGTGATACGAGGCCATTGGGATCCAGAGTTCCGTATTACCCTCCTGAACCCACCGATTCCATATTCTGCTAACAGTCATTGGATCTCGACCAAGGCGCGCAGCAACGTCGTGATACGATACACCGCAATCGCGATAGGCTACAATCCGACCTTAATCAAAGTCGGAAACGTGATGGTACGCATTTCTCCTCCTTACACGAGGCATCACAACAACGTTTCACCAGGCAACGCCGGTCAACTGCTGTTTGTGTATGAGAAATCGGTTGGAAACTTTCCCCATGTCAGCACGTTGTAGGTGTCGCCACCGTCGCCAAGCTTGTGTGAATGCTCTGTAAAGCTAATCGTTTGCATATCACAACATCTTCTTCATGTCGGTTAAATTTCACGTCTGTACCACGTCATCTTCGTGATGTAGCAATTTTAATGGCCATTAGTGTACAAAAAAGAATCATGCATGCACCAACTTTCTTGACTGAGCATGTGTTGAACTCGGTATGCTTAGCTCGGGATTGCTAAAAACCGTAGTTGAATTAAAATGTGAAAACCACGACGTCAATCTGAAACATTTGAGTATATTCTGTAACTCAGTTTGAGACTGCAGCAGTTGCTCAACATACCGGTGCCTGCGAATGGTGACTGTGGTTGCTGAAAATTTTAATTAACGTGGCCTGCTCCGGTGGTTGCTCTCCCTTAGACCCCGGAACTGAAATCCCTCTCCAAGCTGAAGGGTACTGTGGTATAACTCGTTTGGAAGGAAGTTCTACTGAGTTCTCCCAGAAAGAAGCAGATTTTTTTCACTCCGTCTTTTTGAGTGTGATCATTGTACGTGATTTTGATCATCAGTGAGACTGACACTTCCAAGTGCCCGCCGATCAGGTCCTTGTAACAATGCAACAATCTCCCCTCCATACAAACATGACAGTCAATCGTAAGGTTTTTTAGTGCTGGATATCAGAAACAGCCAACATCTGATTCCTACAATCTGCCGCATTTCGCTTTTCAGCAACCTTGCCTTCTCCACATGCGAGCCGGCCGAAGTGGCCGTGCGGTTAAAGGCGCTGCAGTCTGGAACCGCAAGACCGCTACGGTCGCCGGTTCGAATCCTGCCTCGGGCATGGATGTTTGTGATGTCCTTAGGTTAGTTAGGTTTAAGTAGTTCTAAGTTCTAGGGGACTAATGACCTCAGCAGTTGAGTCCCATAGTGCTCAGAGCCATTTCCACATGCGAGTTTGGGTCTCTTACTCCAGAATTTATTTACGTTATCGAATGGCAGCCGCTCTTACTGCTTCTTAACAGAGTCAACAGTAACTGAATTAACTTGACACAGCCTGGTGCGTGCAGGCCCATGTTTTTAAGCACAAATGAGTGAGATAACCTCTTCTCTCATTCTACTTTAGAGATTTTATCTTTGCACAAGCGGCGGCAAGCACGTCTCAGAATAAGGGCTTCCTACGTGGTGCGGGGTATTGCAATGCAGCGCTCCATGTCACGGTTAGCTCACGATGTTTATCCTTAGTGCCAGCTGACTCCCCACGTTAAAGACAGTACACAATAGTCTTTCATCGTTTAGGACACAAAATCGGATAGCATCCCTCTATCGGAGTTTGTGCCGCACGGAATAAACTGGGATTAACTCCTCCCTGGTCTCTGCTTTCGAATTGATTTAGATTGGTTCGGTTAATCATTTGAATAGTGTTTGGTAATGGTACGTGGCACTTACGATACAAACGGTTACATATCATTTGGGTGTCGCGTAGTTTTGTTTACTTTTTTGTCATAACGGGATAAGGTACTGGAAGAGCATTCGAGACGAGTGTGAATGTAATTCTTGCCTGTCTATGAAAATTTAGATTTCTATGGTTTCCGCCAATCACTTAAGTAGGAATACTGAAAAGTTTGTAACAGCTTTAAACGATTGTATCCCTCATCTTTGACCAACTGCAATAGTTTACCTAACATTTGTCATTATTTACCTGTCGACGACAAGCCAAACTAAACTTTTTTGTTAGTATTTAATTCATTATGTTTTGTTATTTATCTGCTTATATTCCACATTTTGTGTGATTTTTATTTTTAGATATCTTTTGCGTTATGATTCTGTTTTAAGGAATAAGGAACCGCGTACATAGTGTAAGTAGGCTGTTTAGATTTTTTTTATTGGTAACGCCACCTCTGTATGAAAATCACTGGCTGTGCTGTGTGCAGTCTGTGGCTGCTTTGCATTGTTGTAATACTCGCCATTGTAGTGTTAGGCAGCTGGCTGTGAACAGCGCGTAGCGTTGCGCAGTTGGAGGTGAGCCGCCAGCAGTGGTGGATGTGGGGAGAGAGATGGCGGAGTTTTGTAATTTGTCATGAACTGCTATATATATTATGACTATTGAGGTAAATACATTGGTTGTTCTCTATCAAAATCTTTCATTTGCTAACTACGCCTATCAGTAGTTAGTGCCTTCAGTACTTTGAATCTTTTATTTAGCTGGCAGTAGTGGCGCTCGCTGTATTGCAGTAGCTTGAGTAGCGAAGATTTTTGTGAGGTAAGTGATTTGTGAAAGGTATAGTTTAATGTTAGTCAGGGCCATTCTTTTGTAGGGATTTTTTTTGAAAGTCAGATTGCGTTGCGCTAAAAATATTGTGCGTGAGTTTAACCACAGTCGAGTATAAATTGTTCAAAAGGGGACGTTTCAATAGTGGAACTCTTAACACTTACGGCTGCAGTTTGCGTCCGTTTAAAGCATAGCACTGAGCTTGATTTTTTGTATCAGACACACCCACTCGGCTAGGCGAGCTTGCCGATTGAACGTCAGGAATGAGGTGCTGTCTAAATTTGTAGTTGCACGTTGTGTCATACGTTAGGTATCATAAAGGAGCATATTTTGTAAATGCTCCTTTCAACAATTTTTCAATCATGCACTGTGAAGATAACTGGTACCGAAAGCGCTAATCGTTAACCACAACAAGAAAGCGACAAAAGAGCAAAGCAAATAAATTTTTTCTGATTAATTGTATGTTGGGAATATCTAAGTATTTTATGTTTTATTATCTTTCTCACAGAAATTAGTAGACTTCTCTTGTCATGAGGCGGAGTATTATCAACAGGACAGTAATGCACTGAAAAAATCGTACCATCAAGAAAGATGGTTCAAATGGCTCTGAGCACTATGGGACTCAACTTCTGAGGTCATTAGTCCCCTAGAACTCAGAACTACTTACACCTAACTAACCTAAGGACATCACACACATCCATGCCCGAGGCAGGAGTCGAGCCTGCGACCGTAGCGGTCTCGCGGTTCCAGACTGCAGCGCCTAGAACCGCACGGCCACTTCGATCAAGAAAGAGTTGTGCAACATAAACGGAACTTGGTAGGCGTGTTTATATATCTGAAAGCTGATGTCTGATCAAATTACGCGCCAGTCGCATGAGAGTGGTGCTAGTAGTGCTACTATGAGGATGCAAATCAGGTTTGCTTTAAATACACACTGTAACGGTCGTGAGCGTTTATTACCTTTGTGATTCGACGTGGTGAGTTGATATTAGTCAAGAACGCCTTTAAAGCGACAAAGACACCGTTATCAACACCTCACTTAGTTTGAACGTGATCGTGTAATAGGCCTACGAGAAGCTGGATGCTCCTTCTACTATAATGAAGAAAGACTTGGCAGGAATGTAGCCATTGTACATGATCCCTGGCAGCGGTGGTCCCGGGAATGTACTGTTGCAAGTACACCAGGATCCGGATGACCACGTGACACTGCCGAAAGTGAAGACCGTCGTATACGGCGAATGGCTCTGTCGCATCATACTGCATCTGTAGCAGCAATCTGAGAAGTAGTTGGCACTACAGTGACACAACGAACAGTTACAAATCGTTTACTTCGAGGACAGCTCCGAGCCAGACGCCCCGTTGCCTTCCAGTGTCCCAATATTTGCTACATCGGTAGTGCAAAGCCAGAGCTCTTTGGAGGGCAGGGTGGAGGTCTGTTGTGTTTTATGATGAAATATGGTTGTGCTAGGTTCCAGTGATGGCCGTATGTGGATTAGAATGAAATCAATTGAGGGCCAGCAACCAACATATCTGCGAGCTAGGCACACTGCACCTACACTTGGAGTTATGATGGAGCACACTACGGTTATCCCACGCTCCCTGACTGCAAATTTGTGCGTCACATTGGTGATTAGATCTGTTGTGCTGCAATTCATTAACAGCCTTCAAGGGGATGTTTTCCAACAGGATAACAGTCGCCCACATACCACTGTTATAAACAGAGATCGTCTACAGATTATCGACATGTTGCCTTGGCCTAATCAATAACCAGATCTGTCTCCAGTCGAGCTCATATGGAACATCATCGGACAACAACTCCAGCGTCATTCACAATCAATACCAATCGTTCTTGTATTGACCGACCAAATGCAACAGGCAGGGAAATCTATCCCACAAACTGACATCCGGCACCTGTACAACACAATTCATGCACTTTTGCATGCTTTCATTTAACAATTTTGCGGTTACATCTGTTATTAATGTACCAACATTTCACATTTGCAACAGCTTATCCCGCGTTTACGTTAACCTGGGATCTAGGACTGTTAGTCACTTAAATATGTTACGTAGACAAATGTATTTCCGAAATTTCATTACTGTACATTTATTATTTTTTTACGTTGCGATTTTTTTCCGTCAGTGTAGTAAAGAAAATCTGGAGTGTTCTAGGTGTCCGAACGATGACGTGGAAGTAGCATGTCTATGTGTGCCATCCACACCAGCACGATTGCCTTGCCTATGGTCTAATTTTATCTTAAATTGTGAACAGCTCTTTGAGTTACTAATATTTATCTTTATGAAAATATAGTTACTGCTGATGCTGGAATAGTTCATGAACTGTTCATAATTAAAATCGATTTTCCGTAGCGAGTGACCTCCATTCTGAATAAACACCTGATAAAGTACGTAAACAGGCTGTTATCGATTGCGGATAAATGGCGATAAGAGAGACTGTTCCGTTGAAAAAGGCAAAAAGCTGTGCAAAAGTAGCCGTGGACTTTCTGCGAAAGATAACAAAATACAAAAATCAAAAATTTGTAGTGAGATCCACATACACACACTGTCTAACTTCTCCGCTCTTTTTACGATTGTCCTCGAATCTCTTATGACAGCACGGGACAAACTTCACCAGAAAAAACAATTTGCCGACTTAATACTTCAGCTAGGTGCGCAAAAGTAGACTTCAACCTTTCAGTATTCAAAAACGGTGAAAACCGAGACTTTTCTTTGATTCCAAGTGATAACCTAAGGGGATTGTTTGGCCAGTTCCCGGCCAATGTAGCGTACCGTGTGGTCAGTATGATGAGAGATCGTGCACCTTAGTGAATCAAAACAGTATCAACTCTTTATTTTTCTCGTCATATGTTCTTAAGAGTACTTCTAAGTTTCTTAATTGTTTGACGGTTCATTTTGGACGTTGTTAATTATCCCAGTGCACTATTCTGGTCACAAAATACCATTGCCGCTGATAGGGGGAGTGACATTATGTCTCGACTGTGCAGAATGAGACTGAAGTCGCTATATTAGTCAGATATCGTTATACTGTAAGCGTCCTAGGATTAAACAGCTGCCGAGGAAAATGTCTCTGTGGTGAAGAAGCTGGACACCGGGAGAGTATGATTCGAATCTACGTCAGGGTAATCAGTCAGTGACATCGGTGATTTCTTCTCACGTTCTCGTCCGACTAATGACCACGATATCTAAGATACAAACGTAATCACCTTACACCAACACTCACGTTATAGGGAAAGACATTCAGATTCCATCCGATCCCATTCATTCACAGACATTGAGGTTATTTCCAAAGTTACTATGTGAGGGCACAGTAAAAAGTGTTTAGATTTCCATATAGATGGAGTAGATATTCGGTTTTATTTTATGAGCAGGTACAGAGTTTAAAATAGTCTTGATGTGTGTCTTTAGTTCAAAGGATAAAACAGGATTACTGTACCGACGTAAGATTTTTTATTTTGTATGGTACATCGACAACTGAAGACATATACAATGGTGGAAAATGGGCAGCTGAAATCAAAGTGACCTTGCTCCTTTTGATAATAATCGACGAGAATGACAATCGAAAACTGTAACCACAGAAGAAAAGTCCGCTGATTGGTATTGCAGAGACCACAATTTAAGCTTCTGTTAAAGCTCATATATAGGCTTATCAGCAGAACGATTACAGTATCATTGCAATGATTCAATTTTTATTTACCAAGACCGGCTTTCAGTCGCCCAGCTATTCATCATCAAATGGTACACACATTTAATTAATGTTTGGAACATCGTTGTAGTCGCGTAACTGTGGCAAAATAGAAAAACGAAATATATAATGAGCGCTTTCTGGTTGCTTTAACAGTTTGTCTTTCTGCTTATAGACGCTCATTCAAGATTATGCGAAGTCATTTACTGTTTTCTGGTGGACTAGTTTGATAGTAGCGAGGAATATTGGAGTAGCTGTCTCACAAAATGTTCGCTTACGAACTTTCGACATCATACGAGGATACCTGTGAGTTCTTAGGATTTTGTTTAAGGCCCAGGTGTTTTTGCACAAGGCGATACGGATCATAGCTATTTTCACTCCGGTTACGGCAACGGAAATGATCTTAAATGGTCTTAGGGCTGGAACTTTAATACAACCTGAAGACATCTGCATGTAAATATTTGGCAGAAGAGCTCAACGTGGATTGAATATCTTTGATATACAGTGACAATAGTCGTGAAGCAATGGGGGTCCAGAGACCACATGTTTCCACGATTAATTCTCTGGCCAACAGACGACTCAGAGTAGCCCCTTAAGAGGCAACCATTTTTTATTCATGGGTGTAGGATAATCACTGCGGAGATATATTATTGTGTGGCCACTATTTTTGTGACACACTTCGTACCCCAAGGTATATGTTTCCCCATAACTACAACTTAAGGTGTACAGATAGTAATTTTGGGTTTGGTAAATGGAGAGGTGGAAAATAACTACGAAGTCGCCTGCGTTTGCCAACATCTTCTTGTACGATGTATTTGGAAGCCACGTAATTGGAAAACGTCGACTTACCTTCACGCTTAACGAAGAATGCTACGTAGGCAGACCCAATGAAGGGCAGAGGTACGAGACCAGGAAGCTTCTCGAACTCTCTCCAGAACAGTTTCCTGGAGATGATGCTCGCAGAGACTGCGATCACAAAGACCGCTATCAGCAAAGCCGCTACGTCCAGCATCTCGCGAAGGAAGTTCCTGCCAGCAACCTTCGCGCCTACTGACTGGCACGATGCAGACCGGCTCTTTTCAAGGCTGCGCGCGGTCGACCTCTGTACTATATCAAGCGCCACGCCAACATGCAATTGACAGTGACGTTGCGTTCTGCAGGCGGTGTTTACAAAACACGAGCTCCCGCCACTGATGCAGTACACACAGAGAAGTTCAGATGCTCGGTAATTTACAACTGCAGAAAGACTGGTTTTTTTTTAATCATATTTCACACTGTACTACCTCAGAAAAACTGAGAAGTCCTTGTATGATTTATAATCTGGGATACAAAAATTAAGTTTGTCATGGATATTTCTTTTTTGTTCAGATAACTTACGGGAAAGCAGCAGGGTGACTTCGTCGACAACCGCCGGTATTTAGAGAGGAGGACACCCTGCTATTTTCAAGGCAAAAATGCCGCAAGTAACTGCTATGTAAGGGAATTTAAATACGGTTTTCAGAGAAACACTAGCGTGATCACAGACCAAAGATGACCGACATCTGAAGTTATCGATGGTAAAATTAATTATCAACGGTTGAGGTAAATTTTGGAAATTTGTGGTAAGGACTATGGGACCAAACTGATGAAGTCATCGGTCGCTAGGCTTACACACTAATTAAACTAAATTACGCTAAGGACAACACACACACACACCCATGCCCGAGGGAGGACTCGAAACTCCGACGGGGGCAGCCTCGCGAACCGTGGCAAGACGCCCCAGGCGGCAAGGCTACTCAGCGCGACAAAGGCTGAGGTAGCATAAAATATGTCCCTTTGTTTTTTGACGAGGAAGATGTAACCTCCCAATAGAAAAATTCCGTAACCTCCCAACAGTAAAAACAATATAATTATTTATTTCATTCACATTCAGCGTAACCTTCCCACAGTTTATTATTCCGTAACCTAGAAATAATAAAAATGTGACTCACTTATAACCTTTCAATAATTGACTGTGAATTTAAACTGGTAAATTTTGGACGTCAGCAGTGCTGCGTCATGGCCCTGAAAGATCATACTGAATAAATTGAAAATTCTTACCTCAGTCTAGTCGCCGGATAACGCATATATATCTGCTCCTATATGAAACTAAACTTTTCTGGCACAGCCCAGTGCAATGCTGGCCGATAGATTTCTCATGTATAAAAAGAAACAATTGATTTTTCTTTTCAATAATCGAGATGATCAAGGATTGGAGAAATTAGTGAGTTCTTTAAATTGAAATGAATGATTGTCAAAAGTTACTTTTTATGAGAAAGATTATTATTCAGAGATTTTTTTTAAACATTTACATGGGATTTGATTTAACAATACTATCAATGCGCGACGCTCCGCCATCGCTCCCCACGACCGGGCCAGCCAAAACGATACACCAGACTGTTCGCTAGCAACTACTTAATCCTACTGCTACACAGTTCCTACTGCTGACAACACTGCTCTTTGGTCTGAGATTCTCTTATAGCTTACATATCGCAGGCAGCGCGTGAGCAATCCATCGAAATTACATCTGCTCGAGTGCGCTAGCAACAAATTCCTTAATCATGAACCTCTTACAAAGAGAGCAGGACTCCATTCAGAATTTTTAAGAAAAGCGCCATCTCTATTGTAAAGGTTACTTAATAATTAAATTTCAACAGCTTCCTTAATGCATATAGCTCGGAGTGCACCCCAGAATCCCTGCATTGTTATGTTCCATACGATCGGTGCCAAGACAATGGTCTGCAATGACGTATTTTCTCGGCTGTTGTAGGTGTGTGTGCCGTTTAGGCTCAGTACACCGGTCATCCACAGTCTGGAGAATATATGACATGTAGCAACTGCAAGGAATGCGCTAGACAACGCCTTACGCAAACAAAGACCAGCCCTTACGGAACTTAAAAGAACCTGATCTTAGATGGTGGTCGAAAAACACACTTAACATAATTTTATTATATTTCTCCGCAAAATACGACATATCTTATTCGAAATACTCCCTGAGTAAGGCAAAAAGACAGTAGACTTTGGTGCCACCTCGCTATTATCTTCAGTCACCTTGTGCACAGTTGGTCGACAGCGCAAGGCACGTCTTTCGCTAAAACAATTCTGACGAAAGGTGGACCTCTTAAATAACCTCTTAAATAACCCACCACTGGGGGTGGGGGTGGGGGCAAAAATTTGGCAGCGATGGTGAGGGTGAGTCAATTGGACTTGCCATGAGCAACAAATTTTTCTATAATTTATTTAGTTACTAAGTCTACAGTCACAGAGTATATACATTATTAATAAGTGCAGAACATATTAAGAAATGAAATAGAGTGCACACGCACTGAATAAGTCTTTACCATTTTGTAAGAATTTAAACATACTGAGAAATGAAATAAAGTGCACAGGCACTGTATAAGTCTTTAACATTTGTACATGAACTGATCACATTAAGAGATGAAATAAAGTGCACATGCACTGTAAAAGTCTGTAGCATATTTAGGAGAACTGATCATATTAACAAATGAAATGAAGTGCACACGCACTGTAGAAGTCTTTAGCATTTTACAAGAATTACACACATTGAGAAATGAAATAAAGTTCACACGCACTGGATAAGTCTGTAGCATAGTTAGGAGAACTGATCATATTAACAAGTGAAATGAAGTGGACACGCACTGTAAAATTTTTAGCATATTTAGAAGAACTGATCATATTAACAAATGAAATGAAGTGCACAAGCATTGTATAAATATTTAGCATTTTTTTATAAGAACTAAATACATTAAGAAATGAAATAAAGTGCACATGCACTGTATAAGTCTTCAGCATATTTAGGAGAACTGATCATATTAACAAATGAAATGAAGTGCACACGCACTGTAGAAGTCTTTAGCATTTTTCAAGAACTAGGAAAGGAATGGGAAGTATAGCATCATGGTTGTAGCACAGTGGGTTGCAAGTAGCTGCACTGAAAGTCCATATCTTTCTACAGAAGCACACCACCAAGTGAGACAATCTGACGTTCTCCTCCTGAAGTTTTTATCAGTGTAGCCAAGATACTGAAATGTTGCATTAATATTGTATGTTATCATTTTGGTAGTACATTAGGTACACCAAACAGTAGGACCATAATAACATCTCCATCGTTCAAGGTGGTGGACAGCTTGATTTGTCGACACTACATTCTTGTAGAATCCATACTCTTACATCAACGTAGAATTAGTGCAAAAACCAAATATAGTGCTCCATGATCATGAGGATGGACAGGACTTACGGATATTGCAGTAACTGCTGGTAATTAGGTCAGAAGGTGAAGGACATTAAGTCTTATGCTAGTCATCATTGAGCATTACATTAGTGTATCAACCGATTTGAATAATTAGTAGCACTCATTGGTTAGTTACTAAACATTTCTGTACTATGTATGGAGTATTACAGAACATTATTCATAAGTCATCTCGATACAGTAATTATTACAGAACATTATTCATAAGTCATCTAATTACAGTAATTAGTGGCATCATAAGTCTTCTCATTACAGTAATCATTGGCATAACATTTATAGAGTACAACAAAATATTATTTATAGGAATTATTGGCATAGCATTTATCCATAAGTCATCTCATTACATTAATCATTGGCATCATAAGTCATATCATTACAGTAATTATTGGCACTCATTGGCCAGTTACAAAGCATTTTTATTCATTATTCAGAAGTCATCATTCAAAGCAAGAGTTAACTATTGGCATAAGATTTATGTATAAGTAATCATATTACAGTAATCATTGGCATCATAAGTCATCTCATTACAGTAATTATTGGCACTCATTGGCCAGTTACAAAGCATTTTTTACGCATTATTCAGAAGTTGTCATTCAAAGCAAGAGTTATTGGGTGTAGCATCAATATGCTAATGTTTATATATTATATCATGCAAGTGACATAACACATATTTAAATGTAAGACATTCTAACTATTACTCAAGGTCTGTCGTCCAATAATACACAGACATAATGGACTCAACACATCAGAAAAATTTGCATTATATTTAGGACTAGAAATATAACTTAAACTGGAAGCATTATTTAGTTGTATACTGGTAATAGTTGGGAGTGGTAATAATTTTTTTTGTGCTAGCAATGCATTGCATTGGGATCGATAGTCAATTGCTGGGGCATGGAAATATTTGCTTTTGACTTATTGCTGGAAATAAGGATTAATAACGTCATTTGTCATGAGTCAGCTGTAGCAAGGTTATGAAACAAGTAGAGTATATGTGATAACATTCATAAATGATAGACACAACTGGGTAAAAAAAAATGCAAGTATTAGAACAGGTTTCATATCATGAAAAGCTTCTCCTGGAAAAAATACAAAATGGGTTATTGACCTGAAAGAAAAAATGTATATTATGCTGAAAAGTAGTAAACCTCGAATTAACAGGTAATGAAACGTTGACTTAATATTTATGTAATCTAGCTGTCTTTCCCAAAACATTCAGTCATTATACTATGTGACATAAGACATACTGTCGAAAGGAACTGCAACAAATACTTAAATAACTACACAGCATCTCTTAACTAATAGAAAATATGTAAAATTAATCATTATCCTCATCTGCAAAGAAAAACTTCATTATTCATATTACCATAACTTCATCATTATCATCATCTGCAAAGAAAAAATTCATTATTCATATTACCATATTCTTCATACAACTATTCATCATCATTTATTATCATCTGCAAAAAAATAGACACTTCATTATTCATATTACAATTTACTTCATACAACTATTCATAGTGTAGAGTTTCTTACTTCTAGCATATTTCATCACTAAAATTAACATGTGTAGTTCTGTCTGGCAGCTTGCATCAATCGCCTCGAATTCTGAAAGAAAAAAAATTAGTGAAGACTGCTATCATACGATGTGTGTAGCATATTCTTGTTAGTGCTTGTTAATTCTGATCCATTTACTCTTCATGACAAGTTATTGCATTTTCTTTCGTTCATTCCGAAGATGAAATTCCCATTTCATAGTAATCCACTGTGGTTTGTTTAATTTATTTCTTTTACACGTTATTGCTTTCTGAAAATGACGAATTTGGATTAATATCTTGCATTTACTTCATTTACCCATTAAATAAAAACTTGTTTCTAGTGATATAACTAAGCATACAGCATAGCATGACAGAAAACGTATTATGCCAAAAACATAGACAGTTTTCAAATGCAAAATGTACACACTGTATCATAATGAAGTAGCAAAATATGTAGAATAGACAAGATATGGAGATATCATAAGGCAAAAATGTCAAAATCAACTGGTGTGTCTTACAAAAAAAATGGCTCTGAGCACTATGGGACTCAACATCTTAGTTCATAAGTCCCCTAGAACTTAGAACTACTTAAACCTAACTAACCTAAGGACATCACACACACCCATGCCCGAGGCAGGATTCGAACCTGCGACCGTAGCAGTCCCGCGGTTCCGGACTGCAGCGCCAGAACCGCTAGACCACCGCAGCCGGCGGTGTGTCTTACATCTTGAAAGATTTCATAGTGCATAGAGAAAAAAATTCTACATTCGATAGGAAAACAATCAGACATACACCAAAAATGGAAAATGTGCTCGGTCTAATATATAATGACAAGAAAAGCGACCTGCTAACCTTACCTTTCCGGGCACTTGCTAGGAAAAAATATGATAATCATCAGTAAGTGTTTATATAAATATCTGCAAGTGGCATTACAGTGCGACAAATCATAAGGTATGTTCATTCAACAAAGGGTTTAATATTGGAAATATGGTGATTGCCCTTGCTTTTTCTGGTTCTCAAAGTTTCGACATGTACTACACTGGGGTGAGGAATGCTGCGAATTCTATATGGACATGTGTATAGAAGTTCAAATTTACTGTATCTACTCTTTCCTCTGTTGGATAAATAATGTGTGCATACTAATATCTTCTGTCCAATGTGAAAATCACGGCGCGTACAAACCTGTTTTTGCTGTCGTCTCCGGCGCTCTGCGGCACGTTTGATGCTGTTGAGCGCAATGACAATTATTTCATGGTGACGTAGTCGACGAGATGTAGGAAAAGATACTAATTCTTTCATTTTGTTAGTTGGTTCAACATTTTTCAATATAACAGTCGGAGATAGCATAGTAGATTCATTTCGTATGGAGTTAATTACATCCTGGAATGAGAGTATATGTGTATCCCAATCAATATGTTTTTATGGCAGTATATTCTACATAGTTTAGCAATTTCTTTCACTAGCCGTTCAGAAGGGTTCGAAGAACCGTGATACATGGATATATAGATCGGAGAAATGTTTCTGGCTCGTAACATACGTGTCCATATCGCAGAACGAAATTGTGGTCCATTGTCGGAAAATACTTTCAATACATGTCCTACATTAAATAAAAAATGTTTTACAAATGCATTCGAAATAGATTTAGCAGTAGCTTTGCGTAACGGAGTGAAGGTAACAAATTTCGAAGTGAGTTCAACAGCGACAAAGATGTAGCAAAAACCTCTATTAGTTCTGGGAATTGGACCAAAAAAGTCTACAGCGGCCATGTGTCTCAATTTAACGGGTACAATGGGATGTAACGGTGGAATATGTGAAGTCGTGCCTGATTTAGCTTTCTGGCAGATTTTACATGACGTTAAAACTCGTCGAATACGTTTTTCCATGTTGGCAAAATAACTGTTCTGTCTCAGTATAAGAAAAAATTTTCTGGCTCTATAATGTGCGTAACTTAAATGAGTATACCAAATTAATTTGTTAACAAGCTCGTCAGAAATGCATAATAACCAGTTGTTGCCGTCAGGGTGAGAGCGGCGAAACAGAATGTTATAGCGTACAGTGTAATGGTTTCTAATGGTGACGTTATTCCTATCGTGCCAAAGGAGTTTAATTTTTTTCCCATACGTTGTCTTTGCTCTGCTCTTGTGCTATGTCTCGTAATGACGACGAAATGAAATTTTCAAATGCAACTCGTTGAATATACATGACGCTAGAATTTTCTTGACAGAAGTTAGTGGCGATGTCTTGCTGATTGTTGCTGAGAGAACGGGATAATGCGTCTGCTACAACATTTTGTGTACCGGGAATTCGGAATAGGATAATGTTTAGCCTTAAATGTGTCATGCTATTTACCTCGAAATTCATACATAAAACCGTACATAGTACCAGGGATGGTGTCGAAAACTGGAGCTTGCTGTAAAAGAATTTTGTGTAGTTGAGTACGTTCGTCATCTGTATTTGCGTTGCTCTGTTTTACTTTATCTGAAATCATTTGCCTAATGTCATAGTCGGCTTCATCTGGTGTATTGTAGTGGTGTACGTACGTATCTGTGAACAATGTGGAATGACAGTTTGTGTTACGCGATGTAGAAATGACCTCTGTTCGATTAATTGCCTGTTCGTCTGCAGATAAAGCGTGCTGAAATTCTAATGCCAGTTGTACATTTTCATCCTTTAACATTAAATACGAATTTTGAAAATCAATAACTGCGTCGTGTTGTACCAAAAAACTCGTACCTAAAATAACGTCTGTCGTCAATAAGAGAACAATCCAAAAATTGGAGTGGAACGTATGACCTGCAATACAAAATGATAAGTGTGTCTGTAATTTTACATCTACTCCTTTACCAGATACTGCTCCTTTTACTTTAGTTTTGCCTAATGGTAACGTAGGATAGGTGTTCTCTTTGTTACATTCGTTGAAAGTTTCTTCATTTATAACCGACATAGGTGATCCAGAATCGATTACTGCTGAAAATGTGGATGATCCAATCTTCACTTCAAAGACAGGGTGGGAAATGGTTTTTTGAATAACTGGTTTTTCATGCAAAAGTGTGTTTCGGATGTCGTCAAAAGTAATAACATTTTCGTGAACAAGAGTCTGTGTATCAAAAGTATTGTTTACGTTGCTGGAAGATTCAATCTGTATTGTATCTAGTCAAATTCTATCTGACGTGCTGTTATTTGCGGGAGGATGCTGTGGCGATTCGACTATTTGTACTGTTATTTCTTCCTGATGTATTAGGTTCGGGATGATATCTACTGTCTGGTTCATTCATGATAATCTGTTGTTGAGGATGATTCTGCTGCTGGTAAGACCGACTGTTACGCTGAAAACTGTGCTCATTACTTTTACGTCTGTCATGATAATCATTGCTATACGGCGCGTTGCGATAGAAATTGAAATATGTCTTCTGTACGTAGTGATTTCCTTGTTGCTGTGCGTTACTATTTGGCGGAGCCGACGCTATATGTGTAGACTACATTGTTGATTAGGTATGCTAACCGCCTGGTTTTGTTGATGTGGGGAAAAGCCTCTATTGTTGCCTAGCTGTCTTTGCTGTTGCTAATAACTATGAAGATGCTGATAATTAAAATTTAGTCTGTTATTTAAGTTTTGGTGGTTGTCATTCCTGGCCAGTCTATCACCTTTGCTATTAAAATAGCGTGGCTGATCGTAATTGCCGTATACTTGTCGGCCTTGGTTATGATGTGAAAAATTGTTGTTTATGAAAGAATAGTCTGATTGCTGAACTTCCAAAAGCTGTAACAGATCTCTAAATGCCGAAATATTTTCTTTCTGCTGTCCTGTTAAAAGTGCTACTCTTAACGATCGTGGCAATTTAGAAATACACAATTGGATAAGTGCTGATTCACTGTATGGCTCACTTAAGTATTGGTTTTGTTGGCCCATGTGTTCAAAAAAAATGCGTGACAGTCGGAAATTCTTCTACCGAGTAGCATTTTCTCGCGATCGGTCTCATACGAGTTGCCGGTTCGCCTTCCAGAAAACTGCAAATAAATTCAAGTTTGTGTGTTACGGGCCAAGTTGGTGGAAAAGCAAAGCTAAATTGTTGTATCCAATCCAAAGGGTGAATCTGCGTTCTGTCATTTTTAAATACCTTAAATTTCATAACGGATAGAAAGTGCTTGTAATCAAAATTATCGTCTCTGAATGTCTGAGCAGGCTCAGGATTGTATGATAACCTGTTTGTCTGTGGCTGTTCGGAATCTAAGTCACGTACTCTCGGTAAATTACCTAAATTATACTGGCTCTGAGAGTGTGAGAAATGTTCGGAAAGTGGTGTATGCTGTGACGTGTTAATGGATGAAACATTTTTCATTTCAGTCGTTTCTTGCTGTAAAGATGACAAGTTTCTACGTAATGAATTATTGGACGACCTATCTCACTGATTGTCTGCTGTAAGTTTTGGAATTCGGGTGTTTGACTGAACGAAATTGGTGACGTATCGTCTGATTTGGTGTCATTGTTATTTTCGATAACATCAATACGACCGGCCGATTCATCGATTTTTTTAGTCATTGCTTTTACCTGATCGTCATTTTTAGTGTCACAAACATTAACTTGTTTTTGGATTTTACGGGTGGTTTTGTTCAATTTCTTAACGTCTGCTTTAATGGCATCGGGATCCCGTATTAATTCCAACTGTTCAAGTCTGCTGGTCATTGTCTGAAAGTCTACTGTGTGTGTGTCTGTTTTTGTTTTAAGAGCGGAGATTTCATGATGCAATTCAGTGTTCAACTGTTTGATAGTATTAATTTCGTCTGATACTGTAGCAATGTTGTTGTCTACGTAAGTTTTTGCTTTCGTAAACAATTTACGCTTATCTTCCTGTCTCTGTGCAGTAATTGTTTCCATGACTTGTTTCTTTACTTTGTTCTGTTCCTGTATGAATATACGGTAACGAGTTTCGCTGTTTTGTAGGTGGTGATTAAAACGTTGGTCAATTTGGTTGGTCTGTTGGTCAAATTTCGTGTCTACTTTCGCATCCAGTGTGCGTGAAAGTTCTGCTGACATTAATTTAAACTTGTCGCGTAACTGTGTTGCGTTTTCTGAACATTGTTTAGCGACTGCACTAATTTCATCTCTAAGTAATTTCGTTGTAGCTGCGTGTGTATTACTTAATTCATGTGCAACAGATCTAATTTCTTCATTACTGTTCCTTGCATAAGCATTAATTTCCTCACGTAATTATTCTTTGGTATCGTGACATTGCATGGCAACGGCTGTAATCTGTTCACAAAGTTGTTTGCTTGATTCATTAAGTTGTTTAAAATTGTTGTCTTGTTTTTAATTAAGTTGTTTGTTCGATTCATTAAGGTTGTCCTGTTTTTCATTCAACTGTTTGAAATTTTCATTAAGTTGTTTGTTCGATTCATTAATTTGTAGCAATAATGCCATAACTTGATCCATGCCAAAATTAGCTACTCTATTCTCTGTGCTGTGTGATGGTGTATCTGCTTGTGTCACTTTTTGTGTAACCATTTGGTCATTGTCTGATTCTAGAAAAGGTTTGCCAATTGGATGTGCACTGTTGGTCACTACACCGGAATCAAATAAATCTGTCATATTTTGAGTACATTGTTCGCCTTCGTTAGAAATATCTGTCTGTTCACTGTGTAAATTTTGCCAATCATGTGTGTCAAACTTGACAGCGTTCATGGTAACGGAACGTCCCGCGTCATCAATTGCCGTTAAATTAAGTGTGGACATAACTGAATGTGTTTGTTCATCATTTGAAATAAAGTCATTAGTAGTGATCGGCACGCACTGATTATCTGTAATTAGAGGATTATCACTATGACACTGAGTGTCGCTAGTATTATCAGTCAAATTATTCGAGTCGGCTTTTTCACTCGATGCACATCGCGAAGTACTGTTAGCAGTTTTTCGCGGCATTTTCACAAATCAAAGTTAAGCACAAAATCAAACAAAGACAAAGCAAAAATGGAACAAATACAATAACAATAAAGAGCAATAAATTGTCGATGATCTGTGAAAGAAAGCGTGACCAGTTAGTAATTGCGTTGCGCCATATGCAAACTACATTTAATATTGCGTAAATAAGAGCAGATATATAACTCACTACTTCTCAGAAATTCACAAAAATACGATCCTGGCCGGTTGTCGCCAAGTGTAACCTCCCAACAGAAAAATTCCTTAACCTCCCAACAGTAAAAACAATATAATTATTTATTTCATTCACATTCAGCGTAACCTTCCCACAGTTTATTATTCCGTAACCTAGAAATAATAAAAATGTGACTCACTTATAACCTTTCAATAACTGACTGTGAATTTAAACTGGTAAATTTTGGACGTCAGCAGTGCTGCGTCATGGCCCTGAAAGATCATACTGAATAAATTGAAAATTCTTACCTCAGTCTAGTCGCCGGATAACGCATATATATCTGCTCCTATATGAAACTAAACTTTTCTGGCACAGCCCAGTGCAATGCTGGCCGATAGATTTCTCATGTATAAAAAGAAACAACTGATTTTTCTTTTCAATAATCGAGATGACCAAGGATTGGAGAAATTAGTGAATTCTTTAAATTGAAATGAATGATTGTTAAAAGTTACTTTTTATGAGAAAGATTATTATTCAGAGATTTTTTTTAAACATTTAAATGGGACTTGATTTAACAATACTATCAATGCGCGACGCTCCGCCATCGCACCCCACGACCGGGCCAGCCAAAACGATACACCAGACTGTTCGCTAGCAACTACTTAATCCTACTGCTACACAGTTCCTACTGCTGACAACACTGCTCTTTGGTCTGAGATTCTCTTATAGCTTACATATCGCAGGCAGCGCGTGAGCAATCCATCGAAATTACATCTGCTCGAGTGCGCTAGCAACAAATTCCTTAATCATGAACCTCTTACAAAGAGAGCAGGACTCCATTCAGAATTTTTAAGAAAAGCGCCATCTCTATTGTAAAGGTTACTTAATAATTAAATTTCAACAGCTTCCTTAATGCATATAGCTCGGAGTGCACCCCAGAATCCCTGCATTTTATGTTCCATACGATCGGTGCCAAGACAATGGTCTGCAATGACGTATTTTCTCGGCTGTTGTAGGTGTGTGTGCCGTTTAGGCTCAGTACACCGGTCATCCACAGTCTGGAGAATATATGACATGTAGCAACTGCAAGGAATGCGCTAGACAACGCCTTACGCAAACAAAGACCAGCCCTTACGGAACTTAAAAGAACCTGATCATAGATGGTGGTCGAAAAACACACTTAACATAATTTTATTATATTTCTCCGCAAAATACGACATATCTTATTCGAAATACTCCCTGAGTAAGGCAAAAAGACAGTAGACTTTGGTGCCACCTCGCTATTATCTTCAGTCACCTTGTGCACAGTTGGTCGACAGCGCAAGGCACGTCTTTCGCTAAAACAATTCTGACGAAAGGTGGCTTCGAGATGGGCTAACTCAGCTGACAAACTTTCAGGGTCCCAAGATGACATGGACCCTGTGAATCAAGGTTCGAAGTACCCCTTCACGTTGAGCCGGATGGTGACAACTATCAGCCAGGAGAAACAAGTCAGTGTGAGTAGGCTTCCTATAAACGGCATATCCCAACGTACCATCCACCTTCATCCTGATCAACACATCAAAGAAGGGAAGACAGTTATCCTTTTCCATCTCCATCGTTAAACGAATATTCGGGTGGACTGAATTCAGGTGTACTAAAAACGCGTTGAAATTCTGACGGCCATGATGCCAAACACCGAAAGTGTCGTCTTCATATCTGGGAAACACGCAGGTTTCAAAGCCACCGACTCCAAGGCACGTTCCTCGAAATCTTCAATAAACAAATTTGGAATAATAAGTGAGAAAGAGCTTCCCATCGCAACTCTGTCTGCTCGTAAAATAAATATAAATGTCGTGTGACGAGGGCCTCCCATCGAGCGGGCAGTTCGCCGGGTGCAAGTCTTTTGATTTGAAGCCACTTCGGCAACTTGCACGTCGATGGGGATGAAATGATGATTATTAGGACAACTCAACACCCAGTCCCTGAGCGGAGAAAATCTGCGACCCAACCGGGAATCGAACCCGGGCCCTTAGGATTGACCACTCAGCTACCGGGGGCGGACTGTCTGCTCCTAATGGCTATTGAATAAAAAGTAACTGGAGTCAACATATGTCGAAATACGTTCGTTAATTCACCATCAAACCTAACCCCAATCAATCTTAACAAATGAGACAGAGGAACACGAGTGAAGAGAGAGACCACATCAGAACTTGCTTGAACATCAGAGTCATTCAAACGCACTCCCTCCAGTCGACGTAAGAAATCTGCAAAATTCTTAGCGTGGTGCACACGCCGACCTACTGTAAGGTTCTACAGAGTAGCAATGTGTTTTGCTACGCGATATGTCGGAGCACCAATGTTACAATCGGACGAAGAGGAATCCTTTCGTTGTGGACGTCAGGGAGAACATGTAACCTAAAGGGAACAACACAATAACAATTAAGACTTTTGATAGTATCGTGCAATAGGCAACTTTTCTTCCGGAGGCTGTCAGTCTTTCTCTCAACACTTCTTGTGTGGTCAGCACCGATTCTGTGATTCGCTGACTCAGACAGTAAACAATCCATCTTTTAACTGTAATTCTGCCTGTCCAAAACATTGTCTTTGTTCGCAAATAAAATAATAATACGCAGATATATCGGCGGTTGTAGACGTCACCCGGCTCCGGTCCCGTTAGTTATTTCAACATTGTGTATGCCGGGAGAAACTGAGATCTCACTTTCTCTTATTTTCATTTCATCCTGCTCATGGGCTATAGGACAGAGGAAGGTCGGGTACTGTCGGACACGTAAACTTGTTTGACATTTTTTCAGGTGATTGTATTGGTACATTCTTCACGTTAAACAATATTGTGATAGGCAACTTGACTGAATTATAGGGTTCGATGTTATAAGAATGTTCCTTCCTTGACTTTTTAAACATTTTTTCTACCTTTTCACTTCTGTCGTTTAAATTTTTGGCGGGTTGTATCGGACATATACTGTAGTGTGTAAAAGAGTCATATTTGTAGCAAAAACGTTTCAGTTCTATCGTAAATAGTCATAAACTTGAAAGCGCCCCTCAGATCACGTAGTCTGTTAAAGAATTTTTCCACTTGTTCCTTTGTGAAGCCTGCTGACCGTTGCAAACTCGTGGATTCAGCTGTTCTCAGTCTTTAAGTATTTTCATAAAATTCTAGTAAAAGTCTTTACTCCGTTTCATCTTCTCCTTCTTGAACCGATGCTTTATTTTCGGTTGCTCTGCTTATTTGTTCACTAGATTTAATACGTTTCTTTTGTACACTAGATCTAATATCATATCTTCATTCAAACGAATCAGCTGGCTGTATAAATATTGAAGCTGATCGTGCAGTTATGTTTCTCTTCCGTCACTGTTCTTCCTCAGAAATAACTTATTACCCCATAAAACAGTTTTATTTTTCGGTAAAGCTTTGAATCTATGACCTAACGTACTTCTTGCAATTGAATTTCTCATTCGCTTCCCTGACTGTTATTTCAAGACGACCGACATGTTCTACGGCTTCCTTCACGATATTTTCATTCCGTTTACATCATGACGTCTCCTTCATTCACTGTTAAAGAGAAAAAGTATAAATTTAAACTTTCATGCTATCTGTTTCTTCTGGCACAAGTCGAAATTGCTTTGTCTGATACAACCCGAGCTTACTCGGGTGGTAGCATAACACTGCCATTTTTATGACTTGTCCCAGCGTGCAGCAGAGAGTTTAATAACAGTTGTATCTAAAGACACCATAAAAATGCTGTATTACAAGAAAATCACAGCCCTGTATAGTGAAGTTTGTGTACCGCAAAACTCAGTAGGAACAGATAACTTGTTGACACTCAGAAAAGCACCATTGTTTTTTATTCGTAATCATGTGAGTGGTCTCTCCGTAATTCATACTGCAGTGGCGGGACAAGTGCTGTCACTGGCGACAGAGTTTAGAAACAGGTCCTGTCCAACACCATCTGCAGTCCGTTACTACCCGACCTTCCACTACATGTAATAATTTTTAAAAACATTATTCCTTCGAAATTCTGTTTTTTTTTTTTTTTTTGGAAAAAAATGCGACACCCTGAAGGACGAGATCACTTTACCGACAAGCGATATGACAGGTAGTTCATCATTGTGAACGTGTGTAGTAACAAATTTGCAGTAAATGGAACACACATGTCACAGTAAACGGTCACATCAAAATACAGCTACACCGCAGGAGTGTACTCTCTTATGTCAACCAGTGCCTCATTAAGGCAGGCATCAAACTTCAGGATATGAAATAAAATAGCACTAAAAATATTTTTTTCGATTTAATTTGGGCAGATTTATAGATAACAGCAGTCAGACCAACATCTCGTAGCAAATCACATTCTATGTTTATTAAGGTGAGGTTGTTCAGAAGTTATTGTCAAATAGCGTTCCTGAACTCATTTTTAACACATTTTAATATTGAAAAATTATGTTCTCGACTGCAGTTGGTGATCATCGATTTGTAAATTTGGAAAACACGATTCTAATGAAGTTCTTCACCTAAGTCTTTTTCCAAGTCATCTGGATAAGCACTGGATTTCTTATCATGATCTCTTCTGCTATTAAAGACTTAAATTTCCAAGGTCTCCCAAATACGATGGTCACTTGATGGCACGCTTCCATTCATTTAGTTCAAGGACACAACACATCTTCAGTTATGGCAATGAACATCTGCATTTCAAAATGTTGTCCAGGTGATCGATTTTCTCAAACTTCATGTAGCTTAGGAGAGCCACTGAAATGGTCGTACTTTGTATTTCGTTTGCTCTTACGTAGTTTTGAAGTATGTTGCTTACGTTCTTCACCGGTTGGCTCTTTGGCTATTGCTTCGCTATCTGAAAATGTGTACTGGACTGTGTGGACATACCCGCGTAACAATTTATAGAGGCCGTATCTCGTGTTAAGGTCTTGATCAGACGACTGCTGTAAAACATACACAAGTGCCTTCGCATCATTTGCTCGGGCCGACCACCTAGTGTCCGACAGCATTTTGAAAATCGGAATATCTGAATTTTTGAATTAGTATCTTTCAGCACTTTGAAAAGACGATCCCATCGAGGTAAAAGTGGAAAAAGATGCATAGAGACTTTCAACGAAGGCGAAGAGAAATTTATGATTCTGTGCAGCATTCTGCTGCGCACTTGGCAACCAAATGTAATGAATGTGCAAAACAGGGAATGTATTCTGAATATTTATTTATATTCTTAATACGTGCTTGTGAGCCACTGTACTTCCCACTCATGTTGCTTTACCAACGACAATCTTTGATATCAAAGTCGTTTGCATTTAAAAAATCTACTAAGTATTGGGCGAGTTGCTCAGCAGTATGGCCTTCCATGTCCGAGAACTTTACAAAACTTTCCACTGGTCCACATGGCAGGACACAGCGCATTATCAGAGCCAGCAGGTCTACATGCGATACATCTGACGAAGAATCCAATGAAACGGAATAACATTTCAATTTCTTAGTTTCACAAATAATATGAACCCGCATGCTTGATGCAATTAGATCGATAAATCCCTTGCATGAATATGTGTATGTTAGGCAAGAAAAAGTGTCAAATTTGGCTATTAATTCTGATAAACTTAAATGATTTCCATTGTTACGTGATGTAATAATTTCGTCACTATCCAAAAACGCAAGACCTCGTTCTGCTAAAAATTTATAACTGCAATTATTCCTTCTAAGAGTTTCCGCCGATACCTTTGTTTGGTCTCAATTAGATACATTACTATTGGTAATCAGTAGAACCCTGTTGTAACTGATGGGTTTATTACGACTAGCACGGATGACAGACTAGAATTCTCCGGTACTTTTTGCGGTTTTGTCAACTTAGGACACATAATGTATGGTATGGGCAGCGCTCGCCTATTAATGAGCTAAAACTCTTACTACACAGTGTAGGTTTGGACACGACAGTATTTTCCATTGAACGGTTAGCTTGTTAGATTCTTTTACACCTAGGTACGGGGCCCCCTAATGGGCGGGGCTAATAAGGCACTGATGCCAACTATCATAAAAATGACAAATGGCGTCCTGCTATATTGTCCCAAGCACTTTTATTGCTACACGGCAATGGTTCTTGCAGGCTTTCGATAATGAGGAAGTTCCTGTTTCGTCATGCCCCATACGTGCTCAACTGGCGAGAGATCTCGTGATCTTACTGGCCAGAACAGCTGTTGTACGCCAAGAAGAGCAAGTCGAACCGTGCCAGCCGTACGTGGACGTGCACTTACCTGCTGAAGTAGTACATCATCTTTCTGTCGAAAAAGCAGCAGTAACGTCTGTGCAATATAGTGGGCACTGATTACAATACGATTCAGAAATATCAAATGTGACCGCGACTTGTAACTGATGAACCCCGACGTCATGAAGCCTGGGATGGTACCCGTGAGTCAGGTCTACGCTATACACGTGTACGTCCGTCACTAGGACACAGACAAAACTTACTCTCGCCACTGACGAGAACAGAGCACCAGTCCATTGTCCAGTCGACTTTTTCATGACACCAGTGTAGCCTTGCTTAGTGGTGTCTTGGTGTCAGTGGAATCCTGGTCAGAGGCACACGTGATCTTTTAGTCCTGCCGCAACAAACGGTTCCACTCGTCGCTGGTGACACAACATGTGCTCCAATTTCGTCCCTGCATGATGTTCGGTTGGTCACCGCTACTCACATAACGCGTCGAACTTCGATATATTGTGCCCAGCATGTGCAGCAGCCCTGTGATGCGTCAATCCGCCTATCCGCAGGCCCACAGTGCGACGCCGTCGTTCAACAATCACACGTGCTCGTCGGCGGCTCATGGTTGTTCCGTAGAATGAATGTTGCAGGCGCTATTTACGTCTAAAGTCAGTGCAGATACTGAAGGGTCAGAACGGAGGGTACACAGGCAGGCCTCAAGAGCACCATGTGATAGCCAATGACCATGACAAATGAATCACTAACATTGCCCCTCAGTATCCATGTTTTATATCCCGTTGCCACTGAACACAGTCCTTGAGGGTATAGCATATTTTTCCGGCAGTGCAAGAGAGACCATGTTTTCACACTCTTAGCTGGCCGTTGTGGCCCAGCGGTTCTAGGCGTTTCAGTCCGGAACAACGCTGCTGCTACGGTCGCAGGTTCGAATCCTGCCTCGGGCATGGATGTGTGTGATGTCCTTAGGTTAGAAGGTTTAAGTAGTTCTAAGTTATAGGGGACTGATGACCTCAGATGTTAAGTCCCATAGTGCTTAGAGCCTTTTGAACCATTTTTCACACTCTTATTGTGCAACGCGCTTGAGAATAACGATACTGTTCGGTGGATACTAGTTTTACTACAAATACTTCTCCTAATAGGCTCCGTATTGACGCACTGTCTGCTCACTATAAGTTGCTGCCCTTCATTTAGTTCCCAATAAAGGCGACAGCTGGATGACAGGTCTGTAAATTTAGAATCAAGTGTAATGACTGGTTCTTTTCTCGGTTTCCTTCTATCAGCAGCCCAGTTCCTGTAATGACTTGGTGCAATTTCAGCAAAACAGCGTTGTAGGTCCACCCTGAAAGAAAACACTACCGTTTTTTATTTATTTACTCCGAAACAAATTTCAGTATCACGATCACAAGTTGGTTCTTTAATTCTAGAACGTACAAAAATATAGCATAGTTATAAACGTGATAAAACGCTTTTACATTTGTATTGTTTCGTTCCACATATTCTATTCTATGAATAGTTTCACAATATGTTACCTACTTAAAATCAGCCATGCACCATTAGAGCGTGTTCGTGCGTCATGAAACGTCCCGGAGTGCGTAGTTGTAAGAGAACCCAGGTATTTAAACTGTGTTCTACTGATCGGTGGTTGGTTCTCTGTGATGATGATGCCATATACTGAGACCATAGATAAGCACCCTGGAGAGAACAAGTCAGCCCGGGAGACGTCACGCTAATACCGAGTAATGCAGCCTCTGTCCGTGGTAATGGTCTCAAATCGACAAGGAAGAGTGGCCACACGTTCATGCATGGACTATTTAGCAGGACGTTCGAGGTGAGATAGGCTTCCACAGCAGGAACGTATGTGAACGTGGCTGTTGTCGTTTTCGAAGAAGGGAATCCCCTCAAGACACTCATCATGAACATATAGAATAAATAGCAAGTCTTTGTAAACATGAGACTTTTCCACGATGTATCACCAAACCGTCGATGGCCCATAGCTCCTGTATCATCGTCCAGTCCCTTACAAAGACAGAGTACTTAATTGTCTGACTAACAATACACTCTAAGAAAAAAAAAAAGACGCACCACAAAGAAATTATTCGAATAGGACGGAAAACGATATAAGTAATGTCAATGCGCGGATAAACAAATGACTATAGTTTCAGAAAAAATGGCTAATTAGACACGTTACTAAAGAGAAAGAGCTTCACAAAGTGAGCGAGCCAATAACGTATTGGTCGTCCTCTGGCCCCTATACAAGAAGTTATTCGTCTTGACATTGATTGATAGAGTTGTAGAGTTGTTGGAGTTATCGTACCAATTGTGTGTAATTGGTGCGTCAGATCGTCAAAATCCCGCGCTGGTTGGAGGGCCCTGACCATAATTCTCCATTCTCACTTGGGAAGAGATCTGGGTATCGTGCTGGCCAAGGTGGGGATTGGCAAGCACGAAGACAAGCAGTAGAAGCTCTCGCCATGTGAGGACGGGCATTATCTTGCCACATGGCAGGTGTCGGTCAGATTGGTATCCCACTGCAGAAAGGGGCTTCTCCAGACACGTGTTAGCTGCTCATCGGGGTTCAGTTATAATCGAGACTCACCATTGAAGACAATTCTAATCCACTCAATGAGATTCCAGAGCGAAGACATGTCTGGAGACACCCTAGACATCGGTGCGATACCATTGTCGCCTGCCATACGGCCTCACAACCGGGAATGATGGCGTGGAGTGCCAATTTTTATATATATGTATATAAAACAGGGCCCCTTTGGTTGTCATCCGTGGCACCCCTACAGCAGAGCGGTATGTCGACGATATTCTAAGCCCAGTTTCTTTCCCTTCATGGCAAGCCATCCTGGTCTTACTTTTCAGCAAGATAATACAGCACACACCTTGAGTTTCTACCGCAAGACTACGTGCTCACCAAACCCTACCTTGGTCAGCAAGGTTGACGGATCTTCCCCCAGTTGGAGACGTTTGGAGCATTGTGGGCAGCGCCCTCCAACCATCTTGGGATTTTGACGATCGAGCTCAGCGAACAGACAGAATTTGTCGCGATATCCCCAAGGACGACATCGAACAACTCTATTAATGCCAAGTCGAATAACTGCCTGCATAAGGGCCAGGGGAGCATCATTGTGTTATTGTCTTGCTCAGTTTGTGAAGATTTTTCTCTTGAATAACTCATCCAGTGTGTATAAAACTGTAATCACTTATTTGTCTGTACATGTACATCACGTCTATCGATTTTATTATGATTCGGATAATTCCTTCGTGGTGCTCTGCTGTTTCTCCTAGACCCTGACAGCTGGGGTACATTGATTCCATCCCAGGGAGTACGGGGTGGCGGTAGGAAGGGCATCCGGCCACCCCTTCGCATTAACCACGCCAAACCCGATTGTAACAGTTCCGACCCTGCGCAAATTGCGTGTCAATGGCTCAAGAAAAAGATGAAGAAGAAGAAAAAGAAGTGTATTTATAACCGCGGATTCACATAGGAACCAAAATTATAAATCAAAAGACAGCAGTCGTGAATATTTAACAAGTCAGATAACTAAATAGGCAAATTTCGTTATAATACAAATTTTTCGGATCTTCGAGATCCGCTAATGTATTTCATAGACGCAATGTTTGTGGTTAATCAATTTTAATGTTAGCGGAACGAACAGTTTGATAAAGTCACAAGATTAAACCAGTAAAGGACAGAGCTGTTACTTTCAAACTGGCGACGCACACACCACCACGGGAGGAGACGGTTTTTTGACAGAAGTCGCCATTGTGGAACCAACGCAGAATGACCCAGCTAAGCGCTACCAGAGGGGCTTAGCTCAGCCTCTCTGGTCAAAAATCACTGAAATGGTTAGTACTGCAACCCTCTCCCCCCCCCCCTCCCACTTCGACCCCTTGAGGTTGATTACAGAAACTATTCCTTTCCAAAATAGGCACTGTTCTGTGTGAAACGACAGAGACCTGCTCTCCAAGCTTACTCAGTTGCAGATATCAGGAGTCCATTCAGATGCAGGTTCGCAATGGTGTTGTTAAATCGTTTTTGCAGAAATCGCAGCCATCTTCAGTTAACAGGAAGTAGCTTCCATTACTTTGGAAACAGTCACTTGTAAAAATCAGGTTAGCAGAAATCCACTAGCGTCACGATAGGATGCACGCGCTTATCCCGACCTTTCCAGCTGCCTGCACATCGCTGAACAATGCTGATAGGGTAAGAGTTATCTCGCTTACCACTGTTTATATTCGAATCTCCCGTCCCTCATGGTAAAAAACAATACCTCCTGTACCTGTCACAAGATGGTTTCCGTGTTTCACTGGTTAGAACTCTGCAGGGGATGGACGAATCTTTATTTCTTATTTGATTGTTTTTCTCTTGCTACGTTTAATTCCTGCAGAGAACTAGCTATTCGACGAGTAATCCAGTATTAAGGATTGTTTTGATCCCACATTGTAACAAGGTTACGTCGCATTCATAAGTTTTCTAAACGGTTAGTACATACTTCTTTTCCTCCTTCTGCTGAAAAAGGTTGCTCCTGTTTGTCTGTCTCATTCCGTGGATGTACTGGACCAACTGATGCCCCATCTCTTGGGTGGACTTCTGGGTAGTCGTTTCCCTTGCGATCGTCCATGTTTACAAATTTTTGCTGATCTTGAATGATTCTTTCTTTCCACATGATCATTCCAATTTCTGTTTCTTGTCTTCATCCATTTATTTATATTTTGTGTTCCACACTCTTCCCCTACCGACACATTTGTTCCTTTGTCCCACATGGTTACTCCTTGGGTACGTCTTCGTACATACATTTCCACTGCCATTAACTTTCGTTTTTTTCTTCTTTTCCGTTTCTGCTGTGTATGTCAAAACAGGACGCACCAATGTTTTACATATTTTTATTTTCCCATCTGTTATCAATATATACTTATTCCATTGATTTACGGCTTGTCTGTTACTTGTTTGTGACCTTCCCCTGTGCCATATTACATCATCTCATCTAGTGCAAAAACATACTGTAGGGTCAACTTCCGACGCTGCGATCGTCAGGGAACAGAAGATATGCAGATAAGATATTGTCAGATAAGATATTTTTGTCTCATAATAGCGAAGTGGTAGCAGACAAGAAGCAAATTCTATGTGTTTCTTCTGTTCTTCGACCAAATAAGTTACTTGCACGCCACAACACAGACACCGAGAATAAGATCCACGTTAATATTCACGGTATCCTGAATGGCTGGGCCAACTTTACGGTGAGGATGAATACCCCAAAAAACCACAGAACCACTCTCTGCGGGTTAAACGCCTTGTTGGGCTGTCCGTCCACTCGACATCTTGTATCACTTGAAAAGAGGCAAATCTCCCATTCATCGGATTAGTCAGTGAACCTTTACATGTCTGCTGTTCAATTTCCGTGTATTTTCACCCACTGAAAACATGCAGCTTTACATACCAAACAAAGAAACAGCATATAGTGTTGCGACTGGTCGGGCTTCCATACGAGGAATTGGGACGACTTCACGACAGCTATAGTTTTCATTCTCGGGAAAGATGACGTCTGTTTCAGCCTACTTTCTCACACTGTACTCGTGCACGTTAATAATTAAACTTGATAAATGAATTACTCCTGGTGGTATTAATCAGAGGTTTAAGTAATTTATAGGAACTAACTAGTTGGAAACTTCTTGAAATGATGAGTCGAAACAATGATTTGAGCATTTACTGAATAAAGTTTATTGTCATTAGAACAGATCATATAACTTCGGGGACTGGTGAAAGCTACAAACTCAGTTAAGATGTTGAAAAGTGGCTCGAGACCCCAATACGGCGGCAGGCAAACTCGCTACATAAGTGTTCAATAAATTCATGAAAGCTGGTAAATTGTCTGTTAAGGGGCTCCGGAACGCCCTATACTTGCAATGTTAAAATAACGCTTACAAGTTACATCTTTCCTCACAAAGTATTTGAGGTAGGAAGTTGAACTTTCTACAGATTATTTATTGGAATATGGGCTACAACTTAACACAGGGATTTTAAAAAATTTTAGTTCAGTTATTAAAGATGATTTTTTTTCAATTGTAATGAAAATTCACAACACTTTTTTGCAATTTTTTATTTATATACTCAAAAATATACAGTTTTTTTTGGAAAAAGGCTGTGTTAAATTATGCAGAAGGTACTGTGTAACATTTACTGAAAGTTTGAAACAAATATGTTTGGAAGATCCTTAGAAAACATGTAATTAGTATGAGGAAATAAAAGTTTTGGGAATCGAGCGACAAAGATTGGATTAACTTTTTAGTGCATTCCAGGTCCATTGGATGGATTATCTTCATCCTCTGCAAACTCCTCCTCCAGCTTCCTCTTGTACCTCCTCCTGTTTACTCTTGCTTGTATTTCTAGACTCTTTACAGCCCTGTCTGCAGCCCGAAGGCGTTCCTTGTCTAAAGCAAGCATCGCTCGTACCATGTTAGAACCTATCTTCATTCCCATATTTCTAAATACCTTGCACGTTACAATGTTGCCATCATTGAAAGTCGCAACAGCATCATACACACCAAAGTGAAGTGTTTCTATTCCAACAAATACAGTCTTGGGGATTCTCGACCATATAACACTATTTACACTTTCATTGGGGTTTTGAGTTTTTCCGTGAATACACTTTTTCAACAGTTCAGGTGCTGCTAAGTCTCTGAAAATAGGTTTTATCACCTCCATTATAGCATGAGGCAGACTATGCTTATGAGTGTACACTTCACCAGTTAGCAATCCTTTGTTATATTTACACCAACTGTCTTCTTCTTTGGGACACAAGCTATGTTGGGGATTTTCATCGTCTTTATTATTTACAGTAATAACACATACCTTTGGCTTTCCAACATTTCTCCTTTTCTTAAAAGCCTTCAGGGGATTTCTAATAACTTTAATTTTACTCATTATTATACTTCAACAAAACAGAGACTCAAGAAACAGAATTAATTACGAATATTTTCGAGATAACGACAGAGTAAATAAACATGAAACAATCGACAATCACACCAGCGATATATATTGAACCATCACAGGTTAGCCACAACACATACTTTATCTCACATCACTAAAATGTACCTGATGAACACGGACGTTAATAATAACACCATTTGACAGCAGTTTAACAGTGCCACAGTGGGTCACGCCCATGTAGAACACATTTCAAAAAAAATTTAAAAATAGTTGTAGTCTTCGGAATTGAATAAATTATATATCTATTAAAAGGTAATAGTCTGCACATTCAGAAAACGCAAAAAAGTAAAAATTGAACTTTTCATGATTTTGAGCCTTTCCGGAGCCCCTTAAGTACGTAGCTGTTCACTGAAACGAATGAATCGCGGGATAATTCGCAACTATCACTCGACGCTAAATTAAATGCAGATAAGCCAAAAAATCCAGAATCCCTTCAGTCTAATCTGAGGCTAAGTCCAACTTCAGCGTTCAGAAAGTGTCCCATACCCACTTTACATCCAAATCTCAAGTCAGAAGATCACCTCGTCGAAAATAAGCAGAGTCCAAAGTATGTCCACAAAACACTCACGCTAAATTATTCTAAGTCAAGCTACTGGGCCACCCAAAACAACTTAACTTTCACGTCAGACCGGCACTGGTCCTGCCTTCACTAGAGCGCACAGGACACTGCTATAAGAATGATGGCCGTCGACTTTCAATAGTCTTGGTAGACCACCTCCGCTAAGTTCCCGGGCTACATCGGTTTGCAGTTACCCCAGCCTCCTTCACATTTTTTTGATACCAAATAGCAATCACTAATTTGACTGTACCATTTCCTGCGCGCTGAGATTTTAGTCTAGTTTGTTATATGATAGGTTATATCATACTACACTATAAGTGAAATAGTTCGTCCAGAAATGAACCTCAACTGCAAAGTTTGTTGAAATGCTGAAAACCGTTCTTGCTTATGTGCCATTAAATGTTACCGTAACCATTAATTTGCCACCACTTATTTGTAGGATTTTTTCCGTTCTTTGCCTTTAATTATTCCAAGGACATGGGCGGACATATGTTTAATTAACAAAAAAAAAGACACGCAATAAAAAATACAAATGTTAAGAAATAGAGTACAGCGGGGCTGTTCCACTAATTTCGACTGTAAACCCTATGTAATATGACATGAAACTTTTAAAAAAATCTGTTAATGTGATACAATTATGGCATGATGATTGTGAATACATTCTAGTGTATAAAAGGTCGAAATTTCCTTACACGAATAAAGTATTAAACAAACCTCTGACGAAGGCAGAAATCGCAGTAAATAAAAATGTAATAAAAATGTGGGGCTATTCCACCTAGTGAAGAGGCTATTACTCCGAGTGTATTTCAGTGTTGAAATTACGAGCATTTACCACAGGTAAAAATTTTTTTTCCTTTTGCACCCACACATACTTCGTGAAACCGTGTAGCACATTGCTGGCACTTTATCTAGAGGAGCTGCTTATAACCCGTGTTATAGCTTGTTTCATATCTTCCTCTGACCATGAAGCATTTGAATTTTTCCTTTTGTATGTACGGACGATCTGAAAAGAAACCAAGGAAACGTGTTCTCTAGAATTTCGCAGTAACACATCAGTTAAGACAATAATTTGACTCAGCAGATAAAGCCCCACTTGTACGGGGCGAAATAGCCCCATGTGCGTAATTTCAAAAGATTCGGCATGATACACCTTTATGGAAAAAGCCAGCAATATTTGTTGATAAACGCACTGCGTAACCTGTGTTCTTATACATGTGACAATAAGAGTTTAAAATTTCACGTTGTTGTGAATGGTAAACCTTAATTTGTTAGGTTTTATTCTTTAACTATGCCAATAATTCGTCTCCATTCGCTTACCTCTAGAGTTTGTTCTTCTTTCCGTTAATAATGTAACAGAAAACACTCCTATGACAACCATATGTGAAGACACAGAGATGGTGACACACAATGAAGGTAAAACGAGCTTGACTCTGTGAGAAACTTGCCACAGTTGCAACGTTTATTATTTCAAGCGTATTTGCCCCGTGAGCGGAATAACCCCGCTTTAGCCTAATGATTGTAAAACGTGTAATACGACCTCACCCACGTACACTGTCATTCATATGTGTAACTCTATGATGGTAATTTTGTGTCAACTTCTAATAAAATTTCAGCTAAAATGTGTTCTACTGCTGAATGAATTACGATATGAGTTATACGAATGGACTACTCGGTGTATCTAGCCGAGACCTTCAATCTAAGCACTTGCTGTTTGCGGTACTTATGATACTACAAAAATTATATTATCATTCACTGAATGAAGGTGATATAAAACTAGTCGGCGCTGTATCTTTTGATATACATAGAGTGCAAATTAAGAAATGAGAAACTTAAAGTAGTAAATGAGTTTTACTATTTGGGTAGCAAAATAACTGACGATGATCGAAGTAGAGAGGATATAAAACGTAGACTGGCAATCGCAAGGAAAGCGTTCATGAAGAAGGGAAATTTGGTAACGTCGAGTATAGATTTAAGTGTCAGGACGCCTCTGAAGGTATTTGCGTGGATTGTAGCCATGTATGGAAGTGAAACATGGGCTATAAATAGTTTGGACAAAAAGAGAATAGAAGGTTTCGAAATGTGGTGCTACAGAAGAATGCTGAAGATTATATGGATAGATCATATAACTAATGAGGAGGTATTGAATAGAACTGGGGAGAAGAGAAATTTGTGGCAAAACTTAACTATAAGTAGGGATCGGTTGGTAGGGCATGTTCTGAGGCATTAAGGGATCACCAATTTAGTATTCGAGAGCACCGTGGAGAGTAAAAATCGTAGAGGGAGACCAAGAGATGAATACACTAAACTGTGCGGCTGGTCCCGGCAGAGGTTCGAGTCCTGCTTCGGGCATGGGTGTGTGTCTTTGTCCTTAGGATAATTTAGGTTAAGTAGTGTGCAAGCTTAGGGACTGATGACCTTAGCAGTTAAGTCCCATAAGATTTCATACACATTTGAACATTTTTGAATACACTAAGCAGATACAGAAGGATGTAGTTTGCAGTAGGTACTGGGAGATGAAGAAGCTTGCACAGGATAGAGTAACACGGAGAGCTGCCCCAAACCAATCTCTGGACTGAAGACCACGACAACAACAACAACAACAACAGAGTGCAAATGAGATCCCCACATCGGCCAAACCACACTGCTTGCCTCTGTCAATTGCTGTATTGGCCTTAGTAGTACTAATTATTGTTGCGCAGTATGAGTGCAAACGTAAACAGTAATTGGCTTCCATTGTGAGCCACCAACGCCTGAGCTGACATCACTTCCGTTACATTCAAAATTTGACAGGCGCACGCGATCCCTTTAAGCGCCCAGAGGTGAGCCATGCTATCGGTTTACACAGCTAGCGATATGGACCCCATGGTGTCCGTTCATCAGCAGCAGCCCCATCGGCAACAGTCCCAACCCGCTGTATCCGCAGCCAGCCTCCCTGTGAGGTGGTGCGCCAATTAAAGTCCACCCGTGACTAGACTTCACTACCCAAGCATAAATTACAGACCGCTGTGTCACAGTACCTCCGCTTAATTTATCTTTATGCTCTGTACAAGATAAGGTAAGCCACACCGGGAACTGAAACATTAGTCGTAGGTACTCATACCATATTTGAAATGATAACTTACTTACTTACTTACTTACTTACTCACTGGTCATACCGGACTCGAGAGTCCATTACCGCAGCAACGTATTTTCGCCATCCGTCCCTTTCTTGGGCTATTTCCTTCCATTCATCTTCAATACCTAGGCTCCTCAAATCAGCCTTCACATTGTCCTCCCATCTACGCCTCGGTCTCCCCACAGCACGTTTTCCTTCTAGGTGCCCTACCAGTACTCTGCGCGCTGCCCTGCCCTCATCCATTCGAGCTACGTGACCCTCCCATCGCAGCCTACGTGATTTAATAATACTGATTATGTCAGGGCTTGAATACAGTTCGTGAACCTATTCGTTATGCAGTTTTTGACACTCTCCGCTAATGTCATCTCTTTTTGCTCCGAAAATTTTCCTCAAAATTTTGTTTTCAAATACTCGAAACGGCTTTTCATTTTGCACAGTGAGAGACTAAGTCTCACACCCATACAGCATAACTGGTAGAATAATAGTTTCGTATATTCTAATCTTTAAATTCCTAGACAATATCCGTGATGAAAGTAATCCATTCAGTGAGAAGTAGCACGCATTTCCCGCCCGTAATCTCTTCTTCAGTTCGGATTCAATCTCATTTCTGGAACTGATGTACACGCCTAGATACTTAAATGTGTTCACTTTTTCAAACTGCATGTCTCCAACTCTTAACATTTCCTGATCTACTGCTGTTGGCATTCTAGTAGTAACCAGGTATTTAGTTTTGTCTTCACTTATCCTTAGACCTACATCTTCACTAGCGTTGATTAACGCATTCACATTTGCTGTTACAGATTCCTTCCTATCGCTAATGATGTTTAGATCATCTGCATACCCTAATATCTTAATATTTCCATTTAACTCCACATCCTCTGAATTATCTGCTGCATTCGTACAATATATTCTAGGACTAAATTAAAAAGTAGCGGAGACAGGGCATCTACCTGCTTAAGTCCGTTCTTTATTACAAATTCTTCTGACTCCAATTTCCCCACGCGTACTCTACCTTTTGCGTTTTTCAAACTCGCTTCTATAAGTCTAACATACTTCTTTGGTATTCCAAGTTCGAAAAGAATTATATACAATTTTGACTGCAATACTGAATCATATGCTTTTGTAAAATCTATGAAAAGATTATGAACTGGTTTATTGTATTCCCATTTCTTTTCCAAAATTTGACGCAGGATGAATATTTGGTCTATAGTTGATCTGTTCCTCCGAAATCCGGCGTGGTAATCCCCCACAATTTCATCTGCATATGGTGTAAGCCTGCTTAGCAGAATATTCGAGAAAATTTTTGAACATACTGGTAATAGCGATATCCCTCTATCTACAATCCATATTGTCACCTTTCTTAAAAATGGGGATCACAATCGACTCCTGCCACTCTTCAGGTATCATCTCTGAGTTCCATACTTTAGTTATAACTTTGTCAACTACTTCCACCAATTTTTGTCCCCCATTTTTAACTATTTCTGCAGTTATGCAATCTGATCCTGGTGCTTTGTGGTTTTTCAATTTGTTGATTGCATCTCTTACTTCCTTTAACGTTGGCTCAGATATCTGGGGTTCTGCTGCATGTATTTCGTACGCCTGCTCATTTCTTGTTTCCTGGTGTACATTTATTAGATGCTCAAAATACGCCCTCCATTTACTTAACATAGCACTGGGGTCTGAAATGATAACTTACATCAGAAAATTTAAAAGTGTAACAATTTGAGCACTGGCAAGGTCAGTGCGTGCAGAATATATTTTTCAATCTTTTTCTCATGGTAACTTCCCCCTGGGCAGTCCCCTCCCGGAGATCCGAATGAGGGACTATTCCGCAATCTTTTGCCAATGGAGAGATCATCATGACACTTCTTCAGTTACAGGCCACAGGTCCTGTCGATACACGTTACGTGTCTTTAATGCAGTGGTTTCCATTGCCTTCTGAATCCTCATGCCGTTGATCAATGCTGATTCTTCCGCCTTTAGGGGCAGTGTCCCACCCCTAGGACAAGAGAGTGCCCTGAACCTCCGTTCGCTCCTCCGCCCTCTTTTGACAAGGTCGTTGGCAGAATGAGGCTGATTTCTTATGCCGGAAGTCTTCCGCCATCAGTGCTGATTATTAATCAAAACTTAAGCAGCGGCGGGATTCTAACCAGGGAAAGAAGACGTTTTGATTATGAATCAAAGACGGTACCCCTAGACCATCAGCATTCCCAACAACAAAATCTTGCAGCGCACGGTATAAATATCATTCTTGTAAGTGTGAGTCCAACACGCTAAACAGTTTTCCGTCTACACTGCCTCAAACAGCGAAAGTTTAATTATATCCACCCTGTAAAAATATTTAAGCTATTTTAGCAATGTTTTTATCTATCATGTTGGACATTTTCCAAGTATTACCCAACATTGTATGAATAAGGACAGTAAATTCTGTAAATCTAAACGACATTTGTGTAGAGGACTCTGCACGCCATTATGACGTACGTCGAGGTCGACTGCGTAGTAAGAGTTAAATCGTCGATAAGTTCTGGAATTTGATTTCTACTTGTACCCTTTCATTATCTTCGTCTGATGATTCGGTATAACGATAAAACGCTCTCACCTTTTCAGTTGTTGATTTTTAAGTCAAGCTATAATCAAAGAAAGCAAACGTGCCAAATTCAATACAGTTTCATCAAAATTTTTCAGTTTTTTGAAGCTACACTAGAAACATCTCCATCGTAAACCTGATGTTTACCATATCTAAACAGGAAATGTGAACACCAAGTACGATTCTTTGGCTACTGAAGGAGCACAGACCACCCTCAAAGGAAAAGATATCACAAATTGCCACCTCTTTTCGTGGCGACAGTTCAAGTTCATCGTAGAACACGAACATGTTGAAGCAACATTTAGCTTCCTCCATTTACCTTGTAGCCTCTGGAACACTGAAAAATACCACACAAGATGGCGACTTGCCAAGAATGATTGCAGTTAATTTTTTTTGTAACTGCCCACATGTTTAATGAAAAACCTGTAGTTGTGCTGGCAGTTTCTCGGATCCTGTGTAGGAGTTTTCTTCCAGTTTCTTCATGCGAATGGCTCTCCAGTAAATAAGCTGTTGCTCTTAAGCCGAGTGAAAGCACTGTACTTGCTACGACTGCTGCCTAGCATCGAAAGTGAAAGACGAATGGTGTGATGCGAGGTGCGCCTAAGACGGACCGACAGAGGTGGCGCGCTGGTTAGCACACTGGACTCGCAGGACGGAAGTTGAAATACCCGTCTGATCATCAGGGATTTAGGTTTTCCGTGATTTCCCTAAATCACTCAAGGCAAATGCCGAAATGGTTCATTTTAAAAGGCTCTGCCAATTGCCTTCCTCACACTTTCATGATTTCAGTTTGTCTTGCATTCCTAATGACGTCGTTGTTGGCGGGACGTTGAACACTAATCTCCCTTCCTTCCTTCCACAAGAAGGAACGGTTCGCCTCAATCTGACCTCTTTCTGCCTCATTGGTGTCACTGATCCTCCACGTCACTCGGCCAATACAGTCTGTGAAACGACAACTCATTCAGTTGAGGATACTGAAGTAAATAACGTGGTTGCATTAGGTATTGGGTGAAGTTGTGAAGAAATAAAAATATGCGAAGTTCTTGATTTTCTTTTTCTCTGGTTTTTCATATTCTGAAGCTACCGGGGCACCGTTACCCCTTGCCCTGCCGAGCCCACATTTCACACAACTCATGTTCAAAAGGTGTGGACCCAAACTGATGCATAGCCCAAGAAAAATTAGGAAAACTTTCAAAAGTTCAGTATAAAAGCCATCCTAATGTGTTTATACGCTGCCGAAAAAAAAAATTAGTACAACGTTTTAGAGGTTTCCAGTTCAGTCAAGATTTATTGTTGCAACAGTGCATATAAATTACATGAAATGATTACATTTACTGATCAATAGCACAAGCGATTCTGAGGTACCAGGTATCGACCAATGCTGAACACCCATAGTAGTATGTGGTGCAGTGTCCACGGGCGGCAATGTAAGTGCTGACTCTGGCATCCAGTAGATCGTACAGATGGCGAATACTGTACTGTGGTACGTTATGCCACGCCTTCTCGACCTGTTCACGTAGTCCTGTAAGAGTTTTTGTTTAATGACTCGCATGAGTCACATCTTGCCCCGTCATATCCCACACGTGGTCGATTGGAGACAATTGCGGAGAACGTGCTGGCCATGCAAGTTACTGCACGTCTTGCAGAGCACGATGAGTTTCACGGGCAGCATGTGGGCGATGTATTCTCACCTGGAAATGGAAAAAAGGGCTAAATAAATATTGTATTGCGTGTGAAAAAGCACGTAGTGACAAAAGAACAAAATCCAAGAAACTAATAACTGTATTTGCGATACAACAAAGTCAAAGAAAATACATTGTTGATTGTTAACACTAATTGTGTAAAGACTGTGATACTAGTAAAACTTACTTCCGTTCTAGTCCTTGTAAGAATAAGATGAAAACTTGCACGCTAACAGTTTATTGCGCGGATGGAAATGTCTGTGGTGTGATAAATTTTGTTTGTTATTTCAGAATATAATTACTGATCGTTAACATAAAATAACGGATTTTATTTCATGTTCATATACGTGTAAAGCACCTTTCCTCCGAGTTATTGCCAATATCAGTCTAGGTGATGTACGTTAATTGTTGGCCGCCATTGCTGAAATGTTCTATAAAGCTGGACGCGGCGCCTCCATATTCGCTAAAAACTGGCTTCATTAATTAAGAGACGTAGCATGTGCATGCAATGCAAGGACATGTGGACAGAATTTTAAATTATGTCAAGTACATCAGGACTCAGCCAGCCGCAAATGTTAAACAACGACGCAGCTCTTTTTCTGTTACTATTTCCGCTACCTATAAATGTTTCCTAGGTCATCAGCAGCCGTACATGGGAAATCACATTTACCCTGAAAATAAGATAGCTCGTGTTCCCCTATTTAATCAGCTGTTTAAGAAAATAATCATCATCACGCTCTTATGAAGTTAGCCACATGTTTAAACAAATAGAGATTATCGTGAGATGTTCGACAAATATTACGTGCACTATGACACGAAATGGGCATAATTCTCCTAACAGTGCGTATCTAACTGATATGAACCTCGTACGAAACGTAAAGAAAAAAAAAATGGCTCTGAGCACTATGGGACTCAACTGCTGTGGTTATTAGTCCCCTAGAACTTAGAACTAGTTAAACCTAACTAACCTAAGGACATCACAAACATCCATGCCCGAGGCAGGATTCGAACCTGCGACCGTAGCGGTCCTGCGGTTCCAGGCTGCAGCGCCTTTAACCGCACGGCCACTTCGGCCGGCGCTGAAACGTAAAGAACTTTAAATCTTTCAAAAAGTTTAGTGAAATTAAAGTGCAAAATTTTTTGCCTCTTTATTCATCATATACATTTCTTTCAATAACTTAGGATATATTACAGCCGGCCGCGGTGGTCTCGCGGTTCTAGGCGCGCAGTCCGGAACCGTGCGACTGCTACGGTCGCAGGTTCGAATCCTGCCTCGGGCATGGATGTGTGTGATGTCCTTAGGTTAGTTAGGTTTAAGTAGTTCTAAGTTCTAGGGGACTGATAACCACAGCAGTTGAGTCCCATAGTGCTCAGAGCCATTTGATATATTACAGCGAGCATTATACTGTTGGAACAATACTTCACCTACGTTTGCAACAATGGCAAAAGAACAGGTCTAAAAACGTTCTGTATGTAACAAGAGCTGGCTAGTGTCCCCTCCGGAAACAGCAAAGGTGAACGAGTGTTGTAGCTTATCGGACCCCATACCATAGTGCCTGGGATGTGGGCAGTATATCTTTGACGAATGCACCTACGAGACAGCACTCACCAGGTCTACGTCATACTCACAAATGACCATCTCGTGCGTGCAGGCAGAATCACCTGTCATCGATAAGCTGCGCCATTCCATCTTCCAAGCAATCCTCCGAGAGTACCAGTCGATCTGCGCACGTCGATGCTGTGTCATCAGTGAAAAGCGGGCTACAGGTGTGCGTGCCAGTAGTTCCATCGCTAATAACTGGTGCGCAACAGATGGTGTTGACACGTCTGGGCTGCTCACAAGCCTTCATATCTTGTGATGTGGTAGCTGCACGAACTGCCACTGCTGCTCTTACAACACGACGATCCTGGCGGGCGCCTTTGCTGTGTGGCCGTCCAGAACGTTCTCTATGTGCGTCAGAATGTTCACGTGACTATCGATATCGGCATCATCGCACAACAGACGCAACACGTCCAACTTGTTTGGCAATTCTCCGAAAGGGCCATTCCGCCATTCGGAAGGCCACAGTTTGACCCGTTTGAGACTAGCTCAGCTGGCTATAGGAAGCACGTGTGCATGGTTGCTTGCTTGCTTCACACATCTACATCTACACAGATACTCTGCAAATCACATTTAAGTGCCTGACAGAGGGTTCATCGAACCACCTTCACAATTCTCTATTATTCCAATCTCGTATAGCGCGCGGAAAGAATGAACACCTATATCTTTCCGTACGAGTACTGATTTCCCTTACTTTATCATGGTGATAGTTCCTCCTTATGTAGGTCGGTGTCAACAAAATATTTTCGCATTTGGAGGAGAAAGTTGGTGATTCGAATTTCGTGAGAAGATACCGTCGCAACGAAAAACGCCTTTTTTTAATGATGTCCAGCCCAAATTCTGTATCATTTCTGTGACACTCTCTCCCATATTTCGCGATAATACAAAACGTGCTGCCATTCTTTGAACTTTTTCGATGTACTCCGTCAGTCCTATCTGGTAAGGATCCCACACCACGCAGCACTATTCTAAAAGAGGACGGACAAGCGTAGTGTAGGGAGTCTCCTTAGTAGATCTGTTACATTTTCTAAGTGTCCTGATAATGAAACACAGTCTCTGGTTAGGCTTCCCCACAACATTTTCTATGTGTTCCTTCCAATTTAATTTGTCCATAATTGTAATACCTAGGTGATGATGAATCCCATACTACGAGGAGCGCAGGGGACGATGCGGGAGACCCGCACCGCTGTAATAGGCAAGGTCCTTGTGGAGGTGGTTTGCCATTGCCTTCCTCCGACCGTAATGGGGATGAATGATGATGATGAAGTTGACACAACAACACCCAGTCATCACGAAGCAGGAAAAATCCCTAACCCCGCCGGGAATCGAACCCGGGGCCCCCGTGCTCGCGAAGCGAGAAAGAGGTTTTTAGATTAGAATGATTTATCGTGTAACCGAAATTTAACGGATTCCTTTTAGCACTCATGTGGATGACCTCACACTTTTCGCTATTTAGGGGCAACTGCCAATTTTCGCACCATACAGATATCTTTTCTAAATCGTTTTGCAATTTGTTTTGATCTTCTGATGACTTTATTGGTCGATAAACGACAGCGTCATCTGCAAACAACCTAAGACGGCTGCTCAGATCGACTCCCAAATCGTTTATATAGAAACGGAACAGCAAAGGGCCTATACACTACCTTAGGGCTCAAATGGCTCTGAGCACTATGGGACTCAACTTCTGAGGTCATTAGTCCCCTAGAACTTAGAACTAGTTAAACCTAACTAACCTAAGGACATCACAAACATCCATGCCCGAGGCAGGATTCGAACCTGCGACCGTAGCGGTCTTGCGGTTCCAGACTGCAGCGCCTTTAACCGCACGGCCACTTCGGCCGGCACTACCTTAGGGAACGCCAGAAATCACTTCTGTTTTTCTCGATGAGTTTCCGTCAATTACTACGAACTGTGACCTCTTTGACAGGAAATCACAAATCCAATCACATAACTCAGACGATATTCCATAAGCACGCAATTTCACTACAAGCCGCTTGTGTGGTACAGTGTCAAAAGCCTTCCGGAACTCCAGAAATACGGAATCGATCTTAAATCCCTTGTCAATAGCACTCAACACTTCATGTGAATAAATAGCTAGTTGTGTTTCACAGGAACGATGTTGTCTAAACCCAAGTTGACTGTGTATCAATACAAAGTTTTCTTCGAGGTAATTCATAATGTTAGAACACAAAATACGTTCCAAAATCCGGCTGAATATCGTCGTTAACGATATGGGCCAGTAATTTAGTGGATCACTCCTACGACCTTTCTTGAATATAAGTGTGTCCTGTGTAACTTTTCAGTCTTTGGTGTGGCGTTCGCTGTGTTATTCAGTGGTTTGGTATTTAACTAATTTGTAAATGAAAATGATAATCTTATTTTATTACATTGAGTAAGTACTAAATAATTTTTATCCCGGCGAAAGATTTGGTCAAGTTGCTAATGAACTCCAAGTTAACGTCGTGTTAAAGTGTTGTCTGTAAGTTGTGTAAGTGTCACTAAATCACATCTCATACAACAGATTCTATACAACTATTGATTATGTTGGAAATAATTATCTTCAGCAAAATGATCATTAAAAACCACCGAATATCAGCCGCGCACAACACAGACGTATGTTACCTGAAACAATATTCTTCGCAACTCGTGCGTAATTAATTTCGGCTCCATACATCGTCTAGAAAAGTTTCCTATAAGGATCGTGCTATGAGCACTGTTTCTAAAGAACCAAATTTCATTAAAATGAGTTCGGGACCACCGGTGCACATTTATTTTTACACATTTGTATTACGTTCGGCATTTATGTCTGCAGAGTTGCGTAATTTGAATTTGCCGTTGAAATAATTGTTAAGATGGCGGTAGACAATTGATAGAGACTTTCTATTGTTAGACCAAATAAGTAAGTATTTGAAATGCTTATTAAACTCTATAAACTCTACTTTCGTATTGTGCACTATGTAGACTTTATCAAGCAAACATTTGATTTGTTTCTAAGGAAAACACAGACAAAAACGCGATACAAATCGCTTTCATCAATGGCTGCGCTCGTTGCAGCGGAGAGAAAAAATTAACACAGATAATGCTTACTGAGAGAGGAATTAAAGTTACAAATAATTATTCACTCATATTTATAATAATAATGAACTCCATTCTCAAGTAATAATTAACAAATAATTACAATTTCTTAACAGACCTCAGTTTGATATGCGTCCGCAACCTACAAAAGCCAACCAACAAAAGGTAAAAACAAAGACCGGCCGCGGTGGTCTAGCGTTTCTAGGCGCTCAGTCCGGAACCGAGCGACTGCTACGGTCGCAGGTTCAAGTCCTGCCTCGGGCATGGATGTGTGTGATGTCCTTAGGTTAGTTAGGTTTAAGTAGTTCTAAGTTCTAGGGGACTGATGGCCACAGATGTTAAGTCCCATAGTGCTCAGAGCCATTTTTAAATAAAAAAAAAGGAAGACAAACGCAGATCATAAAAGGAATTTACAATTATCATTGTCTTTGTATGATACACATCGATATGTCCAATTACATCATAGAATACTATATAAATAATTAATATTTATCATCGTTTTCACTGTTTTTTCATATGTTGAATAGATAATGTTTATAACTGTTACAGGCATAATTTCCTCTCTTCGCACTGTAGCTAAAATTTATCTCGTGGATGTTACAATGCCCCTTGGGCTGAGAAAACAATTAGTTTATCTATTGTATATTTTTTTTATCAGTCCACGTAATCCACGTAGATTTGCTACTCTTAAGACGCAAATATCTGGTTTCAATGTTGTTTTAGACATGATAAAATTATAGTTGAATCGAGTACTTTAAATGACTTCAGTGACTGTATTATCTCGGAAGTTGCAGCGGATACTTCCCGGATTAACTTATCCCCCTCCATTTGGGTTCACTGGACTCGGAAAACCGGGAATAAAAGCGTCCAAGGGGCTTCAAGAAAATACAGACACCTACTTTTAACAGTCAGACTTGACATGAATGTAATAAAATATGCTGGAAAATGCAAATTTATGACTCTGATGTAAGCATCTGAGATAATGAATGGTTTTTCATGGTGGTATATCATAAAATTTCCAAAGTCACTCATTTATCGAATGTCATAACAATTTGCTGCTGACGTCGTAAGACCGCCAACGTGTCGAGCCGTTGGACCGCAGACAGGTAGTGGCTGCTGCTGGACCGCCGCCGGCCGAGTCGGTGGGGCATCGGCTCTGTCGGCTGCATCGTGGTTTGGATCTGCTGCTGGCTAGAAGTCGCGCTGCAGCAGGTCTTGTTATCCTTTCCCACGTCCCTCAGTTTAAGACGGGTACATGAAATGTCAAAATATAAGCATCAGTGACAAGATAATTACTATTCTCATCCTGTGAAAATGTTTGTTAGTGTCCATTTCACTCGCATTCACACGGATGGAATTAGATTGTTTTTGGAGTATGTTCTGCATTTTGACACTGTTCAACACAATGTAGTGATTCACATGTAAGTTTATCACAGTAAGCGGAATGTAAATATTTTCGCGACGCGCTGCGTAGCCAACGTTGCATTATTGTTTTGCCGCGCGGCTGGCTGTACAGTCTGTCACATTAAATTTGGCAAGCGGAGACGCTTCATATCAAACTACTAAAGGTCATCAGTTCAAGTTAATTATTAATACAGTCAACAGTACTCCACGTTCATAGCGTTGCTGCTAACTTTGACACTCCAAGAGCGTTCATAAGGTTATGTGATCACAGTTTTTATCACTGTTCATCATTATTCACAATGTAAATCACAGTTCTTCACGCGTCCACTAGTTCCTGCGAAACACGTTTCACTGTTCTGGTTGCTTTCAGTAGTTTTCCACAGTAATTAACAGACAATCATATGCAAATGACACTTTTCAAGTAATGAGGTCTGGTACAGTTGCACATAAGTGCATATTACCATGACTGAATAACAAAATTTAAAATTTTACACTGTCACATAAACATGAGACAATATAAAACTTTCAGAATCTGCTACATTATCTTGACCATGAGATCATTACTGAACTGTCCAGATAAAAGTACATTTCCATTTTTATTACAGTTACATATATTTATATATTTCTATTTTTTTATTCTGATTGTTATTTGCCATGTTTTTAGGACAGATGTCCATGTTCGGTTTATCTAACCGGAATGCTGCTCATAAGAGCATTTTAAATGACTTCGTAATGAAACCGCGTACGTAAATCAGTACACATTCAGATTTCGCTTAACTTTTTTTTTTTTTCCTAGTCACACAGCTCACACACCACCAACACTGACTCAATCTTATGAAAATATTTTTGTTATATCCATTCTTAGACACGAACAAATGTATTATTTAAGCCTTTTAATCATTTCTATCCTACGTTTAGAAAGGTAAAATTCCTCACATTTAATGCAATAACACTCAAGTGTTTATCAAGTTATTGATCCCTTTTAGAGTAAAAATATATTTATTATGGGGATTCTCTATTCCTTGTTCAAATAATTCAAAAAATTACATAAAAGCCTATAAACTAATACATACATAATATTATCAAATTATTACTGCTTATTATTTTACCATAAACATTATATTTACAGTTGTGGTATAGTGCACTTGCACTTCTGATTGGTCCTTTGTATATTCCAACATTAAATTGGTTTTCCTATTGCAAATATTTTTTATGCCTTTATGACAATACAGTCCTTTCCTCTTTCCTGTATTGACATCCTCCAGTATATAGCACCCTTCATGTGGGATATTAACTATTTTATATGGTCCTTCATACAGTAATTGCCATTTTCTATTTTTTTCTTGATTATCGATGCCTTGGGATGTGTCCTCAACAATACTAACTCATCGATACAATATTGTTGTGTCTTAGTAAGTTTTTTGTCAAACCTCGCCTTGCGGAGCTCTGCTTGGCGATTTATATTCTGTAGAGCTGTATTTAGTTTCTTCTGATAAGTTAATTGTTCCTCTTCGATCTTCGGTATTGGATTAACCCATTCGTCCACTTCGTTTTTCTGTTCATTCATTAGTTCACTGGGCGTGAAACCAGTTGTCATATGTGGTAAATTATTATACGTTTCCATGAAACTATTTAGGTATTCCACCCACTTAGTGTGCCTGCTGTGGGCGTACGTTCGGATGAACCGGTTGAGTTCCCTGAAAGTTCTTTCAACCGGGTTACTGCTAGGTGAAAACCTTGAAATTAGAACATGCTATATTCATCCATAAGGTTCTTCCACCTCTCTCCAGTAAAATACGTGGCATTATCTGTTATGACAATCGACGAGCACCCGACAGATTTGAGGTAATCGTTTATCAATCTTTTTGTAATACTACTGGCAGTCTATGCCCTAAGTGGGTACATTTTCACGTATTTTGAAAATAAATCATACACTACAAGCACGTATTTCACTCCTCCTCTGGCAGTTGGTAGGGGTCCTGCAATGTCAATGGCTGCAATCTGCCGCGGACATTTTGCAATAATAGGGTGTAGTTCAATATCTCTGCAAATATTGCTCGGTTTGACCCTTTGGCATATTTTACAGGTCCTGATAAGTTCTTGAACTCTTCTTTTTAAATTTGGGTAATAACAATACTGACTTATCTTCATAGTACACTTAATAATGCCGAAGTGCCCCCATGCTCGATGCGTTAACCAAATTAAATCATCAAGCAGGTCTGATGGAATGCACACTCGCCATCTACTATTAGGACTGTCAGATTTGTAAAATAAAATTTGTTCAACTGGTAATATTGGTGGAAAGCACTATCATCTTGCTGACACAATGCGTCCCTGATGTTCTTCCATATCGGATCCTTTTCTTGACATTGTTTCACCCTTTTCCACAACGCTAAATATTTTTGTCCTTTATAAGAAGAATTTTCTATTCTGTAGAACTTTCTACTAGAGCTCCAAACTCTGGTAATCCTCGTGGTAGCCTAGATAATGCGTCGGCAATTACATTATCTGGTCCATGGACATGTCTAATTTCGAAGTTATACTCTTGCTAGGCGATAGTCCATCGAGCTAAGCGCCCGTGCAGTAATTTCCATGTTAACATGAGACTCAGAGCTTGGTGGTCACATAAAACATTGACATGCTTCCCGTAAACATAGTATCTAAATTTTTTAAAGGCAAATACTACGGAAAGTGTCTCAAGTTCGGTCACGGTGTAGGATCGTTCACATTTGGTTAGGATCCTACTTGCAAATCCAATCATCTTGACTTCTAGCTTGTTGTTGATGTTTTCTATTTGAAACAGGCATGCTCCGATCCCATAATTTGATGCATCTGTTGCAATAAAGAAATCCTTTGCCATATCCGGCTGATGTAAAATTGGTGCATTGATAAGTGCCTCTCTGATACTGTCAAAATCTTCTTTCCATTTCGATGTCCAGCACCATGTGCGTTTTTCTTTAGCAAACTCAATAACGCTTCATTGTTAAGCTGTTGAGCTGTTAAAAATCCTCTGAAGAAAGATGCTAAGCCAATGAAACTTTTAAGTTGTTTCTTCGTGCGTGGGTACGGAAAATTGGCAATTGCCTCCATTTTGCTAGGGTCTGGTTTTATACCTTGTGGCGATATTACATGACCAAGGAATTTTATTTCCTCCCTAGCAAACTCAGATTTTTTCAAATTTACTGTTACTCCTCTTGCTAGCACATTTTGTATTAAATCAAGGGATCTGTTGCTAACAATAGGTCATCAACATATGCTGTGACTCGATCATAACTGGGGCCCTAGTACGCGATCCAATGCTGCTATGAACACACCGGCACTAATATTTAATCCAAAGAGAAGAACACGAAATTGATAGCTTCGGCCTCCAAACACAAAGGCGGTATATTGCCTGGATTCTTCTGATAAGAGGATTTGCCAAAATGAAGAACGCAAATCGAGTGAGGTTAGATATTTCTTGCCAAAACATGTCTGGATTTGTTCGTCTAAATTTTCAGGTCTATTTCGCACTGGCACTATAATCTTACTGATGTCTCGTGCGTCGAGAACTAAGCGTATACTTTTATCCGCTTTGGTTATTGCTAATAGGGGACTGCTATATGGCGAATTAGATGTTTCAATAATGCCCCAATCCACCATTTTTCGGATTTCTTTCATCACTTCGTTTTTCTTAGTCCAGGGGACCGAGTAAGATGCTCTGCAATAGGTTTTGTGCGGATATACTTTCATATTATACTGGTAATCTTTTATGATTGCAGGGCGTTCAGTGAATACTTCGAGGTATCCAGATAATAATTCTGTTAATTGTCTAGCCTCTGAAGCATTAATGCAAGTTGCCTCCTGTACTTTCTCTTCTGTTGTTGTGACGATGTCACTCACGTTGCTGGGTGCATCGTTATTTTGATTTTTGTGACACATCTGTGGGTGCTTATGATCCAACACTAACAACTTCTGTTTGCTGACAGAAAGATTCATTTTTCTTATCAGCGGAAGGCCCGCACCGAACTCCCGATTCAGCATTAATTTTATGGGTCGCTGTTGGTACTTAAGTGCACATGTCCCACTGGCGAGATCAATTACAGCTTCCTTTTCCCGAAGGAACTGAAGACCCAGAAGCACCGGTACTGACAAGTTATCCATTAGTAGGAACGTGCATAATAAGCGATCATTTCCCAAGGAAACTTCCACCTCTGTTTGGTATTTTATACTCTGTGCCTTTTTTCCCAATGCCCCTATAACCTTACAATTTGTTCACAACTGATACATTCCCACCTGTGTCAAGCAGAATAGTAGTGGTTACACCATTTACAGCTCCGGTGACACTTTCATGGATATTTTCCACTTGTGGCGTATCAGAGACAGTAAGTTCCTGATATAGCTCATCTTCGATCCTGTTGCCATCCTGATACCGAATCATGTTTATTTTTGTTCCGTCGACGTATTGCTTTCATTGTTGGCATCGGTCACCTGGCGAAGGCCTACAGGGACCGAAATTAGTTTGTTGGCTTCTGAGTGCATTGTTTTGTTTCCGAAGGTACCTCCACTATTCTAACATTTTGTGAGTTTTCAGTCGGAGGAGGCCTGCTTGGATCCCACCACGGTGGATATTGATTGCTTGGTATAGGTATAGCCTGTACATAATTTATTGGCTGACCTGAATTGATAAAATTTTGCTGCGGCTGCCAATGACTTGGTCCTGGCTGTCGCCAATATTCACTGTCGCCCTGCATATATTTAGGCTTGTCTTTATATGGACTGTCTGTCCTGTTGTCATTTCGTCTCTTTCGGTTGCTATTGTTATTGTATGGTTTTCATTGTGGTACGGCCTCTGATTACCATTCGGTTGGTGTTCTTCGGCCTTCTGATAATTACTGTTATTATTATTAGGATAACCAAAATTTTGGTTGTATAGATTCCTACTACTATTATTATTATTGTATTTTCCGTTACTATAAGCTTTACTTTTATTTTTCTTTGGACTATCTTCGCCGCTATTTCCATTATTTCCATTCCATGAATTTTTTCTATTAGGACTATTGGTATTGCTGATCACGTCAGAATTTTTTCTGGCGTTTTCTTGCACTAGATCCAGAGATTTTTCAGATCGGTGTCTGTAACATTAAATAACTTTTCTCTAATATGTATGGGTAATCTAGTTTTTAACACTCGCAATAAGTCTCAGGTGGTTACTGGCTCATCCCAGTACCGGGTCATGTTAATATATTTTTCAAAGTACTTTCTTAAGGAACCTGACTTCGGATTGTACATTTCTGCATTGTAAACAACTTTACGGAGTCGCTCTTGAGTAGAAGCTGACCAGAATTGATCAAGGAACGCCTTCTCAAAGTCGTGGACAGTCTTGCAAGTTTCTGCTGCATTTAATGCCCAGAGCGACGCATCACCAGAAATATATGAAACCACAAACTGTATTTTCTGTTCTTCCGACCATGATTTTGGAAGAACACTTTTGAAGTTTCGAATGAAAACTACTGGATGTATGTTTTTCTTGCTTTCTTCGTTAAATATTTGAAACTGTCTATGCTTAATTAGGCTTTCTTCATGCATCAAAGTAGTTTTGTGCATGGAATTGCTATCATTCGCAGGTGGTGTGGTTACTTTATTACAAGTACACTCTATTCCACTATTATTGTTCCTTGGTGTCACATATTGCTCTGGTAATATCGGTTGATTACCAAAATTTGGTCTTCCTTGTGGTGCATTAAAATTCGCCGTTAGATTATCTACGATCTTTTGCCTGTCAGTACCAGTGTTGTCATTACTGCATACTGTCAGATTTTCAAAGTTTTGATTTTCAGAGCTCAGCACCCTGGCTACTTCTGTTCGGACTTGCTTTCGGATTTCCGAGGGAATGTCCTCCCGCATTGTTTCCACAGCGGTAGCCAAAGCTTTGAATTGGTTCTCTAGTCTATCTACTTCAGTTTGAAGGCTATTGACCTGAACTGGAATGTTTGTTAATGATTCAATAGTGGTTTTTACTGCATCGATCTCCTGCTTAAAATGGGTAGTAATAGTATTATCACGATCGACCAACACTTGATTTATCCTACGGACAATTTCTTTATCCCTTTCTAGAAAAATATTGTTTATATTTTCCATAAATTTCTTTACCTTTATTTGTCCCTGAGCTCCTGTTGCTGTTTTTGTATAAGATTTTCCTGTCTACGTTTTTCCTTTTCCTGCTGACGTTGTCTTTCACGCTCCTGCTCTTTAAGCTCGCGTTGTTTTTCACGCTCCTGTTCTTTAATAGTAAACTTTTCAAATAATGCTGTTAGCATATCCTGTATGGACATAGCTTGAGCATTGATAACTTCTGCCCCTTGCCCAGAAGAAATATTGTCATTAATTCCTGACTGGTTGAATGCAGGAGTGTCAGTTTGTTTTGGCAACTCCTCGGTTTTACTATCACTCGAAACATCAGTTACTAAATTATCATTCCTAATCAAATTTTCTAATAATTCGACAGAAATATGGTAGATTGTTCTACCTGAGACTCTGATGTCATCTCTGCATCAGTACGCCCATTCGGTTTATTTTTCTTTTGTTTAACCATTCTGTCCCCAATATGTTGTTGTTGTGGTGGTCTTCAGTCCTGAGACTGGTTTGATGCAGCTCTCCATGCTCCTCTATCCTGTGCAAGCTTCTTCATCTCCCAGTACCTACTGCAACCTACATCCTTCTGAATCTGCTTAGTCTATTCATCTCTTGGTCTCCCCCTACGATTTTTACCCTCCACGCTGCCCTCCAATACTAAATTTGTGATCCCTTGATGCCTCAGAACATGTCCTACCAACCGATCCCTTCTTCTAGTCAAGTTGTGCCACAAACTCCTCTTCTCCCCAATTCTGTTCAATACCTCCTCATTAGTTATGTGATCTACCCATCTAATCTTCAGCATTCTTCTGTAGCACCACATTTCGAAAGCTTCTATTCTCTTCTTGTCCAAACTATTTACCGTCCATGTTTCACTTCCATACATGGCTACACTCTATACAAATACTTTCAGAAACGACTTCCTGACACTTAAACCTATACTCGATGTTAACAAATTTCTCTTCTTCAGAAACGCTTTCCTTGCCATTGCCAGTCTACATTTTATATCCTCTCTACTTCGACCATCATCAGTTATTTTGCTCCCCAAATAAAAAAACTCCTTTACTACTTTAAGTGTCTCATTTCCTAATCTAATACCCTCAACATCACCCGACTTAATTCGACTACATTCCATTATCCTCGTTTTGCTTTTGTTGATGTTCATCTTATATCCTCCATTCAAGACACCATCCATTCCGTTCAACTGCTCTTCCAAGTCCTTTGCTGTCTCTGACAGAATTACAATGTCATCGGCGAACCTCAAAGTTTTTATTTCTTCTCCATGAATTTTAATACCTACTCCGAATTTTTCTTTTGTTTCCTTTACTGCTTGCTCAATATACAGATTGAATAACATCGGGGAGAGGCTACAACCCTGTCTCACTCCCTTCCCAACCACTGCTTCCCTTTCATGTCCCTCGACTCTTATAACTGCCATCTGGTTTCTGTACAAATTGTAAATAGCCTTTCGCTCCCTGTATTTTACCCCTGCCACCTTTAGAATTTGAAAGAGAGTATTCCAGTCAACATTGTCAAAAGCTTTCTCTAAGTCTACAAATGCTAGAAACGTAGGTTTGCCTTTCCTCAATCTTTCTTCTAAGATAAGTCGTAAGGTCAGTATTGCCTCACGTGTTCCAGTATTTCTACGGAATCCAAACTGATCTTCCCCGAGGTCGGCTTCTACAAGTTTTTCCATTCGTCTGTAAAGAATTCGTGTTAGTATTTTGCAGCTGTGGCTTATTAAACTGATTGTTCGGTAATTCTCACGTCTGTCAACACCTGCTTTCTTTGGGATTGGAATTATTATATTCTTCTTGAAGTCTGAGGGTATTTCGCCTGTTTCATACATCTTGCTCACCAGATGGTAGAGTTTTGTCAGGACTGGCTCTCCCAAGGCCGTCAGTAGTTCCAATAGAATGTTGTCTACTCCGGGGGCCTTGTTTCGACTCAGGTCTTTCAGTGCTCTGTCAAACTCTTCACGTAGTATCGTATCTCCCATTTCATCTTCATCTACATCCTCTTCCATTTCCATAATTTGTCCTCAAGTACATCGCCCTTGTATAGACCCTCTATATACTCCTTCCACATTTCTGCCTTCCCTTCTTTGCTTAGAACTGGGTTGCCATCTGAGCTTTTGATATTCATACAAGTGGTTGTCTTCTCTCCAAAGGTCTCTTTAATTTTCCTGTAGGCAGTATCTATCTTACCCCTAGTGAGACAAGCCTCTACATCCTTACATTTGTCCTCTAGCCATCCCTGCTTAGCCATTTTGCACTTCCTGTCGATCTCATTTTTGAGACGTTTGTATTCCTTTTTGCCTGCTTCATTTACTGCATTTTTATATTTTCTCCTTTCATCAATTAAATTCAATATTTCTTCTGTTCCCCAAGGATTTCTACTAGCCCTCGTCTTTTTACCTACTTGATCCTCTGCTGCCTTCACTACTCCATCCCTCAAAGCTACCCATTCTTCTTCTACTGTATTTCTTTCTCCCATTCCTGTCAATTGTTCCCTTATGCTCTCCCTGAAACTCTGTACAACCTTTGGTTCTTTCAGTTTATCCAGGTCTCATCTCCTTAAATTCCCACCTTTTTGCAGCTTCTTCAGTTTTAATCTACAGGTCATAACCAATATATTGTGGTCAGAGTCCACATCTGCCCCTGGAAATGTCTTACAATTTAAAACCTGGTTCCTAAATCTCTGTCTTACCATTATATAATCTATCTGATACCTTTTAGTATCTCCAGGGTTCCTCCATGTATACAACCTTCTATCATGATTCTTAAACCAAGTGTTAGCTATGATTAAGTTGTGCTCTGTGCAAAATTCTACCAGGCGGCTTCCTCTTTCATTTCTTAGCCCCAATCCATATTCACCTACTACGTTTCCTTCTCTCCCTTTTCCTACTCTCGAATTCCAGTCACCCATGACTATTAAATTTTCGTCTCCCTTCACTATCTGAATAATTTCTTTTATTTCATCATACATTTCTTCAATTTCTTCGTCATTTGCAGAGCTAGTTGGCATATAAACTTGTACTACTGTAGTAGGTGTGGGCTTCGTATCTATCTTGGCCACAATAATGCGTTCACTAAGCTGTTTGTAGTATCTTACCCGCGTTCCTATTTTCCTATTCATTATTAAACCTACTCCTGCATTACCCCTATTTGACTTTGTGTTTATATCCCTGTGGTCACCTGACCAGAAGTCTTGTTCCTCCTGCCACCGAACTTCACTAATTCCCACTATATCTAACTTTAATCTATCCATTTACCTTTTCAAATTTTCTAACCTACCTGCCCGATTAAGGGATCTGACATTCCACTCTCCGATCCGTAGAACGCCAGTTTTCTTTCTCCTGATAACGACATCCTCTTGAGTAGTCCCCAATATAGCACAACAAATATATGAATCACTGACATGCACCAACTGACACAAAATAATCTTATAACTGACACATATACACAATTAACACTTAAAAATATTATTCTCGCAGCCAGAATATTCAACTATTACTATTTTTGGCAGCAGGTACTGATTTTAATTTATAATTGCACACGTAGCAAATGTTGTTTGAACGCTGCTATGTAAACACTGACGCTGCTATGTAAACACTGAACATGAACATCTGTTCCTATCCGTACTGCATTGCTTTCCTATCCGTATTGATTGAGTGTCGTGGACTGCACTGCTTATATGAAGTCACTGTTGCACCGTCGCAGATACAGTTTCGTACAGCAGTCCGGTAGGAAGATGTCAATGATCATGAAACAAGTAAATAAACAATGATTAATAGTTTGTTTTGAACCCTGTACCTGTAATAGATCACAATTTCAATTATTAAAATGAATAAATGTGCATTGGTGGCCCGACGTTGGGCGCCAGTGTGGCGTTCGCTGTGTTATTCAGTGGTTTGGAATTTAACTATTTCAATTATTAAAATGAATAAATGTGCATTGGTGGCCCGACGTTGGGCGCCAGTGTGGCGTTCGCTGTGTTATTCAGTGGTTTGGAATTTAACTAATTTGTAAATGAAAATGATAATCTTATTTTATTACATTGAGTAAGTACTAAATAATTTTTATCCCGACGAAAGATTTGGTCAAGTTTCTAAAGAACTCCAAGTTAACGTCGTGTTAAAGTGTTGTCTGTAAGTTGTGTAAGTGTCACTAAATCACAGTTTATACAACTATTGATTCTGATGGAATAGTTATCTTCAGCAAAATGATCATTAAAAACCACCGAATATCAGCCGCGCACAACACTGACGTATGTTACCTGAAACAATATTCTTCGCAACTCGTGCGTAATTAATTTCGGCTCCATACATCAGCTAGAAAAGTTTCTTATAAGGATCGTGCTATGAGCACTGTTTTTAAAGAACCAATTTTCATTAAAATGAGTTCGGGACCACCGGTGCACATTTATTTTTACACATTTGTATTATGTTCGGCATTTATGTCTGCAGAGTTGCGTAATTTGAATTTGCCGCTGAGATAATTGTTAAGATGGCGGCAGACAATTGATAGAGACTTTCTATTGTTAGACCAAATAAGTAAGTATTTGAAATGCTTATTAAACTCTATAAACCCTACTTTCGTATTGTGCACTATGTAGACTTCATCAAGCAAACATATGATTTGTTTCTAAGGAAAACACAGACAAAAACGCGATACAAATCGCTTTCATCAATGGCTGCGCTCGTTGCAGCGGAATGAAATAATAAACACAGATAATGCTTACTGAGAGAGGAATTAAAGTTACAAATAATTATTCACTCATATTTATAATAATAATGAACTCCAATTCTCAAGTAATAATTAACAAATAATTACAATTTCTTAACAGTCCTCTGTTTGATATGCGTCCGCAACCTACAAAAGCCAACTAACAAAAGGTAAAAAAAAAAAAAAAAAAGGAAGACAAACGCAGATCATAAAAGGAATTTACAATTATCATTATCTTTGTATGATACACATCGATATGTCCAATTAAATCATAGAATACTATATAAATAATTAATAATTATCATCGTTTTCACTTTTTTTTCATATGTTGAAAAGATAATATTTATAACTGTTACAGGCATAATTTCCTCTCGTCGCACTGTAGCTAAAATTTATCTCGTGGATGTTACACCAGAAATACGGAATCGATCTTAAATTCCTTGTCAATAGCACTCAACACTTCATGTGAGTAAAGAGCTAGTTGTGTTTCACAGGAACGATGTTTTCTAAACCCAAGTTGACTGTGTATCAATGCAAAGTTTTCTTCGAGCTAATTCACAATGTTAGAACACAAAATAAGTTCCAAAATCCGGCTGCATATCGTCGTTAACGATATGGGCCAGTAATTTAGTGGATTACTCCTACGACCTTTGTTGAATATTGGTGTGTCCTGTGCAAGTTTTCAGTGTTTGGGTACGGATCTTTCGTCGAACGATCGGTTGTATATGATTGTTAAGTATGGAGCTAATGTATCAGCATACTCCGAAAGGAACCTAATTGATATACAGTCTGGACCAGAAGACTTGCTTTTATTAGTGATTTAAGTTGCTTCAGTACTCCGAGGATATTTACTTCTACGTTACTCATGTTGGCAGCTGTTCTCGATTCGAATTCTGCAATATATACTTCGTCTTCTTTTGTGAAGGCATTTCGGAAGGCTGTGTTTAGTAACGCTGCTTTGGCAGCACTGTCTTCGATGGTATCACTTGCATCATACTGAGCCTTCTGGCTGTGAGCATTCCCTGTAACAGGTTAGACACATACAGTGTTCTGGTTGCTATGCAACTACGCTATGAAATTTGGAAACGAATAACGCTTAATAAAGAATTGTGCGTTGAAGAAGTTTCTGTATTTCAAAGTTGAACTATTCTATCTGTTGACGGGCGACGCTGAAACCTATATCTTATTTCCAGATATACTAATTTTTATTTAAGACTCTATACGTTAACGTCAAACACCAAAGTCTGAAAATGCCGGCTTTTTTTGTAAATATCAATGCATACCAAATATATCAGTGAATAAATGTTTGTTTAGTTATATTTTTATAGATTCGAACCATCAGTGGTGTATGTCGACATGCACAGATTTGGTGGACGTTGAAAGCAGAGGCGGATGTCGAGAGAGAGGCGGACAGCAGATGAGATTTATTCTCAAGAAATGTTGCTGGGAGAAGCAGTTACATCTAATTATAGAAGGCTATACAAGGCTATACAAATTGCCAGCAAAAGGAAGTGTTCCACTATTAAATGCAGTTTCAAAAGCAAAGGACTCTTTTTGTACATTCGAACCGTCATAGCAGTTTAAGGTATTGCAATAAATAAGATTTATAACGTGAATCAGATAATTAGATAAGTTTATTACCGGTATTATTTTCTTTTCTCATTGATGATGTACTGTTTCTTGTAAGATCAAGAGTTTATTTGCATCCGCAGTTACACAGGCTTTCTCCTACTTTATCACACAACTTAATGTGTTTTAAAATATGATATATGATTTAAAAATGTGACAATGTTTCTTTCAACATTTACCATCAGTGCAAGGTGAAAGTCAACATTTGCGGGTTTACGTGAGAAGTAAGGATATATAGCGAACGTTTCTCTGCCGTGTGGTTTCTCTTCGGCACTTTTCCATTCGGTCCGTAGCCATCGACTGAACTAATTCCTCTGCCTGTTTCGCGGGTTGGTCGTCCACTGTGTTTCGCGCAGTGCTGTCGAGTGGCGCTGTCGGCATCCGGAGAGGTCACGAGGCATGAAGTGCCGCCGTGTAGGGCCTCGGTGACTGCTACAACAGTGTTGTACAGGGACTCTGCCACGGCGATTGTAATTTTGGCGTTTACGATAGACATGTGTTTGGTTCCCAAAGACACGACTGCAATTCAGCGGCTGGAGTTTGGTAAAACGTTTACTTATGCATATTGCTGAAACGCCGCCTGATCGGTTAGTTGGCAGGCTACAGTGATCCTACATGCCAGTGCAATCCATTGTTGTTGAATGGTGTGTTGCGGCGAGCGTCCGTTGGTGTGTTTGCAGCTCTTCACACTGTCTGTTGTGGAGTGATTAGAGATGGGTGCCATTTATTCGTGCTACAGCCAGTTACCGTTGACATTCCATTTCAAGAAGACAAGCGCCGGAGGGGACACTGCCGTGAAGTGTAATTTGTTTTGTGTTGCCTCAGTATGTTACACTAATATCTGATTGGAATAATGAGGTTAGTTATGTTTAATTGGTTCCGCTTGTGAACGAGTGTGGATTAACGCCTTGTTAACGTAGCTGACCTATAGAGCCAAGTGTTACGCCGTTGTGAACAGCTGCTACCTAAATAGGCTAGGCGCATTTTTTACGCCCGTGATGTGATTGTTCTGTAATTGATTATTGGAATAAGTCTGTCAAGATATAACCATATTTACTATACCACGCAAATATTTGGGGTTACAATTGTCTGGTATGAGACGTTCCAGGGCGGGGTTGGGGGAGGGGGGCGGCTGTAGCCTGTTGTGGGGTTGTGAACCACTGAGGGCTACGGCGGGGACAAAGCCTCTCCTTTTAGGTCCCCGGTTCAATACACAATACACCATAACGATATTTGTTGTGTTTTTTTATCAACCTAGCGATCATCTTTGGATAAGGTTCGTTTAAGAATTGTTTACAGTTGGCGGGGCTGGTTTGGGTATTTGAAATTAATTTTACTGTCGCTAGTTAAATTACTCCTTTATAATTAGTTGATAAGATCATTACTGCTGCTTTAACTGGCTAACTTGTTTCATTAAACTTATTTAGGATGATCCCGCTGCATTTGAAATTTTGGAGCCAATGCTTTTAATATTCTTGCATTTTTGTTTTGTTTTTTAAGTGGGTTACATAGTCTCATCAAAAACAGGTGCTGACTGTTTTGCGGTAGGCAAGGTTTTGTTAACTGCACAGAGCCTGAGAAATTGTCATTTATGGTATTCCTATTCTTACGGTGGGTGAGCTAAATTCTTGCTAAGACTGTTGGTAGAGTGAGCTATGCAGATCGTTTTAGGCTTCAGGAGACAGTACGCAGGGGTCCCGCCTGGTGAAGACACATTCCGCATTCGGAGTGACAGAGGAACACTTACGGTCCAGTCATCTTTGACAGCTTCAACCTCTTCTGTCCAATCATTAAATTAATAAATCAAAATCAGATCAACCTCGCCAGAATTAACATCCAGCCTACCACTCCCATCACGTAACCTGGCACATTTCGAAGATACACTAAATGACTGTGTGGATCCTGACAGTCTCCATTTTCGGTATTTCACGGTAGCGTATATACGAGGTACAACAATAAAGTAATGAGACAGAGTTTCTTTGCAAGATGAGCAACCCTGAAGGCTTGCGTAGGCACAATATCTTTGACCTTGATCTATAAGCTGCTTCTAGTCAAAGTGGCATATCGATGCAACTCCTCAGTTGTGAGATGTGCTGTAGTAAGTTAACATGTGTTTGTGTCTCTTGTCACGGAAATGGAACCGCATAATAATGCGCAACGGTATGCCATTTCTTTTTGCGTTAAATTGGGTGAAAACGTGACAAGCCTTCAGAAGGCTTTTGGAGAGGAGGTTATGACAAGAGCTCAAGTTTTTCGTTGGCATAAAATGTTTAGTGAAGGCAGAACGAATGTCGAAGATGAAGACCGCAGTGGACGACCATCAACCTCAGGGACGGATGTCAACTTGGCCATGGTGCGTGAACTCAAACGATGTGATCGAAGATTATCCATGAAAATGATTGGACTCTGACACACATTGAAGCGCTTCTTTACGATCGTATACTTGAGTCGAATTTCTGTTCCTGGCTAGTGAAGAAAAAATGAAAGTGTTGACTCGTGTTCTGTCTTGTTCTGAGATAATTTCAGCCCTAGGAGTTTGCAGATGGCGTACGTATTGCATCCACTGTGTAGGCAGATAATTACGGGTACACCACGTACGTCATCTGCACAGCAAGCAGATCATAGGTGCTGTACAACTGCTGTCCATACTTCAATAGGTGATATGTGCACTCCTGTTTGGCGGATAGGGAAACAATCACTCCATTTGCTTATGCACTGAGCGTTTTCTGGAAGTTCCAGTCAGGACGTAGTTCTTCTGTTCCTGACTGGTAATAAGTATTAGCCAACTTGTGTTAGTCTACTAATGGACAGGGAGGGGGGGGGGGGTGATCTAAAGAAAGTAAATTATATGTTCTACCAATCTGGAAACTACATTTATAGAAATTTTTTACTCTACACGTATTTTTGTATATAAATAATTTATGGTTTCACATTGCGATTAATCCAGTAGCATCCCAATAGGAACGATTGGTTTGCTGTTCTAAACTGAAGTAGAACCACAACATGACATTTCGTTTTATGGAAAGCAGTAGGTCTAGGTTGTCAATGGCAGGGTCATCATAATCATTTGTAGACGTGAGAATTCCATTGCGAAGACAACAATAGACAACCGCATACACACAAGCTATATGTTACAAACGCCACGGGGGTTTTCAAGATGAATGACGTTTTATGCTCCATCGGACATATGGCCGTTGGCATGTATGATTTCAGACGTTTAAAAGCAAACATCATGCAATAATCGTCAGAAGAGTCAACGACGGAGGAGGGAGCGTTATGATCTGGGGAATGTTTTTGTGGCATTCTGTGGGAGATCTCGTCATTCTGAAAGGCACAGTGGATCAACACAAGTCCATCCCAACATGCAGTCCGTTTTTCATCGACACGAAGGTATCTACCAGCAGGACAATGCATCGTGTCGCACAGCTTGCTATGCATGTGCATACTCCGAAGAACACCAGGATGAGAATACTATAGTCCTTGGCCATCAGACTCCACGGATTTAGACCCAATCGAGAGTCCGTGTGACCACGTCAACAGTGCTGCTCCACACTGGATCCTCAACCGAGAAACGTGGAGTCGGCATGGCTCTACATACCTGTCGGTATCCTCCAGATCCTCTCTTTCTGCATGTCTCAAAACGATCCGCGCTGCAAAAGATGGCTATTTTGTCTTTTGACAGGTCGTCACGTTAACGTATCTGGACAGTGAATATGAGAATGTAGGTGTGTGCAAATGTTCGTGTTCAACTGCTTATAAACTTGTGGGTCAAGCTGTTAACGAACATATTGCTTGCAGAGATATACATATATTTCGAGAACTGGCTCAGTCGATTTCGGTCACATTTGGTAGACATTTAACTTAGAACCAGGAGATAATTACCATAGGTTGAGAGACATTTAGTAACATTGTTCGAGAGGAAGTGATAATACAGAAGCCAAAAGCTGGAAAGCCAGGAGTAATTCAAACCATCTTGGCATCTGTCTGCTTTATCTGAGAAAAAATTCTTGTATGAGTAATCCACTCCTAACATCCTCAATCGTGAAATGTGGACGTGGAGAGCGTGATAGGTACATAAATAATCGAAAACTGACGACACCAGTGTCGAATCCACACTTGTCGGCTTCGCTAGGCTGACGTTTGATCTGTATTGTTGGAGAGGGATAGGAAGGAATGGATTGTAAAGTAAACCTGTGGAAGGGTTGGTGCAATTTCAACTACATTTGTTAGGCAAGCTACTTACTAACGGAAAAAAGATACCTCGGGGATAAGGTCATTCAAGCATCTATACAAGTGGGACGCGAAGTAGTTCGATTTCATAATTGAAGTTACTACGCTCGATTGATGGAACTCTTGCTAGCAGGTGACTGCCAAGATTCGGCTGAAAATGAGAACATGTAGAATGACAATAATAAGGCAACGCTAGGTACTTTATTGATAATATATAAAACGATGAGAAACTTCACTTTTACAAACTGTACCATTCCTAAAAGCAGCTACTTACTGACATTTTACCGTTGATATCCAGCACTACAAGCGTAATTCTTATTGTGACAATTGAGAATGACAGAATCTTTCGAAGTAGTACAATTAACGATGATGAAAGGTAGGCTTTAGTAGACAACATTACTCGGTTGCCCCACGTTTTGAAAGCTTTGAAGTGGTTATCACACTGGACTCGCATTCGGGAGGACGACGGTTCAATCCCGTCTCCAGCCATCCTGATTTAGGTTTTCCGTGATTTCCCTAAATCGTTTCAGGCAAATGCCGGGATGGTTCCTTTGAAAGGGCACGGCCGATTTCCTTCCCCATCCTTCCCTAACCCGAGCTTGCGCTCCGTCTCTAATGACCTCGTTGTCGACGGGACGTTAAACAACACTAACCTAACCTGAAAGCTTTGAAATAAGTATCGGAATTTTGGTCGCTAAAACATTTTGCATACGTTCTTTTGTGATTTGGAAACGGTTATGCAAAGAGAGCAGGCGTAGTTGTTAATAGTCTAGACGATTAGGTTCCCTAAAACAGGGGACTTTGTTCTATAATTGCCTCAAATGTTACTGCGAGAAGGAAGAACTTTCGACTTTAGAGTAATCTTCACCTGTATATAGATAAGGCTAGATCTTTGACCTTAATCACGCCACTGCCGTTTGGAAGGTGCTTATCTGTGTTTTGTTCTTCATCTAGATAGACCAGGACCTGATCGTTACAATTCATACATTTTTTATCATATTGCTTCAGCAAAGGGAGAAAACCGAGGTTATAACCGAATACTTTCCAAGTCATTTCGTTAAATGCAGGGTAAAATTCATGGGATGCGCACGATGAGGCACGACTTCTGTACGACTTTTGTATTCACACAAACAGATACAAGCCTTGGCGTGCCCTGAAGGTGACGCGATGGTAACATGGGAGAGGTCAGACATGTGCCAACAGAGTATATGATATATACCTGGCTTTGGTTCTAACTGTAACGGTAACTTATTTACTTGTGTATCGTTAGCTTATATTTGACGTATTCGTAGTAAATGAGTAGCACTTGGATTGTTTGTAGTTCGCCACGATTTTTGTCCTAGTAAACATTGAAAAAGTTGCTAATTAAAACATTCTACATTTTCATTAAAGTTGCCATGGAAAAGGAACCCTCATGGCTTTACGAATAAGGAGAAGAAATAGTGCTCTATGAATATATATGGCCAGAATGAAAAAAACAAATGGAACGTTAGTTAACGAAGTATGTTCACCTTCGTTTTCTACATTATCCTACGATTTTTGTTATGAATTTCGTCTGATTCCTTACAAGTTCAGCCCTCTCACAAATTCCACCTGGTTACTAGATACACTCAGGAACATCGAAAACAGCTCACCAAGGGAGGAGCACAGTAGCGGAATGAAATTTACTAGACACAATGACAGAGATGAGAGATTGACTTCAACTCGAAAATCAAGACATATAATCAAATACGATGAGTACAAGTAGACAAATACAGGGCTACATCAGCAAAGCTCTGCACCACCCTTTACTGCAATACACGTCGCAAAACGGTCCTACATCGAGTTGATTAGACGTCTGATGTTGTCCTGAGGCAGAGTGGCCCACAAATCTTGAGAAGATATATCTAAATCATGAACAGAACAATCCGGTGGCACTGGCGTTCCAGCTGGTCCCGCATATGCTCTATGAGGGACAAGTCTGGGGAGCAAACTGGCCGTGGAAGAGTTGCAACATGACGTAGGACATCTTGAGTTACTCGAGACGTAAGCGGGGGAACTTTATCTTGCTGCAAAAATACCACTGGTACACCATGTAGGAAAGGTCCCACATGGAGTCGAAGAATTTCATCAAAATAAGGCCGGCCCGTTAAGGTTCCACGTACCACAATTAAAAGGACCGGCTATTGTAGGCTATGCCCCCAGACCATTACACCGGCTTTGTGGGCAATGTGGCGCGCGACAGTGTGGGTGGTGAGTGTAACATTCACCAGGCTGTCTCCATTTGCGGTTATCATCCGTCCCCAAAACGATTCGGGCTTCATCACTAAACACTACGTGTTGTCAATCTGAGGCAGCATATGTCGTTTTCGCTTGGTACCACTGTAGACGGAGTCGCTATTGTCTCCACGTTAACGGCTTTACACGACGAGGGCGTCTGGACTGTAAATTAAAATGGTGCGAGTCACTGTAGGATAGCTGATCGCTTGCCTCATAAGCCTTCGATCCTCTCGCCTCGTCATCTTCTTGGTCGTTCCAGACCTTGTACGTCGCACGTACTTCTATCCATTGCTCCCAAAATCGTTTGATGGAACACTCAGAAAAATCGACGTAGCGGGCCATAAGGCGTGTCGACCAGTCAGTGGTTTTATTGCCGATGATTAGGCCCCTCTCAGTCTGAAAATGTCGTCTAACACGATCACCTGGCATTGCGCGTCTACTAACGCCTCCTCAAGTCGGGATGTGATCGTCACGTGTACGACCCGTCTACCAAGCGCCGTTGTAATGGACTCGATTGGAAAGCCATTGCACGGCCTGTGGGCATGCGCATCGCTCTAAACTTGGACCATCTGCATATATACTTATATGCAAAGTCTCACTGGCTGCGCAATGTGCGCAGGAGCGCCGTCTTGCACAACAATGGTCCTACCCACACATCCAAGCTCTTGAAGGGTTGGAAAGACATTAATAGTGTTTGTCGGAGATGTGGCCACATTATTGCAATAGGGGTAGAGGGATGGTGTGCAAACGTGCAGTACACGGGGAACTGTCCTAACTTTGGACATGCTTGCGAGCACGGTGCATAAAGTCCTATAAAACATCCTGGATTTGCTTTCTGTACAAAATTACCCATTTTCAGGAGGGACGTGCCAGCACGACAAAGTACGCTCTGGACTTTCTTCCCCGCATGGAAATGAACAATGAATGGCCACGGAACATTCTGTGGTCAGACGAAGCCCATTTCCATCTCCAAGAACATGTCAATAAGCACAATTGCAGAATATGAGCAACGTGGCACTATAGGTAACAGGACGAGCAGGATATATCTCCTCGAAAAAAAAATACGGCTCTAGGATAAACAATACCGTCAGCCTGCACCACACAGTCACCTTTACAGAATGAAGTGGTACCGATTGACGTGCGTGAGGATTTTCCGTTGCCCATATTCTGCAAATGTGCTTGTTGACATGTTCTTGGAGATGGAAATGGGCTTCGTCTGTTCACAGAATGTTCCATGGCCATTCAGTGTCCACTTCCATGCGAGGCAGATCCCTCCTGAACATGGTTAATTTTGTACGGTAAGTAAGGCAGGATTTTTCGTAGGACTTTATGCAGCGTGCTTGCAGGCACGTCCAACGTTACGGCAGTTCCCCGTGTACTGCATGTTTGCACGTCATCGCTCGACCTCTCGTGCAGTACTGTGGCCACATCTTCGACAAACATCGAATCAACTGCTTTCCTCCCTATGCCATATTACATTTCAAAAGAACGTGTCTTTTCGAATTTTGTAACAATTTTCTCCAGACGCTTAGCAGATATCGAATCAATGTGGTTTTTCATGTCCTTGAGTGTTCGAAAATTCTGCGGGGCTACTGGCGTACAGTCACCGTTCCTGTAAAAGAGCTTTACCAGCAGGGCGCGATCCTTCATGAACCGGTCATGGTGGGCGTCTCGGACGCAAACTGAGGAACAGCCGTGTGCTTTGTGTCTGTCGATGGCACCATCTATTGGTCAAATTTTCATAAGATTTTGTTGGTGAATGACGCTTCCTGTACCAGTAACATACTGTTCAAATTTTACGACTTCTTGAGCAGTGGTTCTCTTTTTACTACGTTTTGAAACTGCAACTTTAATTATGGGCACCCTGTATTTGCCATGTGAGTACGCGGGAAAACTCACGGGTGAAAAGCTAATCCTAAACCCTTGGAACAATGTAAACTAATTGGTATTCGTTATAATCTGGAAACAAATACTGCGGGGGGTAGGAACCATCGTGAGAAGAGAAGAAGGTAGGACATGGCAGGAGAAGGAGGAGTGGACAGATAAAGGGGGAGGGGAAATTGACAGAGAGGAGAGAGGATTAGAAGAATAGAGAAAGGCGAAGGAACAGATAGACAGATGGGAGGAGAAGGAGATGAACAGACAAAGGAGGTGGAGGAAATAGAGAAAGGGAAGAGAAGGAGATGAAAGGTTGATGGGATAGAAGGAGATGGACAGGGAGAAAGGTTAGGAGGAGATGGACAAAGAGGGAGCGGAGGAGGCAATGACATTGGGGAGGAGGAGACGGACAGAGGGGGAGTGAAAAGATGGACAGAGTGGGGGGAGGGAGGAGGTGGACTAATAGGAGACTGGTATATTTATTTATTTTATTTATTTTCTTAACCCGATCAGAGCAACGCCGCGTACTCAGCTAACAGAATTATAAACATCGATGTCAAAAGAATTTACACTGATTGATTTTTTTTATAGTTTTCCACCCTTCGCATTTTGGTAGAAAATAGTTTTGATTGGACCATAGGCGGTTGTAAACATAAAAGTGGTGTAAGTACAAGTAATACGCCTTAGTAACGGAGAGTGACGTACGTGGAGGACAGTGTACCGAGAACACGTGATGTTTCCTGGTGGCTGTTTCAAGGCAGTGACCGATCTCAATGAAGGACCGCAAACTAGATATCGCCATACAGTTCCCGTCATTTGTACCGTTTTGGGTGTTGTCAGATATGAATTGTATTTTGTGTTAATATTACGAGTTCTATGTATTTTCTTGTGTTAATACTAAGAGTTCTACGTACTTACATGCCGTATAACACGTAAAAGCCATTTTGAGGATAATGCTAATTCTTCAGAGAATTATATCATGCGCAGAATTCTGTATATTTTTGAAACTAGTTACGTAATGTATGTTCAGTTTAGCCACGCTTCGTTAATCGTCCACAGTCTTTTTGACATGGAACAAGTGATAGTTGCAAATGAACTGAGGTTTTTTTTATGTCTCAACAATTTTCCTTGTTTCGGAGACGGAAATTTGTGCTGGTTGCCAATAACTTCTGTTTCAAAAATTTTTTTTACTTGTAAATGATTTTTGATAACACTTATTCTTAATTTGGTTTCACCTACTGATTATTGCCGTTTAATAGAATAGTAATGAGACCACAGACTATCAAATAAAGTACTAACGAGATTTTCTCGGTTTGAAAACCTTTAAATTTGAAATGAATATTTGCTGCTAGGGACATGACCACGTTGTCCTAGCAACAGTTTATCATACTTGGAAAAACCTTACTTTTCCAGAGTAATTTTTGTGATTTCAGAAAAAGACTGCAGCACACATAAAGTGATCGCCGTCATTTCCAAATCGAATAAGAAAATACAAGTAATAATAATACATTAAATATAATAACAGTAACAGTAATAATAATAATAAACACTGAAGTGACAAAAGTCATCGGATAGCGATATGCTTCTATATAGATCACTGTGATCCGTACAAAGTCACCGGCCAGATGACAGTTCTATAAACTTCGATCCAGGTGTAACAGCTGGTTCTTTTCTATTGGTTCTATCAGAAGGAGGGCTACACCAGCGGTTGTACACTGTCTTGTCCCTCAGCACCCCAATAACAAGGCGTAGTTTCAGCCGTGCAGCATTAGCCCGTGTTCGAGTGCCATTGAACGTCTCTCCATCCGAAATTATAAAGAAGCCCAGGTATTTAAATTGTACAGTTCTGTAGAGTGGTTGGTTGTTTATGTTGCCGCTAGACCGAGGCCCGATACCAGATACTCACGTCAGCCGCGCGGTATTAGCCGAGCGGTCTAGGGCGCTGCAGTCATGGACTGTGCGGCTGGTCCCGGCGGAGGTTGGAGTCCTCCCTCGGGCATGGGTGTGTGTGTTCGTCCTTAGGATAATTTAGGGACTGATGACCTTAGCAGTTAAGTCTCATAAGATTTCACACACATTTGAACATACGTCAGTTATCTTCATGTTCAACACGAATATATCATTGCGGAAACGATTAATTCAGCTCAGGATCGATATATATATATATATATATATATATATATATATATATATATATATATATATATATATATATATATACACTGAAGTGACAAAAGTCATATATATATACATTCCTGGAAATGGAAAAAAGAACACATTGACACCGGTGTGTCAGACCCACCATACTTGCTCCGGACACTGCGAGAGGGCTGTACAAGCAATGATCACACGCACGGCACAGCGGACACACCAGGAACCGCGGTGTTGGCCGTCGAATGGCGCTAGCTGCGCAGCATTTGTGCACCGCCGCCGTCAGTGTCAGCCAGTTTGCCGTGGCATACGGAGCTCCATCGCAGTCTTTAACACTGGTAGCATGCCGCGACAGCGTGGACGTGAACCGTATGTGCAGTTGACGGACTTTGAGCGAGGGCGTATAGTGGGCATGCGGGAGGCCGGGTGGACGTACCGCCGAATTGCTCAACACGTGGGGCATGAGGTCTCCACAGTACATCGATGTGGTCGCCAGTGGTCGGCGGAAGGTGTACGTGCCCGTCGACCTGGGACCGGACCGCAGCGACGCACGGATGCACGCCAAGACCGTAGGATCCTACGCAGTGCCGTAGGGGACCGCACCGCCACTTCCCAGCAAATTAGGGACACTGTTGCTCCTGGGGTATCGGCGAGGACCGTTCGCAACCGTCTCCATGAAGCTGGGCTACGGTCCCGCACACCGTTAGGCCGTCTTCCGCTCACGCCCCAACATCGTGCAGCCCGCCTCCAGTGGTGTCGCGACAGGCGTGAATGGAGGGACGAATGGAGACGTGTCGTCTTCAGCGATGAGAGTCGCTTCTGCCTTGGTGCCAATGATGGTCGTATGCGTGTTTGGCGCCGTGCAGGTGAGCGCCACAATCAGGACTGCATACGACCGAGGCACACAGGGCCAACACCCGGCATCATGGTGTGGGGAGCGATCTCCTACACTGGCCGTACACCACTGGTGATCGTCGAGGGGACACTGAATAGTGCACGGTACATCCAAACCGTCATCGAACCCATCGTTCTACCATTCCTAGACCGGCAAGGGAACTTGCTGTTCCAACAGGACAATGCACGTCCGCATGTATCCCGTGCCACCCAACGTGCTCTAGAAGGTGTAAGTCAACTACCCTGGCCAGCAAGATATCCGGATCTGTCCCCCATTGAGCATGTTTGGGACTGGATGAAGCGTCGTCTCACGCGGTCGGCACGTCCAGCACGAACGCTGGTCCAACTGAGGCGCCAGGTGGAAATGGCATGGCAAGCCGTTCCACAGGACTACATCCAGCATCTCTACGATCGTCTCCATGGGAGAATAGCAGCCTGCATTGCTGCGAAAGGTGGATATACACTGTACTAGTGCCGACATTGTGCATGCTCTGTTGCCTGTGTCTATGTGCCTGTGGTTCTGTCAGTGTGATCATGTGATGTATCTGACCCCAGGAATGCGTCAATAAAGTTTCCCCTTCCTGGGACAATGAATTCACGGTGTTCTTATTTCAATTTCCAGGAGTATATATATATATATATATATATATATATATATATATAAAATAAACACTGAAGTGACAAAAGTCATATATATATATATATATATATATATATATATATATATATATCGATCGTGAGCTGAATTAATCGTTTCAGCAATGATATGTTCGTGTTGAACATGAAGATAACTGACGTATGTTCAAATGTGTGTGAAATCTTATGGGACTTAACTGCTAAGGTCATCAGTCCCTATATATATGAGGGTTGGAACTTAAATAGTGGCAACTATTTATTCACTACCGATATAAAAGAGTTAGCCTACATATTTGCACCTGTTACTGTCCGTCAAAGGTATCACCAACGTTGTGTAGAACCTATTGCCAGGGATGTGGAAGGCGTAGGCCTAGTATGCCGTTAGCAGAGCCTGTTCTGTTGATGGTGCGAATGGAGCAGTCTTCTGAATGTCGAATCTCTGTAACATTTCTGAAGCGAATGCTACGAAGTGGTTCCTTCATCTTCGGAATCAAATCAAAGTCACAAGGACTTAAGTACGAGGAGTATGGTGGATGGTACAGTACTTCTCAGTCCCATCGACCGAACAGAGCAGCCACAGCTTGCGCTGTATGCGCTCGCGCATTGTCGTGCAAAATGATGGTGGGTTGAGCAGAAAGTGTCGCTGCTTCTTTCGCAAACCTGGTCGCAGGTGATGCTCCAAAAACGAACAGTAATAAGGCTTAAGTCTTTGTGACTTTGATTTGATTCCTAAGATGAAGGAACCACTTCGTGGCATTCGCTTCAGAAACGTTCCAGAGATTCGACAGGCAGTAGACCGCTCCATTCGCACCATGAAGAGAAAAGGCTCAGCTAACGGTCTACTACGCCTGCCACATCGCTGGCAACGTGTTCTACACAACGCTGGTGACTACTTTGAATGACAGTAACAGATGCAAGCATGTAACTCTTTTGTATCGGTTGTGAATAAATAGTTGCCACTATTTAAGTACCAACGTATGAATCTACTTATAGCAAGGGAATCGATTGTTCTAGTTGGCCTATGTGAGTTATTTTCATATACTGTACCCATTTACAAAATGAGTAATGGAAAAGAAAGCGAAATTCTAAATTTATGGCGAAAAGCAGTCATAGCAGTCAGTAAAGGTCTGGATGCTGGATGCATGATACATGGGCTTCTGAAATATCATGGTATGGAGAGCCTACCAACTCAACACATGAGCACCCCTTAAGAAAATTACTTTAGTGGTTAATGGATGATTCTTTGAACAACGTTTTCTATGTTCTCCATGATTAGTCATCATTTATCAATATAAATCATTTCTGGTTGATTCATGCCTGTGAGTCCGATCGATTATGATGCTTTCGAGAACCTCTGTCCTTGGGTTAGACTTGTTAGAGGAACTTGTTGGTTGTTTTTCTTCAGTTTCCGTTACTGATACACTAATGCAGAAGTCCGTAAGTAAAAACATTCGTAGACGGCAGAAAACATAGACATTTCGGAAGAACGAGAGTAGAAAAGTGAATGAACAGCTGGATCAGTGCCACGGAATGTTTACTCCACATAGTTATATATAGGTTACAGTCTTGAGTACGTGACTAGCTTGTAATACGTGAATACGTGAATATTATATTCAAAATTTCTGCTTTAATTGGCTTGAAAGTTGATGTTCACTCAACTTCTCGTTGACGATTTATGCACTACCGGCAGCAGTATCGATAGTAGTGTGTTGAAGGCAAGGTTAGAATACTATGGACATATACGTCAAATGAACCGCCGTGCCCTACAAGTTCTTTTCATCGACCAGCACAACGGACAAACTTTGGTGACACCGGGAAACAACACGTTAACTCATAGTAACGACACCTCTAACCTAGATAAAGGTCTCACTTCAGAGTGGAAGAACGTCCACAAGCTTAGGTGTGCCGTATCCATCTGAAGTCATTCATTGATCACTAGATCCCGTTGAGTTACAATCGGACGACGTAGTCTCGAAACATGTCGTTATAAATATTTCACACTTTCGACAATTGGTGCGTAAAATTCTCAGCACTGATTCATGTGCAATGGCTTGACAACAGATAAACACTTTTGTTTATTTTTTCCAAGCTCTGTTAGAGACTGAAATGGTAAAAAATTGGTCGGATGATGGTTGGAAGGCATTTAACTGTGATTTGCAGGGTACTTATGCAGATGATGGTGTAGAACATTCCACCGCTATGAGTATGATATTTATCAGTGTTACGTATATGTCCAAGAAGTTAAATAAATTACAAAAAACCATTTATTGAGTAAATTATAAAAAAACATACGTACACACTTATTAGAATGTACAGGTCACTTGATGAATAAGTGAGGCGCAAAGCGCTGCGCTGTTGCCGGACCGAGCAGGAGACAGGAAGAAGCGTCGCCACAGACTCTGCGCTACCGCGGCCGCAGCCTGAGGTTGACGCCGTTCATGGGCCGGAGGACGAGCTCGCCGATCAGCTTGAGGTCCTCCAGCCTGTCCACCGTCTCCACTCGGAAGTTGCGCAGCACGTACGACAGCACCGCCTTCTCCTCCAGGATGGCGAACTTCTGGCCTGTGGATTACAACAGACACACAGCAATTCATTAGATGTTTACTCTGCTATTTCTGGGCGAAAAGGGCATTCCTGGTAAGAGAAGTCTACTAGCATCAGACACAGGTCTTAATTTGAGGAAGAAATTTCTGAGAATGTATGTTTGTAGCACAAGCATTGTATGGTAGTGACACATGAACTGTGGGAAAACCGGAACAGAAGAGAATCTCTTCATTTGAGATGCGGTGTTAAAGTAGAATGCTGAAAATTAGGTGGAATTGTAAGGTAAGGAATGAAGAGGTTCTCCGTAGGTTCGTCTGGGAAGGAATGTGTGGATAACACTGACAAAAGAAGGGGCAGCATGATAGGACATGTGTTAAGACATCTGGGAATAACTTCCATGGTACTAGAGGGAGCTGCTAAGGGTAAAAACTGTAGAGGAAAACATAGATTAGAGTACATCCAGGAGGTAAAGAAGATTTAGGTTGTAATTGTTAGATGAAAAGGTTGGCACAGGAAGGGAGTTCCTGGTAGGCCACATCAAACCTGTCAGAAAACTGATGAGCCAAAAAATGAAAAATCTGCTGGGCAACAGCCCTTCTGTTTTCGGGGTTCACTTGTTACGACCATAGGAAACAGAACAAACTTAAGATGAATCTGGAGATGCTGGCATGTCCTTGGCTATTCCTAGTTAAAACCGATGTAGATGAATTCTTATGTTTTGGCATTAACCATTGTCCTTTACATTGTATGTGATAGTAACTGCGAAGTAAAAACATTGGTTTTTATTTTTATGTGCAGGTTTGAAGTGAATGTGGTTCCGGCCGGAGTGGCAGAGCGCTTCTAGGCTCTACAGTCTGGAACCGCGCTATCGCTCCGGTCGAAGGCTCGAATGTGTGTGATGTCCTTAGGTTAGGTAGGTGTAAGTAGTTCTAAGTTCTAGGGGACTGATGACCTCAGAAGTTAAGTGCCATAGTGCTCAGAGCCATTTTTTTTAATGTGGAATAAGAAAATAGGGAATTTACAGTGAAAGACAGTCGTACTGTGAGTAAGTATCTTTTTGAAAGGGAACACCGCCAAACAAATTTGTGGTGGTTCTCCTCATAATTTGGATGGTAACTGCCCTTCCTACTCCACTGTCAAGAATTGGGTTGCTGCCTTTAAGACAGGTCAACTCCATCATAGTTGCGGAGACCGTGGATGCTGTTCATTCCGTGATCTCGGATTATCCTAGGATAACTGCTAAACAGATAACTGAGACTCACGGCATATCCCATAAATGTGTCGGTTATGTTTTTAACGATGTTTTGGATATCAGCAAGCTCTCAGCCAAATGGTTCCCAAACGTCTCAATGCAGACCAAAAGTGTGAAGGTGTGGGTGTTTCACAGTCCATTTTGGTCCAGTTTCGTCAGGATTCTGTGGGATTTTTGTATCGCCTTGTCATCATGCATGAAACGTGGATATACTCTTATCATCCAGAGACCAAAGAACAATACAAAGAATGAAGACATAGCGGTCCTTCACGCCCAAAGCAAGTCAAAACACGGATATCTGCAGACAAGCTGCAGGCATGGGTCTTTTTGGCTGAAGATAGAATCCTGCTTTTCGACTACTTGTAACGAGATAAAAGCATCAGAACAAAGTACTCTGTTGACCTTCTCGACAAACTGAAGCAGCGATTTGTCTATAAATGTCGTGGAAAGCTGAGAAAAGGTATGTTGTTTCTGCAGGACAAAGCCAATCCCCGCAAGGCGGCCATCAGGTAGCAAAAATTTGCAAAATTTCACTTTGAAATCCTCAAATATCCACCCTACTCGCTTGAATTGTCTCTCGCAGACTACTATCTGTTCCCAAACCTCAATCAAAATCTCAAGGGGGGAAGATGTGAAGATTTATGAACAATGAGTAAGAAAGTCTGCGGATGAACGATTTGCAGCACAATCGAAATCTCTCTCTCATAGCTGGTTTAAAGAAGCTGGAACAGAGACGCAATGAATGTGTTGATCTCAAAGCGAATATGCTGAATAAATTTTCCAAACAAATAACAGCATCTGTTCTTTAGCCCCTAATACTGTCTGAACAGCTGCCTCAGTGCCATGGAACGTTTATTCCACATAGTTATGTGTCTATTACTGTCATGACTGTTTTCTGACATCCGAAAGTATGTGACTAGCAGAAGAAAAGCTTGTGAATTTAAACTCCAAAAGTATACGTGAATATTTTATTCCAAATTTCTATTTTAATTGGTATGAAAGTCGATGTGCACTATGAAAACACTTTTCGTTGACGATTGATGCAAGAGCGACAGCAATATCGATAGTAGTGTGTCGAAGACAAGATTCGAATACCATGGACATATACGTCAAATGCATCACCGACCGCTACAAGTTCTTTTCATCGAGCAACACAATGGACAAGACGTAAGTTATACCGTGCGACACCACGCTAACACACAGTGACGAAACTTCTCGCTTGAATCTCACGTTGAAGCTTCTATGGCATCTAACGTTTAAGGTCCAAAGTTGCGACGTTGTAGCGACTAGTACTGCCTGCAGGCAGCCACGATTAGAGTCTGGTCTCCATGGCGATAGGAATACAGCTTCAAAATCTCATTTGATATCGATCTCTATAGTGTGTCTAGGCGTATCAAAGCCCTGTTAGGGCCCGAGTTATGGTAATTTAACTGAAAAGGGATGAAATTCTCTCATACTGTCATTGATTACCAAAATACTTCTCTCAGTTGCCTGTCTTTCCAAAGGTGCGTATTGCATTGCGTTTGGTGTGCATAAGTTTCGGAGCACGACATTTCCCCACTGTTTAACTTGTAAGTAGGTTGAAGTTTTAAGACTCTACCTCGTACAAATAAATGCATAAAAATCCGATGTTCAAGCTTGATAAAGATTTCTATGCTGTCCACTCAAAAATTCCGTCAGAACAGGCCTCGGAAGCCCAACGGTGCCGACCGACCACCGTATTCTCCTCTGCAAATAGGTGTCATTGCATCCGGAGCTACCGCTTCTGAGTCAAGTAGCTTCTCAGTTGCCCCCACAAGGGTTAAGTGCAACCTGCTTGCCAACAGCGCTCAGCAGGCCCACACGGTTCCATCCAGGTGACTGGTGAAGCCCGACAGCGTTTAACTTCAGTGATCTTTTGGGAACAGGTGTTAACACTGCGCCAAAGCCGTTGGCTCTACAATCTCTAAGCATGTCAAAAATCTGTTCTTAATTTTGATTATGGCTGGAGAAAAGTTTTTTCTTGAAATAGGTGGCATTTTCGCATCCGATTAAGTTTGCTGCTTGAGAACTGGTGGGCATGTTGCTTTGCGCAGCGGAAGTTGCAACACAGGGTAAACCATCAATTTCTGATTGCCAATGGTGTACTTGTGACGGAGGCGCTCCAACACACTAAGAGACAGATCTTGACTACTTAAAATCGCATTATAGAAAGTCGTATGAGTTTTCCGAAGAGTAAACTATCTTTGGTTGTTATATTCTTTGTTTTTCGACCACATATTTGTGCTACAATTCTTCTGCCAGTTTCTAGCCATGTTGAAAGATGTTATGGTTCTGGGGATTGCTGGCCTTAAGCAAAGCAGAACTCTTATCAAAAGTTGAGCGGTAGTGGGAGTCGCGGTGGATGCTGTCTGTTCGTACATAAAGCCATGCTTCGAACGCCGCCAAGAGTTTTTAAGTTGATGATACAAACAAGAGTCAGACTACGTAGCTGACTATATGAAAGTCTCAGAAAATTATGAATAAAGTAAGTGACTTCATTTTGGAGACACTTTCGCATCAATGATTTGTGGATAAGTTACCTAAACTATTGGCTATGGGACGTAGGACTTATTCAAATATAATTACCGGTTTGTGTTAAAAACGAGCAATACGATTCAGTGAAAGTAGTATTTGGACCATAACCATAACAAAATACTGGCACAAAGTAAAACTGTTGTACTCAAAACACCTAAATCATACATTAGAAAAGACCACTAACAGTTAATAACCTTAGTTATTTATTAATTCAAAGCAAAGAGGGGGAAGGAGGGATCAGAGATACAACACTTTGGGCTAAACTATGGCTGCAGAGAAGTTCAGTCATTTGTCCCTAGGTCCATAGTGTTGGAAATCTCTGTTGACCACTGAAAACTACTTCCTGTACTGCTTTCTCTGCCATCTAGTTTCACTTGCACTGTCCAACATCTGTACTAAATACCTCTTCAATTTGTATTTTGTATGAACAGTTAAATTTCAACCATATTCTAAAAGTCTCAGAATCTTTTGTCCACAACTTTCATGCCGTCCTCTGTTTATCAAATATTTTATATGTACAAGTGCCACAGGTAACAATAACAGTTGGTACATATGAGTACAATTAACATTCCAGTGGTGCAATAAGTAATCTCTCAGTGTGGAAGGCAGTTAGTAACCAAGCAAAGAATAAGCTACTCTAAAAAGATTACTGACAGTTATACAATTGTGTCAAGTAGAGTAGCATTGTGTGTTCTGGCTAGAGAATCGTTGATGTCAGCAGTTTTTGGCGTCAGCTTTCCTGGAATCGCAATGTTAGCGGTATTTTATTCCGAGGATTTCTTTCCCCTCGGCCTCCCATAGCCTCAGGAACCCCATGGCGATTGCCAGGCGGCACGCATCGCGTTGATACAAACACTCAAAGCCGTTGGCCACTGGGACTTGAGGAAGGGGGAGGTGGGAGAGAATTCCAAGAAAATATGCTGTTGACTTTGTGCTTCTGGGAAAGGTGACATCAAAAAGTGCTGACATCAGCGATCTTCTAGGCAGAACCGACAGAGCTGCAGTACAGTCATATCACTGTGTTACTGACATCAGGATTCTATATCCTAGCAGAATAACAATCGTATTTAAAAGATTTGATGTCTGTGTCTCCCATATTAATAAATTTACAAGAACTTATTGCTGTTTGTTTGATGAGTCTCTGGTCACTGTTCATAGTAGAGAAAACACCTTACAAAAGTCATGAGGGAAAAATAATTTGAAGTGGATAAGTTAGGCTCCATTATATACATATGTGTATATATTTATGACGCCTTGAGCTGAAGGCGTAATGGAAGAGACCGAAAGATATACCCCTTCACGTCTGGCTTGGAGAGGCGCCGTTCCCTTGTCACTCTTGGAGCGAGGAACAAGTCTCTCCTCAGTACTTCACTGGGAGAGCACCTCTGTCGAGAGCGAATCGAAGTGTGACTCTCTATATTGAGTCCTTGCGATTAAGCGTTGTTCACTGTGTTGGCCGATACACTTATTGTGCAGTGTGAACGGACAGAGTTATAGTTAAATGCCTGCAAGCGAATTTTTGAGTGGCATCGTGGTGGACTGGTTATCTGACCGGTGTACCAAGGCAATAGTTAGACTAGGGGCGAATAGGAATCCTTGACTTCATCAAGGCGTAGGGAGAGTTTGATTGGCGAAAGGCAATCCAGATAGAACGAGAGTTATCTTATTTGTCAGCAGCGAGCGGAGCCGACAGCAGTCATTGCAGCTTACGGTATTGTGCACTACAGCTATTGCGAGCCCCATATTTCCTCCACAATAGTACACTTCACTGCATTTCACACGCGACAGTCTCGGCCATACCTAGCAACATTCTAAAGGATAATTATTCAAGTTGAGTAGGCGCGCCTCTCAGCCATTCTGCCAAGTCAATAACAATCTTAAACTTTGTATAGAAATTTCATTAGCGAATCCTATCCTTGGAGGTACCTTCACATTCCGAAAAGAACCAGGATATAACTTGTTCAATTCATAACTAAAAGTGCCATTGTGAGTTCTCAGAATTTTTGCAAAAATAAATAATAATTTTCGTTAGTTTCATGTTTTTCTCTCACTAACTAGCAGTACTCCATTACCCAAGTATTCCACTAGTTACATAAGAAATTTTGTGAATTTTTGTGTCATTTCCTTACAGCGGACGACTCCAGAAGATATTTATTGCTGAGAGTTTTTCAGGCATTTCTCTTTAGAACGTTAGGAGCATCTGTCTGACTTCTGTAGTAGTGTGGGGTGGAAATTGCATCTTGCAGGAGCCACAGGGTAAAGGATATATCTCAGATTAATTCGTTGCGCAGAATAACAGAATAGCAGATCAACCCCATGCTCACATCCTCTGTCAATTGGAAGTTATTTACTTTGCCGCTAGTTCTATCATATATTTCGTACTTCACTGATCAACGTTTACACCAAATGTCTCTACAATCTGTATTTTTTATGAACTGTTAATTTCAATTATATTTTAAAATTCTCATATTAAGTAATTTCAAAACCTTTTCCTACAACATTTACATTGCCCACTGTTAGTGAAACATCTCTGCCCATACGTCACAGACAACGGCAGTTGTTACATAGAACGTGCATTCCATCGCTTAGAGCGGAAGGCTGTTGTCAGGAAAATGTAACCAAGCATAGTTGCTGTATGGATGCATTCTGACACAAAAAAATGCATACTTCTGTTTATGAAAAGTTCATGGCTGAATCTCGCTTATAAATACGGTTGTGATGAATTATTGCTGTTTGTTTCACGAGTCTGCTGGTCACTGTGGTGAAAGGTAGCTCAAGGTTGGTTTATCTTAGTCGATTGCTTACTTCAGGTGTAAAAGATATGTGTTGGCTTATGGTTCTTGGAGTGATCATAAAAGCTTTATAAATCAATAAATAGGAACACATTGTAAGCAATTAACAATGCTATTGTAAAACATGCATACAAAAAATTATCAGAAACTTTTAAATTTCAAAAATTAATATCAAATATGATTAGGTGAGAATCTAAGCATTTGAGATGTAGTATTATAAACGGATGTTGAAAAGTAAATGGACGGTTAAGGTAAGAAATGGGAAAGTTCTTCACAGAATTGCTGATGAGAGGAACAAACGCTGACAACAAGAAGAGACAAGATGGTAGAATATTTGTTAAGATATCATGGAATAATTTCCGTGCTACTAAAGGGAACTATAGAGTGTAAAAACAGAAAGCGAATGCAGAGACCGGAATACACCCAACAATTAACTGATAATGTTAGGTGCAGATGCTGCTCTGAGGTTGGTACAGGAATGGAATTCTTAGTTGACTGCATCAAACCGGTCAGAAGACTGAGGGAGAAAAAGGAAGGTTTCTTTTTAATTGAATCAGTTATTGTTTGATGCCAAGACTGTGAAGTCGATATCTGAAGGTTAGATACGAGTACAGCATGATGTGGCAGATTGTTTCTCATTTTGTGTAAGAAGAGTGTAAACTGAGATAACTATAACGAAAAAAGATTGACTTATTAAGACCTCAAAAGTTTGCTTATAGATAAGATTATACTCAGAGCAGAACTTTGTAAAACTCAAATTATGGACCCACTAATAAAAGTGAGAACAGAGAAGATTGATTTTAAGCTACAATCAAGGTAAGTACTAAATGATTTCATGTGTGCATCTCATTTTCGTGAATTCTTGTGTCAACTGCATCAGATGCGAAATAATGCAGTGAATATATTTTGTAGTCTTGAAAGCTTAGAGAGTGCAGTAGCTACACGTCTTACCTATACAGTTTCGAGGCCCAGCGCTGAAGGGCACGTAGGCGAATGGGTGCCTACCCTGCACCCTCTCAGGCAGGAAGTTGTCCGGGTCGAAGCGCTCAGGGTCCGGCCAGTGGTTGGGATCGCGGTGAGTGTGCCGGATGTTGAGGGTTATCAGGCAGCCCTCAGGAATTTTGTAGCTACCTGTGAGACCAGAAAAGTGTGTGAGCAATACTTAACGTGCACTGCAGGTTTCACACCACTGTTTTTAGACTAAAGTACAGATTTCGTTTGGGGCACAAGTTGCACCTAGTAGGAGGATCTGCAACGAATTGACGCATGGTGCATGGAATGACAATTAAATCTCAATGTAGACAAGTGTAATGTGCTGCGAATATATACAAAGAAAGATCCTTTATCATTTAGCTACAATATAGCAGGTCAGCAACTGGAAGCAGTTAATTCCATAAATTATCTGGGAGTAGGCATTAGGAGTGATTTAAAATGGAATGATCATATAAAGTTGATAGTCGGTAAAGCAGATGCCAGACTGAGATTCACTGGAAGAATCCTAACGAAATGCAATCCGAAAACAAAGGAAGTAGGTTACAGTACACTTGTTCGCCCACTGCTTGAATATTGCTCACCAGTGTGGGATCCGTACCAGTAGGGTTGACAGAGGAGATAGAGAAGATCCAACGGAGAGCAGCGCGCTTCGTTACAGGATCATTTGGTAATTGCGAAAGCGTTACGGAGATGATAGATAAACTCTAGTGGAAGACTTTGCAGGAGATACGCTCAGTAGCTCGGTATCGGCTTTTGTTGAAGTTTCGAGAACATACCTTCACCGAGGAGTCAAGTACTATATTGCTCCAGTCTACGTATATCTCGCGAAGAGACCATGAGGATAAAATCAGAGAGATTAGAGCCCACACAGACGCATACCGACAATCATTCTTTCCACGAACAATACGAAACTGGAATAGAAGGGAGAACCGATAGAAGTACTCAAAGTAGCCACTGCCACACACTGCCACGTGGCTTTCGGAGTATGGATGTAGATGTAGATGTAGATAGTATTTGCTTTTGAAATTGTTTAGTGTAGAGTAGAGGCAACTATAATACACCAAACATTGAAAATACCGAGTGTATGGCTCCGATTACCTTTACAGTTCTTTTGTACGTTTCTTTCTATAGATTAAATAACGTAGCGTGGACTATAGAACATAGCATTTCATGTCCTGAAAATTTTTCTTAATTTCTGGAAAACTTCTTGTACATATTTAACGGAATCTTCGCTCTTGCAGCATACCGTGAAAAAGTAAGAAATAAAGCAAAATGCTGAAAACATACCTAGTGCAGGAATAAGACAGCTACAAAGTGAACTGAAATCATCAACATTACTGATTTAGTTACTTACTTAAAAACATTTTTAAGAAAGTTCTACATACTGTAGAGGAACTGGCAAATAATAGATTCATTTTGGATAGTGAAAACAAATCATAAGCGCTACGACCAGAGATAAAAGCTGAAACAGGCGTTACAGCTAGAGGTCAATCTATTTCCAAAATCAAGACAAAGGACAAAAGTATTGTAAATCTCTTCAAATCTAAGATGTGTTTAACGAATTATTTTTAAATATAAACAAATCAAACATTACTGTAGAAAATTGCATACATAAGACAAATTTCTTTGATGCTCAGAAATTTGAAGGTGCAGCTTTCAATACATTTAACAAAACTACTGCAAAATATACAGATAATGCTATGCAATCACTAAAACTAAAATATTAGTAGGACGGGACGAAATATCAATAAAAATGTTAAAGGCATTCTCTAAAACAATTGTGTAGCCACTATTCACAGCAGTTAATCAATCCTTTGAAAAAGGATGTTCTCCAGATACCGTGTAGTATGCAATATTTAAACCACGAATAGAAAAAGGCAGAAGAGAGCTTATGGTAAACCTTCACCCAATCTCTCTTCTCCTATCACTATCAAACATAAATGAAAAGGTTGTCACAATACGCATTATTTAGAAAGATCAGTATGGATTTCAGAAAGGCAAAAGCACCTTATTTGCTATCAACCAGTTTGTAGATAAAATTAGCTCCTCTCTAGACAGCTCTCTGCATGCCACAGTAACTTTTTGTGACCTATCAAAGACTTTGGATAATGTGTACCACCGCTTGTTACTCTCTAAACTGGAGAAATTACAGATTATAATCAAAGTATTAGAATGGTGTAGGTCCTACCCAACCAACCGAACACAAAGAGTGGTTGCAACATCGTACAGAGAAAATTACGCTTCACAATGCAAAAATATTTCACAAGGAGTATCCCAGGAGTGTCTTCGGTCCCATTCTGTTTCTGTGTTATATAAATGACCTACCGCTTATTACCGAGTGCCACTTATTTTATTTGAGGATGACAGAGCTGTAATCATTGAAATTAACAGTACCGACCAAATTCCTCAAACTGTCACAAATACGTTAGAAAATTAGGAACCTGGCTCAATTTAATTGGGTTAAAACTAAACATGGAAGAATCTCAGTCACTGTAGTTTAAAACAAAACGAGCATAGTTAAATGGTGTTCAAATTCATCACAAAAACCAGAATTTGCAGGCATCTAGCTATGTGAAATTTTAAGGAATAAAATTAGGTGAAAATGTCCCATGGAGTCCCATACACAGTACCTTGCAAATGAATTAAATAGCCTAGCATATCCAATGATGATACTGCACAATACTATCAGCATGAAGATAAGGAAAATAGTATATTACAGGTACTACAAACCGTAGTAAGGTACAGAATTATATTTTGGGATAGATCGAATCGTATGTCTTGAATACCAAAACTTCAAAAAACAGTCTTTAGAAATACACTCAATATAAAGCGAAGAAAACCATATCACCCACTCCTAAAAAATCTAAGTATATTAAGTGATCCCACACTGTATATCTATGAACTGATTTTCTTTGTACAAAGTACCTCTGGTTTATTTGTAGCAAATGATTTTCAGCATATCAATGACACCAGGAAATAAAATAATTTTATGGTGCCCACCCACAACTAATACTTTAAGCTCACACTCTGCAGTATATGTGTATAAATTTGCAACAAAGTAAAGAGAAAAGAACTGCTCAGTATTTACCTGGAAACATTAAAAAATATTGTATGAGAAACTGGTATAGATATGTTACCGTTCAGCTGAAGGGTTCATGAAGGACGATCTGAAAATTTGTGCAGGAGAGAACAAGTACTTAGGATGTTATAATTTGTTGTTGTAAAAAATCGTAAGTTGTGTGTCGATTATGTTTCTTGTACAGGATGTTATATTAATGATGTTTTAAGAAAACTAAAAAGTTTTTGTGTTTTGACGAATCTCCCGTACATTAAGTCATGGCTTGAAACAGTATGTTATGAGACAATAAACTTCTGTTCAATTCTGTATGTTGTGTGTCTTTTCTTTGTTTGCTGTAACTACACTCTTAACGCAAGTAACTGAATGAGAAAAATTTGCGTCATCCTCAAGAATTTAACGTTAACCACAACAAAGTGAAACACTAACCAGAAAGGCAAGGTTCTTGGTTCAAGTCCCGGTGTGACATTCAGTTCTAATCTGCCAGGAAATTTCATAACTGTGCACATTCCGCTAAGAGTGCGACGGATTCATGCTTTTTGCACCTGCTTGTTACTTGAGAGAATCATCAGTCGAACTGATATATTTTATGATGACGTTACTCCATAAAATATCTTTTCTCCATTCATCAGTAATTCTACAAAATTTACGTCATATATGGCCTATAAAAGTGCGGCCGAGAACACAGCTCTGTGACATTATGCCAGTGGAAACTTCCGAAAACCCACAATATCCTGTACGACACACACCAGTAACAGGAGGGCCCAAAGTCCGTCACTTGCCGCTAAGTCACCCACATATTAACCCAGATGACCATCTATAGGACAACATCAGTCTGTGTTATCGCTATGCGAGTACTTATCCACGCGTAATACGGCAAGTGCAGAATTACTGAAGAGACCGTCGCTTCGGATATCAGTGCTGTCTAGCCACTCCTGACAAACAAGCGAGTCTCTTCCTGCTTCTCTATATGCTGGCTGGTGGTCATCGTATTGTGATCAGTTGTACTACTGGTCAAAAGTTTTCGATCATTTATAATAAAAACTATATATTTTATTTCAATATACAAACACATCGCACAACTTAGTAGACCAAGAAAATAAACATTTTGTCTCTTTATCACTAAGCACGATACAGTATGGTTTACATTTTAGCCTCTTCAAGTATCCACCCTTTTCCCTCAGAACAGCTGCAAAAATTCTTTGCAATATGGACACAAGATTATGCTGTGTTTTTGCAGATACTGCAATCCGTCTGTAAATCATTAAATCATTCCATTTATCTCCACCATTAGATGATCTCAGTTCTTTGACATCCCTTTCAAGGTCATCCCATAAGAGTTCAATGTGATTTAAGTCAGGTGACTGACATGGCCAAGTTATGTTCTTCAGTTCGACACATTTCTGTTTTGTATTGAAATACCCTCTGCACAATTTATAAGGCTGTTCCGGATCATTGCCCTGCTGCAGAACAAATCGACTAATAAGTCTCTTGCCAGACGGAAATGCATTGTTGATCAGCATCCTCTGACATATTTCCTTCTTTAAAATAAATTAATTTCGCTAGATCACCGAGTTTATCTCCCGCAAAACATTCCCATACCGTGAACTACCCTCCACCATGTTTCACCGTTGGCGTCACACAATGACTTTTGAAACGTTCTCCACGAAGTCGACGAGCAGACATTCGTTGATGACTTCCACGTACTTCAAACTGAATAACAACTTGGACCCATCAATAAACACTTCCGGGCTAAGTTGCCGTGGTCGATCTGTAGAACTTCTTCTCCCTGACGTTTCGTTCTCAACTACGGAGAACATCTTCGGAGGTGAGTCAACGACTCACCTCCGAAAATATTCTCCGTAGTTGAGAACGAAACGTCAGGGAGAAGAAGTTCTACAGATCGACCACGGCAACTTAGCCCGGAAGTGTTTATTGATGAAGACGCCGGCCGTGAAAGCCTACATGGAATGAAACAACTTGGACCATTACTGCATGCTTCAGTTTCTATGTTGCTGTGTCCATTGCAATCGTATCACCTTATTTTGTTAGCGTAATAAAGGCTTTTTGGTCGCTATTCACCCCTTTAAACCTTATTCATGGGGAGGGTGTTGTACCGTTGAGGTAGAGATCGGACCTGCTCGTATTCTATGTACTTCTAAGTTAATTTTAGGTGCAGTAAGAGTCCTCTGACGTCTACTCTATACACTTACGAGCCGATCTTCCCTGTATGATGTTACTCGGGCTCTTTCAGATCGCGAAACAACTGCATTGACTTCAGTTTGTTGGAAGGGCTACAAAGTGCACCGTAGATTGTGCTGCATCAACGTTTGTTGCTATCGGGGATGTCACATTAAACACCCTTCTATTTTCAACCTTATTTTATTTGGCAACCAGTTTCAGCGTTTTACTACGGCATCTTCAGGCGCCTGAACGACGTGAAGGAAGAATTTACCTCGGTTGTGATCCAAACAGGGACCAGCAATAATGGTATTAGTAGATATTTGCTACAGTGAGCACTTCAACCACCACCTGGCGATAATGGCGTAGTGAAACGCTGAAACTGGTCGCCAAAGAAAATAGGGCTGAAAACTGACGGCTGAAAGGTGTTTAATTTGACATCCCCCATCGAACAGCCGAGTCCCGAAACCATCCCTATAAAGATCAACCTGCAGAGATTTGTTGCTGTTGTCTTACTAGAATAGCCTTGCTCATGCAGAGCTACAATTACAGCACTTTTTCAGTCACAGTCTCCTGCTAGTGTCTCATTAGGGGGTTATATGAAATGAACTTTATCACGTATGCAAACACACTGCCAAATCGTATTGTAAACTAATGTGAACAGACAGCAGAAGGAATGACGCCTAGTGGAATGGAGCCGTTGTAGGTAAAGGGACGTTAATGTTGTGGATATTCGTCAACAGACGACTGGGCAAACAACCACTCAAACAGACAACTGAGGCGCTTAGCCTTTACATGTTTATATTTGTGTTATTATCAAAATGGTGACTGATAGAATACCCAAAAGATATCCCTTTTTTAGCCGAAAAATGGTAGTTATGATAGCTGGTAGTAAACTTTTGACTGGTAGCGTATCTGGCTCAGTAGCAACGTGATATACGATTTCCTATTTTTCTTATGTTGGTGTATTGAGACGTACAGAAAGATAAAATTTATGGTTCATGCACAGTTGAAATATGCCACAGATAACTGTGAACAGATGCTTGCACGAAAACGTACTGAGAACGGTGTCCATGGGATAAGAGTTGTTTATTGTCTATCGAGAGCTATCAAAATCAGAGATTACAAGAAATAAAAATTTCAGTGAGACAATTTCCGTACGTCATGGATTTACGCGAAGTGGAAATCAGGTACGATATGTTATACTTACCAATATCGATCTCTTTCGTCGCTCGGCGGCCGATGGCAGGCACACTCGGATACAGTCTCAGGGCTTCCTTGATGACCATCTCGAGGTACTTCATGTTGTTCAGATCATGAGTAGTTGGACGTCTCTTAGGATTGTTTCGAAATATGTCATCCAGCTCAGTGAGGACTTTCTCCTATAGACAGAGGGCAGCATCAGTGATATCCGTTCCAGGGACGAACAGTTTGCACTCAACATTTAACACACATTGATATACAAGCATACACTGTCTCTCGGTTGTTCTGTCTGTCTCTCTCCCAACCCCTCCTTTCTCCCCGGCCTTCCGCCTCTCCCTTCCCACGCACACGTATGCAAAAACCAAACGCACAAAGAAACATATGTTCATGAACTTTACATCTACATCTACATCTACATGGTTACTCAGCAATTGACACTTAATTGCCTGGCAGAGGGTTCATCGGGCCATTTTCATACTACTACTCTACCATTCCACTCACGAATGGTGCGTGGGAAAAACGAACACCTAAATCTTTCCGTTAGAGCTGTGATTTCTCTTATTTTATTATGATGATCATTTCTCCCTACGTAGATGGGTGTCAAGAAAATATTTTCGCATTCGGAAGAGAATGTGGTGACTGAAATTTCGTAAATAGATCTCGCAGCAAAGAAAACAGCCTTTGTTTTAGTGACTGCCACCCCAAATCGCGTATCATATCAGTGACACTCTCACCATTATTGCACGATAACACGAAACGAGCTGACCTTCTTTGCACTTTTTCGATGTTCTCCGTCAATCCTACCTGGTAAGGATCCCATACAGCGCAGCAATATTCCGGCAGAGGACGGACAAGTGTAGTGTAGGCTGTCTCTTTAGTGGGTTTGTCGCATCTTCTAAGTGTTCTGGCAACAAAGCGCAGTCTGTGTTTCACCTTCACCACAATATTACCTATGTGGTCTTTCCAATTTAAGTTGATCATAATTGTAATTCCTATGTATTTAGTCGAATTGACAGCCCTTAGATTTGAGCGATTTATCGTATACCGAAAATTTATCGGATTTCTTTTAGTACCCATGTGGATGAGCTCTCACTTTTCTTTGTTTAGTACTAATTGCCACTTTTCGCACTTTAATTTAGTGTCGTATTGTTCCAGGAGTTTAACAATAGTAATTACTTTTTGCTTCATCTTCCCTGCTCTACACAATGATTTCTATTAACACTCCCTGAGTCCTTGATGACAATTCTACTGTAAAACTGTCAATTGTGCTAAAATTTGCGGTTGTACCAAATCTACAAGAAAATATCGGTAAGGATTTACACTCACCTGGATACCAGGATGATGTCCCAGCAGCATAAGAACCCATGACATGGCAACAGACGTCGTGTCGTGGCCCTTTAAAAAAAAAGAATAAAAACTTAGATAATTTCAAATATGTGGAACCGCTGTGCTCAGAAGTAGCACTCGAGCTTTGGACAACTAGCACCCACGGGTGGCAAGCACACAAATCAATGGAAACATTTTGTATGACTTTGTATGACTGCTACTATTTTTAAACACATGAAAAGAAAAAATTTCGCAAAATAGAAAATTATTCATATGAGAAAAAGTACCACCACAGCTGTACCGACAATTTACTTATTCTGTCACACGACTAGATTCGGCCGCTCATTACCGCCATCCTCACCACTGCCAAAAGATTATTCGATTTCCTCGGCGCATTTACTATGGGATCCTTGTTACCAAAATCCTGAGCTAGCTTTCATCAGGAGTCTATACTGGACACGTTGTTGTCTCCACTGTCAGAGTATAGACTCCTTATGAAAGCTAGCCCAGGTTTTTTGGTAACAAGGATCACACAGTAAATGCGCCGAGGACATCAAATACTCTTTTGGCAGTGCTGGGGCCTGAGGATGGCGGTAATGTAAGGCCAAAACTAGTGTGATAGAATAAATGCATTCCCAAGAAACAGCTGTGGTGGTACTTTTTCTCATATAGATCATCACTTGAAGTCCTTCATCCGTGCAGTAAGGCATAAAAAGAAAATTATTCAGTATCAACTATTGAAATCTAACACACGTCATAATACAAAAAGATCAATTCCAACAGCGCAAATTGTGACCAGCGTTTCTTTCAGTTAAAACAATGGACTTGTATTTGAGACATTTGATTTTCAGTTCCCAGGCTGACTTTCATATTTATTGTTTACTATTTCTGAGATTTCCTCAAATTACTTAGGGCTCGTAGACTACTAGATAGCTTCGCTAAATAACTTCGATTCAACTTTGAAATAACTTACTACATTCAGTAGTTGAGAGAAAATTGTGTGTAATGAATTGCAAACTCTGTACAAGACAGTTCAAATGGTTTAAATGGCTCTGAGGACTACACGACTTAACTTCTGAGGTCTTCAGTCCCCTAGAACTTAAAACTACGTAAACCTAACTAACCTAAGGACATCACACACATCCATGCCCGAGGCAGGATTCGAACCTGCGACCGTAGCGGTCGCGCGGTTCCAGACTGTAGCGCCTAGAACCCCTCGGGCACCGCGGCCGGCTACAAGACAGTTAGCAACTTTTGTGAATGTCCCTGAAGTATCACTAGACTAGTACAGAATTTAAAGAGGATGTTTCATGCAATGAAGTGAAGCCTGTCTAAAGCGTTATACCACCGCAGTTTCTGGAGATGAGCAGAACGTTGTCACTCTTTGTCTGTTTCGGTAAATTAATATTTTGTGCAATAACATCCGCAAAATAACTAGTTTTTGAGACATATCTTCATTTAGCGTATCATATCGTAATTGTATGCGGAGGGTCCAATCCTAGTATTTATTTTTTCTATAATTTACCGTTTGTTTCAACTCTGGCAATGATGTGCGCACGTGAAGAACGCCTAATTACACCGTGGTATATGTCCACATTAAATTTCTAACATTAGTCAATTCAGTGGCGAGTAAAAAGCAGTAACATGCCATCTCCAATACAACAAAGTCTAGTAAGTACGATGGAGTTCAAACCACCGTCAATCACCTAGAAAATGATCCTCGGGTAAGATTGTTAATCCCAGCTTCACATTACATTTATGCTACTATTAAATGAGTTATAAAATAATTCAAATTAGCGAGTCAGGAACGAAACCGCCTATTAACACAGTTCTGTGGCAAAATAGTCTCCCTCCCTTTTCCCGACACCGGTCTTACGCTTGTTACATAACTATGAAAATCTGTAGGCACTAATTCAGTCACATAAAACCAGCGCCAGCGAGGAAACCTCTGTATAAACAAATGAAAGTGTATTTTTTGGGCATCTTCGTCTCCAGAATGAGATTTTCACTCTGCAGCGTAGTGTGCGCTGATATGAAACTTCCTGGTAGATTAAAACTGTGTGCTGGGCCGAGACTCGAACACGGGACCTTTGCCTTTGGCGGGCAAGCGCTCTACCAAATGAGCAACCCAAGCACGACTCACGCCCCGTCCTCACAGCTTTACTTCTGCCAGTACCTCGTCTCCTACCTCGTCTCGGCCCGGCACACAGTTTTAATCTGCCAGGAAGTTTCATATCAGCGCACACTACGCTGCAGAGTGAAAATCTCATTCTGGAAACATCCCCCAGGCTGTGACTAAGCCATGTCTCCGCAATATCCTTTCTTTCAGGAGTGCTAGTTCTGCAAGGTTCGCAGGAGAGCTTCTGTAAAGTTTGGAAGGTAGGAGACGAGGTACTGGCAGAAGTAAAGCTGTGAGGACGGGGCGTGAGTCGATCTTGGTCTGTTTCACTGAAGATGACTATTTTTTCTGTATTCTACAATAGTGGATTTATTTTTATTTATTTAATCTGATCTAATTAGGGTCACGGACCCCCTCTTAAAACGGATAAGTGTTTCACATATACGGTATCTATTACATCGACAAAAGTCATGGGATACCTCCTAATGTTGTTCCGGACGTAATTTTCCTGGCGTAATGCAGCAACTTCGCGTGACATGGAGTCAACAAGTCGTTGCAATACCTTTGCAGAAATATGGTATTGAGCCATGCTGTCTCAAAAGCCGTCTATAACCTCGAATATGTAGCCGGTGCTCTGGGTGGCCACATCATTCGCTCGAATTATCCAAAATGTTCTTCAGACCTATCGCGAAGAACTGTGGCTCGGTGACATGGAGCATTGTCTTCCATAAAAGTTCCATTGTTGTTTGGGAAGAGTAAGTTCATAAATGGTTGCAAATGGTCTCCAAGTAGCCGAACATAACAATTGCCAGTCAATGGTCGGTTTAGCCGGACCAGGAGAACCAATTCATTTGAAGTAAAGAGAGCTCACGCAACTACGGAGCTACCAACATTTGGCACAGTGACTTTTTGACAGCTGGGACCATGTTTTCGTGGGGACTGCGCCACACTCGAACCCTACCGTCAGCTCTTACCAACTGTAATCGGAATTCATCTGACCAGGTCACGGTTTCTGAGTCATCTAGTGTCCGTCCGGTATGATCACGAGCCTAGGAGAGACGATGCAGACGATGTTCTGCTGTTAGCAAAGACATTCTCGTCGGTCGTCTGCTGCCATATCCCATTAGCGCCAAATTTCACCGCACTGTGCAAACGGATATGATCGTCGCACGTACCACATTGATTTCTGCGATTATTTCACGCAGTGTTGCTTGTCTGTCAGCTTCGACAACTCTGCGCAAACGCCGCTGCTCTCGGTCGTTAAGTGAAGGTCGTTGGCCACTGCATTCAAAAATGGTTCAGATGGCTCTGAGCACTATGGGACTTAACATCTGAGGTCATCAGTCCCATAGACTTAGAACTACTTAAACCTAACTAACCTAAGGACAACACACATCCATGTCCGAGGCAGGATTCGAACCTGCGACCGTAGCAGCCGCGCGGTTCCGGACTGCCACTGCGTTGACCGTGGTGAGAAGTAGTGCGTGTAATCTGATATTATTGGCACACTCTTGACTCTGTGAATCTCGGTATATTGAATTTCTAACTATTTCCGAATTGGAATGTTTCACGCTTGTAGCTGCCACTACCACTCCTCGTTTGAAGCCTGTTAATTTCCGTCGTGCTACCATAATCACGTCGGACACCTTTTCAGATGAATCATCTGAGCACAAATGAGAGCTAGGCAGTGCACTCCCTTTTTATACCTTGTGTACGCGATACTACAGCTATTTGTATATGTGATGTGGCTATCCCTTAATTCTGTCACCTCACTGTATCCATTTTGATAATGCACGCAGGTCGATGTTTAGATTCTCGGCAGCTGTCTTCAGTTTTATAGGTTTTGCACTTAGTTACAAATGGAGATATGCAGCTTACACGCGGTATTTGCGATAGGAAAGGAGTAATGACACATCATTTACATAGAACGAAAAGAGTATCGGACCTGGTATCGAAACCTGTGGTCGCCTGATTTTACCTGCCTCCATTGTGACTTTATGGTGCCATACATGACACACTGCTGTCGAGATAATAGGTATGAGCGTGACTACTGTTCGTACGATGCGTAGGAGGAAGATGAAGTAGTGATACGTTTGAAGAAGATAGCATCCGCTTAAATTTTACGCTCGATGGGCTATTGTATAGAAAATTTATATTAGCGTCACCAGCTATAATTATGTGAGTTAGCTGATAGGCTGGCAGCATTATATGAATCAAGAATACGTTGGTTAAATAAACTACCACGTAGCACAAGTAATATGTGGAATGTGCTACTAAGAAATAAATGATGGAGAATTACAGAAAGTTGTCCATTTCTTGTTTCATGCTAAAATTATATCTGCAAGTTCTCGAACTATATCGAAGTTAACCATTTGCCTGAGAAGGCTACGGGTTTGCCCGGAATTTTCTGTCGAGCCGTCTAATTTATGTTATGAAAACATTTTTCCAGAATCGATAATTACATAAGCTGAATTCAGCACACGTTGTCTACACATTAAATTTCAGTAGCAGGTTTACCTCAAACATGAAGGTGTCCACTTCCTCCTGCAGCTCCTGATCGTTAAGTTTCTGGCCGTTCTCAGAAGCGTCCAACAGCATGTCCAGAAAAGCCACACGTCGCTTCCTACCTGTAAAAGTTTTTTAGTACTATGTGCGAATTTCCTAGCCAGACATGGCACTCTGGTATTGTATCTCATTTATAACTAGAACAGCAAGTACCTATGTCGTCTTCTTGTGGTGCCTGGACCTGGGCTCCATTCGTTTTACGGGCTGACTTCCTTTCGCTTATTACCTGCAACACGAAAGGTGTGTTCAGTTTCTGGTAGCAGTTTCTACACACATTAAAATCTAACACTTTAGAAGCTGACACTTTGTACAGTGCTGTTGTAAGTCTTCAGTGTTTTGAAGTAATGACTTATTAAACCAAAATGGAAGAAATGATCTTAACACATTATTGGCCGGGCTTGTCAGACTGCCTGGTGCAGCTCTTTCTATCTGACGCCGCTTCGACGACTGGTGCGTCGATGAAGATGAGATCAAATGTTTAGCACAACTTAAATAAGCAGTCCCCGAGCGGAAAAAATTTTCCGATCCGGCGGGAAATCTAACTTTGGACATCACGTGTTCGATTGACGCCTCGGAATTTTTCGCACTTGTTAGCTCATATATTTGTCGGTATCGGTTATTATTATATTCTTCTTGAAGTCTAATGATATTTCTCGTGTCTTATTTATTTCGGTCACCAGGTGGAATAGTTTTGTCATGACCGGTTTTCCTAAGGATCTCACTAATTCTGAGGAAATGACGCCTGGTTTCTTTACAAAAGTCCCTATAATTTTCCTATGGGTGGTGTCTGCGTTTGTACTCTAGCCTTCTTCAAATGGTTCAAATGGCTCTGAGCACTATGGGACTTTACATCTTAGGTCATCAGTCCCTTAGAACTTAGAACTACTTAAACCTAACTAACGTAAGGACACCACACACATCCATGCCCGAGCCAGGATTCGAACCTGCGACCGTAGCAGTCTCGCTGGTCCGGACTGTAGCACCTAGAACCGCACGGCCACCACGGCCGGCTCTAGCCTTCTTGCTTAGTTACTTTCTATGTTCTATCAATCTTATTTTTAGAGGTCTGTGTTCCCTGCCGCCTGCTTCATTTAATATATTTTTACATTTTCTCATTTCGCGAATTAAATTCAATATCTCCTGTGTTATCCAACCATTTATAACAGGCCTCCTCTGCTATCTTTTCTGAAGCTCTGCTGACATGATGTTTTATATCTCTGTTGCAATCTTTACCCCTGTTTCAGTTAAACGTGATCACCTCCGTAACCACATGGTTGCAGCGCGCTGAGGAGGCATGGAACTGAGTCCTCTCATCCTCGTGAGCTGAAATGAGGATCTGCTTGAATAAAGAAGCAGTGGCGTCACCCGGATCCATCTGTTGGCAGTAACGATTGGATAGGTTCGAGACATTTTCTAAAACAATAACTTTAATGCTAAATCACCATCAATGTAGACAGTCAAATAACCACATAAATATTAGCCACTCTACGTATGTTACTCTGCACCAATAATTTGTTTTGCAAAGAGTAAATTCACAGAGTGCCAGTGTAGCCTGCTATCACTTCTCCTCTAGTGATGAGCATATAGTACAGTTATATTACCTTTACGATGCTGTGCATTCTCTCGATGTAGGTCTACTCCGTTTACAGTACGTAGACATATACCAACAGTCAGGCTGTCTGACCATGTCAATTAGAATTTGAGCTTTGTTTCCACGCTTGCAGTAAATAATAATGAGCTATAGAAAGTCTGTCTTGCTGCAAGAAGAATACAATTTTTGTTTTATTTAATCTATTAATATATTTCACCATAGTTGTGGCATCTTCAATGATTTTGTATTGTTTTTGAAGTAAAGACATACAAATTTTACGAAGTTTAGGAACATGTTGGCATTAGATTACTTGTTGTTTAGATCACTTGTACCTTTTCGTACATTACGTGCGCGCTGTGGCTGTCAACGGAAATTACCCACAAATCGATATAAGTACAGCAAGTCATCCGCAACACAAGGACGTTACAGCATCGTCTGTATTGAACATCTGCCTAGAGTATAACCTTTATAATACCCATTCCGGTAAAATGGTACTCTGTTTTCTTTAATTTTTGTTCTGTTTAGTCCGTTCTCTTTAATAGATTTGGAAGTAGCCTTTGCAGCTACCGTTAGATATCGCTGGTGTCGTCAGCCGTGACACAGTGACTGAAACCTTGTCTGTACTGTTCCCGAAAAAGTACGTGAACTCATTTCCTTTTGAATTAATAAGTCACAACTGCAAAGCACTAACACGAATTATTTACAGAAGAATGAAAAAAACAAGTAGAATTCGACCTCGGGCAAGTTCTGCTTGGGTTACGGAGAAATGTGGGTACACGCGAGGCAACATTTACTCTACGAATTACCTTAAAAGACAGGGTGAAGAAAGGCAAACCTACGTTAATAGCATTTGTGCATTTAGAAAAAGTTAAACATATTACATACGTTGAAATTTTGAAGTAGCACGGATAAAACATAGTTTGCGAAACGTTTTTTCAACTCATACAGAAACCACACTGCAGTTATAAGTGTCACGACACGAAGGGGAAGCAGTGCTCTAGAAGGGAATGAGACGGGGTTGTAGCCTAGCTCCTTTATTAGTTAACCTGTACAATAAACAAGCAGTGAAGGAAACCCTGCAGAAATTTGGAGAGCGAATTCAAGTTCAAGGAGAAGAAATAAAAACTTTGTGATTTGTTCAAAAATGTTCAAATGTGTGTGAAATCTTATGGGACTTAACTGCTAAGGTCATCAGTCCGTAAGCTTACACACTACTTAACCTAAATTATCCTAAGGACAAACACACACGCCCATGCCCGAGGGAGGACTCGAACCTTCGCCGGGACCAGCCGCACAGTCCATGTGATTTGTTAATGACACTGCAATTCTCTAAGAGACGAGAAGGGGCTTGAAAAAGCTCTTCATCGGAAAGAATATTATCTGGAAAAGAAGTCATAAGATGAACAAAAAAATGAAAATAAGAAAAATGGAAGACAGTCGAAGTAAATCAGGTGATACTGACGGAAGTAGCTTAGGAAATGAGGTACTAAACGTAGTAGATGAGTTTGTCTATTTGGACAGCAAAGTAACTGATGATTGTCAATGAGAGATGATACAAAATGCACGGTAGAAATAGCAAGAAAATTGTTTCTGAAAAACGAAAATCAGTTAATTAGAATATGAATTTAAAATTTAGGAAGTCTTTTGTGAAGGTATTTGTCTGTAGTGTAACGCTGTATGGATGTGGAACATGAACGATAAGCAGTTCAGCCGACAAGAGAATATAAAAAATTGAAAGATGATATCACAGAAGAATGCTGAAGACTGGATGTGTGGTTCGAATGTGGCGTCACTGAATCCATTTTGGGAATACATTTATGGTACAACTTGAGTAAAAGAAAGGTTCAGTTGATAGAATCAGACGTGACGCCTCAAAGAATAATCTTTTTGGCAATTGAGAGAAGTGTGAGGGTAAAAAAAGGAAAGGGAGACCTGGATATGAAAACAGTTATCAGGTTCAGATGGATGTAACTTGCAGTGGTTAGTCATGTGCAGTTAGGCTTGTGCAGGATATACTAGCACGCAGATTTTTATTTTATTTATATATTGCAAGTATAAAGACTTATTATCTGATATTTTAAAACAGGTCATAATTATTCCAGTTTTCGTTTGTAAACTTTTTTGTAGCTTTTTGTTTTGTTTTTATCTGCGACATGTGACAAAGACTAATACTTTTTTTAAAATAACAATCACATGCATTAACATCAGGTATTCATCAATGTACAACACTGGGTGCTTTCTTGGCTAGATTGCCAGCACATTACGCTACATTTACTCTATTATATGACTGCTATGTACATTTTGTCAGTGCATTTTGGCACGTTATGTCTGATTTACAATTGTAGGTGTCTTATTTACTGCTACATGTCCTCCTCCTCCTCCTCCTCTTGTTCCTCTTCAGTGTCACTGTTATCGCCGTCACTGTTGTTGCCGCTCTTCACCCGCCGGAGATCGTTGTTACCCTGCGTATAGGCACGTCTGTTCTGTCGTGTCCGCAGGTGTTCACGTTTCGTTTTTGAAATAGTGTTTGTTAGTACATTTAGTTGTGCCCATTGTTCTTCGTCTTTTGTTGCTGTGTATATATGCTTATCTGTTTCAGTGTAGTCTAAGTGCAGTGTATGTCTATTGTTCACATATTGCCCTCAGAATTAGACAGTCTGTTCCGGGGAGCCTTCCTCCTCGCATGTGCGTATAGGTGTCTGTCTGAGACTCACAGGGTTTAAGTGCGTGGGATAATGTCCGTGTCCAGTTAAGAAATGTACCATACCGCGACTGGGATCGATATGTTTCATTCTTAGCCGCCTCCTTATGTCACAGGGAAAGTCGTGTGGTCTACGTCACTTACAAAGGTGAAGTGTCGTCTGTATCGGTACGCCAATTACTGTGTGCATCTTATCTAGTAAAATCGAATTTGGAGGCGATGGCGACTCCATCTACATTCTTGTTTTAAATGGTTACAGTGATTTATTTTAATGTGTTTTATGATGCCACAGTGACACAAACCACTTAAAGGTCCCATTTTCCTCCCATTTTTATATGCATTTCAGACGACTACTATGGTTGTGTGAATCTCCTATTACGAATGTCATAGCATGCTGCTTCCTTCACACGAGTATGTGGAATATATAATGCTATATGTACTACAGATATTTTTTCTGTGATGTAGCTTGATGATACGCAAGGGAATTAATGAACAAATAGCTAGATAATGAAATAAAGTGTTTTTTTAACAAAACACATCATAAAGAAAAAGATCTCAACAAATTCACTGGTGGACCTGTACACACAAAAGACAAAAATAAAACACATCATAAAGAAAAAGATATCAATAAACTCACCTGTGGACATGTACAAGCAAAAGACTGCTGTAGTGAGTGTGTGTATTATGGTGTGAAGTTTGTGATGTATAATGATTTGACGAAAGGGAGAAACCCTGTGCTGGAATACAGCCTACTGCTCTCGAACACCAGCAAGACAGACTCTGGTAGTGCAACAGACGGATCACCAACAACAGTTTCACTTGCTCTCGCTTCGTAAGAGATGGGGAGCAGTGACCCAGGGTATTTGGGTAGTCTCGTGATCAGGAACTTTACACCACCTCCTCTACTGCCCCTTCTGATCAAATACTGCCAGGGAAAGTTTCTTCCACCACCAGCATTCGATCCACCTTACCTCCGAGTCGAGCACTACTGCATAGATATGCTTTAACAACCTTGGCTGCGAAACCGGGTACCTTGGATTAGATAAAGTGTTAGTTATGTTGTAATGATGGTAACTTACAGCAAAGGCTTGTGTTAGCAGGTTGTAAATACTGCAGGGCAACATATTATGAGGAGACGAATTACACACTCTTTTATAGTTTTGTTACTATTCAGATGTATTTCTGCACACTACATGCTGTCTTCAATGAAATTTTTTTAATTTTCTTTCCAGAAATTGTTGTAGCACGTTTATCTGTTCTGTAGGTTACATGAAATTTTGACTCAAACGTATTTACATCTGCAAAGAAGTGGTTAATGGGTGACGTCTTTCATTACTTTACATGCAGTAGATAGTTAAGACATACGTCACTAAGCTACTAAGTTAAGACTTTATATCTTGTTCACATATGCTATATTTGAAGGTTTTTGGCAGAGAATTATAAGTTTGGAAATTAATAAGGAAGTACATTATACCTCACATGTCGATTTTACCTATGTGTGGTGGTAGCTTTATATCTAGCAAACTTTCTTCAGCTTGTCATATGCGAACAACGGAACGTTTTACATTTTTCTGTTTGTAATTCATTTCTGACTGAGAATCAGCATAGATCGCATTGTTTTGTATATTACTTACGTTTTTTTATGTTGTTGTCTTGCTTTCCTGACTTATATACTTGCTGTGTAGAACACTTATTTCTACTGGTGCCGTTTCTTTCTGTTAAACAGGTATTTGATATAATTCATCAGCAAAGTACAAGGTTTTTACCGCGATTTCAAGTACTGTGATAGCTGTGGGGTGTTCATTTGTTTGTGTTCGGTTTGGCACACAATTACAGAGTATTGTTGAAATTTGAGATGCTTAGCATGTGTATATGTTTGTGTGTATATGTGTGTGTGTGTGTATGTGTGTGTGTGTGTGTGAGAGAGAGAGAGAGAGAGAGAGAGAGAGAGAGAGAGAGAGAGAGAGAAGAGAGAGTTTTGGAAAGGCAGATAGAGAGAGTAGTGTGCAGGATGGGGAGGAGAATTTAATTTGAAGGTTAACCATATGCCTTTCAGTGGGAAGCAATTATTTATATGTCTTCTATTCTGGAAACCAGTGTTTCATTGGACAGTAAGGTACATTCCTTTCGTTCTTTCCTTCCTTGTGCAACTGATTTTTGGATATGATAATTCTTTTCTATTTTTAATATTTATTACAAGCTGTTACTGGTTTTAATACTTTTTAATTTTTAAACAAAATTATGTCTTTGTTCGATGGTGATCTGTGCTATTATGTGAACATCATATTAAAAGAATGATACAGAAAAACTCCAAAGCATCAACTCTGAAATCATAACCTAAAATTTGCCGACATCCCAACAAGACATGTGATAAACTTCAGACTCACAACAGCCTCTCACTTAGCCAAACAGACACATATATTGTTACAGACAATATATAAATACACAGTAAACAGTAGCCTAAGCTATTCAAACGACATAATAGAAAAAATAATAAATGAAAACATACTAACCACAGCAATATTAATTTCCATGTACACACACATTCTAACAGAAGAAACAATCAATGTAATAGAAAGAAATCGCCTACTATAAGGCAACACACCTGTGACAAATATGCAACCAATATCAGCCATACTGAAACTCATCACAGCATTACTACAGATTAAAAAACAAATTTTACTGTCAACAAGAAGGACTACTATGGATTCCCCAATCAGTGAACTCCTAGCTGAAAAATTCATGAATCATATATATAATCAAATCTTTGACAAAACTGTAAAACTGAAGCAGCACAAAATAAAACATTCATTCTGATATTTTTAAATATAATTTGCCTTATAGATGAACCACACACCCATATAAAATAATTTCATGAGATAAATACTATTCTTCCACAAATACAGTTCAACACAGACACAAACAGATGAAAGATTTCTTAGACCTAACAATACACAAGGTAAACAACAAACAGGAGTTAGCATTACATAGGAAGCCTACAAACATCAGTGCAATTTTCCACAACCAATCAACTCACCATGTAGTACTTACTACACACACTATGAAGAAACTTGAATGTGTAGAAGGACTAAACACAATAAATCAAACTGCACAGGTGAATGACTGTGAGGTAAAGACAGTGGATGAAATAAACAAAAAGTACAGAAGTAGGCTACAAGAGACATACACTGACAGATTCAATGCAACACACAACAAATCGCCAGACACAGTGACATGCAACAACAAAGTTACACACAGCGTGGGCAACATATTAAAGAGAAAAGGCTCAGCATAACACACTACAGTAACAACAAAATACAGAACAGACTTCAAAGACAGGCCACTACGACTACTACATGTACTCATTCAGGTATACAGCAGTTATATTGTAATTGCTGTCAGTTTGTATACATAAACCACATTTTTAAGAATATTAGAACCAAATATGCAGTGCATCTCAGAGCACTGAAGAGTAATAGCTCCCTCTCAACTTTTTTGATCACCTAAGAGGACATAATCACCATGCAATGAACATAGAAACTTCTTTAAAAGTTCTTAAAAGTAATAACAGCTCGCACCAAAAATTAACATTATAAGAGAATTACCACATCCAGAAATGAAGAGCCCAAGGTAAGAAAGCACTAAATGAATACACATCATTGTGTAAAACAAAACTATTTACCACACCTCCGCAAACAGTATATGGTTATCCTCTAGATTAAATCCTCCTTTCCATCTTCCATGTGCCACTACATAAATCCCTGTCCCTCTCCCCCCTCCACTCCTCTCTCTCTCTCTCTCTCTCTCTCTCTCTCTCTCTCTCTCACACACACACACACACACACACACACATACACACACACACATAAACACAAGATGAGCATCTCAGACATCAGCAATACTTTGAAATCACCTGCCACACCCCAAACAAAAATAGAATGAAACGAAAGAACTTGATATTGCTATGACAACACGTGCAATGGCGCAATGGCAGCAGAAACCTTGCGTTTTGGCGATAAATTATACCAAATGTGTGTAACACCAAGAAACGACAATATAAAAAGGAATGAGTGCTTTAACACCTCACATACAACGGAACCAAGCCTATCTATATAAGTGCCACGCTAAATAATGCGAACTATAGCGACAACAATAAACAAAAAACTAGTAAACGTTCCGTTGTTTGTTGATGACAAGTTGTAGAATGTTTGTTGATGGAAAACTGCCAGCACATATGACTAATTGCGCTGTATGAAGTACGTGAATATCTGCGTATCAGTTCCAAATTTAGTATAACTTATGGGGGAAATGTAATGGAGTTTGGTCCAAAAAAACGATTTTCCAAAAATATTATTTTCTTGATCAACACAGTTTAATCTGTGTTGCGTGTGATAGCAGCTTTAGAAATGCCATTAAATTGTTAAACTGATTAACTCTGCATTGGCGGCCACTCCCCCCTTTTCCGACATTTGGGAAACTGCTTGCTTCAGTGGAATTTTTGTCAGTATGAAGGCTGCTTTCTTTCGATATCTTTGGCTGACATCTATATCTCTGGCTGACATCTATATCTTTTTCCTGAAAACTTTCTTGCATGTGGTTTGTTTACGTTTTGACAATACTAATACATGTTAGTTGGTGGAAGTTTGAATTCGCAAACCTTTAAGTGGAAGTCAAGATTTATACATAATGTGTGGTGGGAAAACTGTGTTTTGGAAACGGACGTTTAATGGAAATCGGATTATTAACAAAAAAGAGGAAGCAGCTCGAAATGAAGAACATAAGCTCTCAGCTTCAGCATCGAAACTTGGGACAGGAGAACTGTGTACGTACGTAAATAATGTTGATATGGATTACACTGAATTCAGACTTATTGTTTTAGCGCTTCTCTGCCAGGCTATAAAGTTTTCATGTTCATATGTGAGCTGTAAAAACACATAATTCATGATTGTTGTTGAAGAAAGAAAAGTGAGAATAGCTTGTTATTTTAAATTAATTTGTAATTCGTGTGGATATGAGGTAATTTATTGTGTGGTTTCCTGAACATGCATACATCTTGTGCAAGTATAGAAAAAATAAATAAAGAAATGTCTGAAGCTGTATGCGATACTGCCACAATTTCTATGAAGAAAGCAGTGAAGGAACTGGTGGAAATAAACCAAAAATAAATAGATCATGGGGTAGATATTCATGACAGTGAATCTCCTACAAATTTTACTGATCTAGTATGTCTGTAGATGGGACCTGGATGAAAAGGGGTCACACATCTATGTATGGAGTTGCATCTGTTATTGGTATTGACTCAGATAAAGTTTTAGATGTAGAAATTATTTCTAAATACTGCCACCAGTGTGCAACAAGGAAAATGTCCAACAATGAAGACAGTGAGATAACGTGGCAAGAAAAGCATGCAGTAGCATGCTCTGAAAATTATAGTGGCTTAAGTTGGGGCATGGAGGCTGCTGCAGTTGTGAAGATGTTCTCCAGATCTGGGGACCAATATGGTGTTAGATATACTAAGTACCTTGGCGGTGGGGACTTCTCTCCATTCAAAACTGTAACAGATAAAAATCAGTACAATACAGCAATAGAAAAGTTGGAATGTGTTGGCCACATCCAAAAGAGGCTTGGTGGTAGGCTTCGTCGCTTACTCAAAGAGAAGAAAGGTGAAGTACTTGAGGATGGAAAACCACTAGGAGGAAAAGGTAGGCTTACTCTGGAAGAAACGGATTCTCTTCAGTTGTTTTATGGGAGCGCTGTCAGGAAAAACGCACATAATTTAGAGGCAACGAGGCGTGCTGTGTGGACAATTTTTTCCACAAACTATCCACTGACCAAACACCAATGCACAATCTGTGTCCGAAAGACGACTGCTGTAAGTTCAACAACAGAAATGAGACGTATTCACATAAACACTCATTACCAGAACCTTTTATGAATGCAATTAAGCCCACATTCAGGTTTCTTGCAAACCCTTATTTATTGAGGAAGTGTTTTCACGGACAGACACAAAATGCAAATGAAAGCCTTAATAATTTAATTTGGATTAGATGCACAAAAAGTAAATTCTGTGGACCTGAAGTACTCAAAATAGGTATATTTGATGCAGTTTTATGTTACAATAACGGAAATAATGGCAGAATAGAAATGATGAAGAGAGTTGGTAGATATCCTCGTGTGTTTACAACAAAACCATTTTACACCATCGACGAGAGCAGGGTCAAGGAAGCTAACAGATCAGTGTCTTACCTGCAAATACAGGCCAGGCATATCCGAAGAGGAGAGAGGAGAAACCTGGAGGATGAGGAGTATCAGTATGGAGGATTTTAAAACTGAGTTAAGCTTATTACAAGTAGAAGTATGAGAAGAAAATCTTTGAATCTCACTGTCTCTGTTTTACATTTTTTACGTTATTAGAAGCCTTTTCTCAAAAAGTATATGCGCTAATGCTATGAAATTTTCAGTAGCTGTTCGCAACATGTTGCTGTTTCCCTGGAACTAAAAAATACTAGATCCTGCAACTACATTCTGATTTTTAGATGTTTGTGTAGAAAAAAAGTTATTTTGGATGTGCAAAATTAAAAACTCTGTTAATGATACAGTTTGTACCATAAATTAATAACTGTATTCCAGTGGTCTTATAATCTTCTCAGGGCACTACAATAAAATTTTCAGATTAATTGCATGATTAAAATTTGAGTTATGGCTTTTTATATAAAAGACAATAAAAATTAAAAATTCAAATTTATCGCAAAATATTAATCCCACATATTTTGTTATATATTTCCGTTAAACATAGCTCTTTTGCTTTACATATGCAAAATTTTAGACATGAAGTCTTTTCAGGGGAACCACGAAGAGAATTAACAGGCCTTAAACGGGGTGAACGATTGGAGCTACGCGTAAGGCATTTTCATATCGGAAATCATTAGGTGACTCAACATTCTGAGATACTTAGAGTCAAAAGAGCCGAGAGTACTAACTTTCAGGCGTTAGCTCTCACTACAAACATCACACTAGACAACGGTCTTCACTTAAATACCAACAGCAGCAGCGTTTTTTTAGAGCTGTCAGTGCTAACAGACAAGCAACACTGCATGAAATAACAGTAGAAATCAATGAGGGACATACGACGAACGTATCCGTTAGAACAGTGCGGCGAAATATGGTGTCAGTGGGCTATGGTAGAAGCAAGACAGTGCCTCTCCTGGGGTCGCGACCATATCGGTTGGACACTAGACGACTGGAAAACAGTGTCCTGGTCAGATGGGTCGCGATTTCTATTGGTAAAAGCTGATGATGGCGTAGCCTTCACGAAGCCATCGATCCAGCCGCGCGGGATTAGCCGAACGGTCTGAACCGCTGCAGTCATGGACTGTGCGGCTGGTCCCGGCGGGGGTTCGAGTCGTCCCTCGGGCACGGGTGTGTGTGTTTGTCCTTAGGATAATTTTGGTTAAGTAGTGTATAAGCTTAGGGACTGATGACCTTAGCAGTTAAGTCCCACAAAATTTCGCACACATTTTTTGCCATCGATCCAAGTTGTCCACAAAACACTACGCAAGCTGGCAATGGCTCCATAATGGTAGGGTCTGTGTTTACATGGAATGGATGGGGTCCTCTGGCCGAGCTGAACCGATCATTGACTGGAAATGTAATGTTAGACTACTTGGAGACCATTTTCAGCTTTTCATGAACTTCATTATCCCAAAAGAAGGATGGAATTTTTTTGGATGACAATGCATCATATCAATGGGCTACAATTGTTCGCGACTGGTTTGAAGAACGTTCTGGACAATTTAAGCGAATTATTTAGCCACCCAGATCGCCCGACATCATTCCCATCGAAGATTTAGCGGAGATAACCGGGAGATCAGTTCGTGCACAAGATCCACCATCGGTAACACTTTCGCAATTATGGACGTCTATAAAAGCAACGTGACTCAATGTTTCTACAGGGGATTTGCAACGACTTGTTGAGTCCATGCCACGTCGAACTGCTGCGCTTAACTGGGAAAAAGGAGGTCCGACATGATAGTGGGAGGTACCTGTGACTAAATGGCTCTGAACACTATGGGACTTAACATCTGAGGTCATCAGTCCCCTAGAACTTAGAACTGCTTATGCCTAACTAATCTAAGAACATCACACACATCCATGCCCGAGGCAGGATTCGGACCTGCGGCCGTAGCGGTCGCGCGGTTCCAGACTGAAGCGCCTAGAACCGCTCGGCCACAGTGACCGGCTACCTGTGACCTTTGTCACCTCAGTGTATGTATTGTGTGTGTGTAAAGAGAACAGTATTGCATACTAACATATCGGTCACTGTATTGATACATAATAGATTTGTGCCCAACAGTTGAATAAGTAGCGACAACGCTGTATTCTCAGTTATAGTCGGAAACTCGTTTTCTCGCTCTCCTTTCTACACTGGTATAGTACACTTGCACCCGACAACAACATCAAGTGATGAGTTTTCGGTTAAACGGGCAGTGGCGGATACTCACGAGTCGAATCTCCGAGAATACAGAGACGATAAATTTGTAGGTATCATCACTGAACATGCTGGCGAGTTTAAAGCGAATATACAGAGCTTATTTCTGATCTCTAATGGCCAGAGAGGCATTTGAACCTCTGACCTCTACGAGTTCAGTGTCTAATCACGTATCTCCTTGTTCGATTCCAAAGTTCTATGAGCCTATAAAATACGAACGTGGGTAATACGTCTGCCCTGGTGGCGATTTGTCAAATTCTGCTAGAGAAATGTTACCATCAAGAGCATTCTCAAGTAGAAAAGAACTGATGGAACAAAATATTAGACACCCCATTAAAAAGAGGACACTGATCGCTATGGAACGATGTGAACGATGTAGAAATAGTAGCAGGTGGTCGTTTGAACGTCAGACCTGGTGGTCGCTCTATCGAGTCCCAGTCAGACTATGGGCTTTACAGTCACTCTTTAATGTAGCCTTTATCTTCCCATGACATGAGAAGTGGACAGGAACGATATATGGTTCGATAACTCGGGTAGTATAGGGACATACAAGTCGCCGAAATGGCAGCCAGTTGAAAGACTTGCACCTTGCCATAGAGCCATAGGGAATTGTGTTATTGTTTGACCATCCACGGCTGATGCAAGTCGTGGCTGTCAGGTAGTGTGCATGTGCCACCCAGTTGTATTTAATCAGCGCATTAAAATGGTTGCAGATGGAGGCACAACAGAATGGCAGAAAGGAATTTTCATGCTGAAAGGTGCCCATGACCGCATTGAACCATGCAAATTCCATAATTGGAGTTTCTTGCTTATATGGATATTTGCCAATCACGGCAAATGTCTCTGACTGGTTTCTGGGTAACCGAAGGATGTTTTCCTACCAGGGGCAGGGAGGCAGTGTCGAGTAGCAATATATGGACATGCACGCTATATGCATGGAATCCTGTCTTCGCGGCGGAACTGTGTATAGTTCGAGGCCCACAGTTGCTGAAGATGTGTTGACTTCGCTGTGGACTGAACATAGCGTGAAGTAGGCAGCCTGGCTTGGGGAGTGTGTTGTTCTCGTCGAGACGGTGGTTCGAATTCAAACTGTCAGCCACACAACCATTTAGAGAAAGCAAACTTAGCGTGGGAATCTGTCTTTCTTCATGACTGTGGGTTTAATGGTGAGTGCCCATCTCCAGCTCTGGACAGCGATTTTGAATTTGATAAAGAAGTGTTTTGACCCTCAGCATTCCAGTTATCTTTTTAGTTTGTGTGTCTAATTTTCCTGTGGCTGGCCTGATATACTGTGGAGCATGCATGAGCTTGTTTGTTTCTGAACTGGGCTGTATATATCCATCTATAGCGTGTCTGGCGAACATGGGTTAGTGATTAAGTTTACTATTGGCAGTTCAGGCCGTCTTTTACCATACCGCTGAGTGGCGTGACTTACTAGTGTCTGCACAATCTGCGCCTTTTTATATTCTGTAGGAAGCTGCTTGCTCGAGTAACTGCTCCAAAACTTTGTTGGCATTCGTATTTGCTGTGGTCGTAAACACTGCCCGCTCATTGGTGCATATGTTTTCTTATTTTAGTAGTATTAGGATTAATGCAGTTTGTATTTTGTAAGGAGCTAATGGTCATTTCATAATTATTGCTGTACTGAATTCAAGAGAGACCACAGAAGTGGGCCTTGCTGTGTTGTCCTATGTGCCCCCAAGTGGAACTAAGTTCACAGCTAATTAAAGAAAGGGGTAGTGGTGGTTAGAGGCACCTCAACTTTTGGTTTACTCCATTATACACCATGAGTTAGAGGTACGTTATCTCTTGATAAAACACCTGGCCAGCTAATTTCATGCTCGCACTTTAGTGGAATTCGTTTTCTGCTGTACTGCATTTGAGTGGTCTCGCCTTTTGTGTACTGGTGATGTAGAGATGTAGAGTGTTTTAAAATCATTCTCGCTCTCTCAGTGGGCCTCACCTGTACCTAAGGTCAGTAATCTGTGTATGTTTAACATTTCAAGAGGGCTCACAAACATATGATTGACCCTGGGCCAGGAATTTAAATGTGTTACAAAATGTAGCCGGTCGGCCGGCAATGGCATATTTGGATTAACATTATAGACTTTCTTTTTGGGTAGGCCTTCATGTATTCTAGTGAACTGTTCTGTAACAACCTGATTGGGCCTAGGACTCTAAATTAGTTGTTCAAGGTTGTTATTATTATTCTTGTTATCGATTGATCAGAAGCCCTTGATTGAAAATTGGTAAGACTCGTTTTTGTATTTTATTTTAGTAGCTTCCGTACTTTCACAATTGTTATGTTCTTTCAGAATTTTGATAATTGTACCTAACTGCTTTTGGGTTAAATTTTTGCTTAAAGTTCATTGTATCTTCCACCCTAAGTGTTATCTTTTGTTGTTAACATATTGCACTGCTTAAGAAATAATAAACTGTTGTTTATGGAAATACGATTTAATTAGCTCAGTGCTTTGCCAGTCACCAACCACCTCCCTGCCGCTTCATATGTCCCGAATGAAGATGCCCTATTTGTCGGTGTATCAACGTGGAAAGGTGTATCATTCGCAGCTGTACAACATTGGCGGTAAAAAGTTGCTGACCCATGGAGAAAGGGTATGAGTGTCACTCCATATTGATGAAAAAATAGGTTTCAAACCCGACAGACAGTCCTGTTGGCGGTGAATGCAGGTTCATCTCAACCAGCTTCCGAGTGAGCTTTGAGAAGGGGATGGCATGCAATGGACATTTGGAGTGAGTACCTCACAAAAGGCTCGCAGTATGAACTTCCTCAGAGGGCAAATAACAGAGAAGTTGAACAGTAACTGACTGGACGCACGTAGCGCAGTGCAACAAGTCGCAATTTTGTCTCTTTTCAAATGATACAAGGCATCAAGTACACAGACAGCCCAAGTAGGCTTTTATCAGCAAATTTGCGGAATGTGATTCAGACTGGAGGTGGTTCTGTGATGTTTTGGGATGTTTCTTCACACTTCGACTTCGACATCTTTAGTGTCAAATTTGGCAGCCTAAATTTCCCTGCAAGTGCAATGCAGTGGTTTCGCTTGTACCTGACGTCTCGCCAGTAATGTGTCATGTCAGGCAACCAAAAGTCACGATGGAGAGAGATAGTATCAGGAGTCCCACAGCTTTCAGTATTAGGTCCTATACTCTTTTCATTGTACGTCAATTGCGTGTTATCAGTTTTGTCTTATTGGGTGCTGATGACTTCCAGTTTAAGTGAAAAATCAATAAACTTGGAGACAGCTATTGAGCGTTTCAGTACTGATTTGTGCACACTATCAAATGCGCAGTGGATATAGGGTTAAAGGTCAACCTGTTCGAAACCCGAGCCGTTCTGGTTGGTCATTCTAAGCACATTACCCCGAAATGTCAGGAAATGTCAGGAATCCCAAGCATCTTTAATCCTAATGCGCCAAATATCTACCCCACTCCAGCAAAGAGTGTGGGAGCTAAAGTGGGCTGAGCACGTAGCTGCAATACAAGCAGGCATCAGCGTCTCTCCACGCCCTACAAAGAAGAAGCTCTTCCTTTTTGACTTGAAAAAAGAAACTTGTACAAACTTCCATACTTCTGAGTGTTGGTTACAGCGATGTTATCCAGCAAGATCATTCTCAGGAAAAGGCTCACAGCGCCTGGAACTGCTAATGAACTACCGCATTCGCTGTAGTGTGTCGTTCGACTCTGAACAAATTTCACCTTCTCATGCACAGCCATCCTATCTATGTGCAGACAAGCGCAGAGATTCCCGCACACTCTGCCTCCTTAAATGTCTTATCAACATACACTCGTCTATTTTAATGCTCTTGTCTGAACTACGAGAGTCGTTTTTTTCAACCTCCTATCGTTTAGTATAGAAACTACGCGAGCGGCAGAAAGTGGACGTGCGAAATAGGCTACTTGCGCTACTCTCGCTCTACACACTCCGCCATTGCCCACCTCAAGGTATCAGTTTGCGTTCCACTACAGCCACGTAAACATGGCTGCCGTCATTGTTGCTCCAGCCACGTGTTAATTACGAAGAGTAATTCAGCTTCTGCAAGCAGAAGGGAATAGAGCAGCAGAAATTCACCATAGAATAAGCCGAGTGTACGGTAATAACTACATGCCTGATGGTGTTGTGCGTGAATGATGCCTAAGTTTAAGATGGCAGAAATGACGTGCATGATGAAGGGGGCCAAGGACGGAAGTCTGTCGTTACAGCCTACTTGTTGAACGAGTTGACAGAATGGTTAGAGAAAATCGTAAGTTCACCGTAACTGCTTTGTCTATGGAAATTCCGGAAGTTTCAGGTTCTGTCGTAGGCTACACTCTATCGTTACTGAAAATTATTTAGGCTACAAAAAACTTTGTGTTTGTTGGGTTCCAAGAATGTTTACGGACGCCCACAGAAGTCACGAAATGGGGTCAGTTTTGAATTTCCGTGGCCGTTATCAAGATGAAGGAGAGAACTTTTTGAAATCAGTTGTTACTGGAGATGAAACTTGTATCCAATACGACACACCGGAAACAAAACGACAATCACAACAATGGATGCATCCAAATTCACCAAATAAACCAAAAAAAATTCAAAAAACATTCAACAACAGAAAGGTTATGGGTACCGTGTTTTAGGACCAAAAGGAGTGTTGCTTGTAGAGTTTACGCAGCCTGGAACCACTGTCAATGCAGCTGTTTATTGTGAAACTTTACGACGTTTGTGGAGAGCCATTCAGAACAAACGAAGAGGAATGCTGACTTCAGGAATTGTGTTGATCCGTGACAATGCTCGTCCACACACTGCTGGCACAACCCAACGGCTCCTTGAACAATTTCAATGCGACATTTTCGATCATTCGCCGTACAGTCCTGCCCTGGCACCCAGCGACTTTCACCTTTTCCCTCACCTGAAGACGTGGCTAGGAGGACAACACTTTCAAACCAACGAAGATCTGCAAAACAACGTCAATGCTCATTTGACATCATTGGAGGCAACATTGTTTGAAGAGGGTATTGCAAAGCTTGTCCACAGATACGATAAATGTCTTAACCTTTTCGGTGATTATGTTGAAAATTAACCATAAGTGTACAAAACTTTTGGTAATAAAATAACTGATTTCTAAGAAACCTGTCTTTTACTCATAGCCTATCGGAGGCTGAAAAAAAAACGGCCCTCGTACATAGCGGAAACACTCCCCAGAGCAAAATCCTTTCTGTGTCCCTCCAAAACTAAGCTAAGTCCTTTTCAGCAGCAAACACCGGCTTCTCGAATAACTTCCCTCTTTATATAAGAGAACTGAATAATATCTCCAGTTTGAATAAACAGTTAATGAGGTATCTGACTAAAGCAACAATTATGTCTAGCTTTGTCCATGGACGCACTTGTTAGCCATTACATCCCTCTTTCCAACCAGATCGTCGTCTTTTCCCAATGCTCTGAGCTGGAGCGGTATACCTACATTTATATCCTTCACTATTTCCTATGATAGAAAATATCGTATTTGTATTCTCACGAGTGCATTTTGTATCTGCAGCTATCACTATAATAATAATAATAATTATTATTATTATCATCAGCGGTAGCAGCTGCAGCAACAGCAGTAGTATTAGTACTGCTAATATTAACTTTATTATTTCTTAATCAATGATGTTCATTCACTTTGTCTCTACATACATTCAAAAATTTTTGAATCCTGTTAATATTATTTTATTGCTATTTATCAAATGAAAATTATTTTTTTACGTAACTGTGATGTAAAAATTACTGTATGTGTGCAGCCCTGGTCCGATGTAAGAGAAGGTCTGATCAAGTTAAATAAATTAAATGAAAATAACTGGGGCCCACTCAGTAGTTAACCAGGCAATTTTTTTAAAAAAATTCTCCGAGACCATGTACTGTTCTTTTGTTCTATATGTTAATGTTGAATATGGACACGCCTGTCTTCCAGGAAGACAATAGCCGTGTTCCTCAGGCTGTACGCATACGTTCGGGGGAAATCTTGCGATCTCAGCTGCATGGAAAATATCTGCGACTATATGGAACGGCTGGTGAAACGTACCAATTTAGCAGATTTGCACGATCTAATCATCAGTGAGTTAATATATCTGGAAGTGGCGTATCCGAATAACTATGTGGCTCACCCACTTTTTAAAATAACCCTTTAAATGTTATTTAATTGTTAGCCATATTTAACGCATAGTATGACGCCCAGATGGTACTTTATTAATCACTTATTCACTAACGTTACATACTGTTACGTTACAGCATTACTTTTAAAAATAAGGTTAGTTCATAATATGTCTAGTACTAGAGGCAAAGAGACACAGCTGATTAAAACGTAATGGCAACATGTTTTCAATACCTTCTTTGTAAAGCCGTGTAAGATATTCAGCTGTTTGTAGAACTCTTTTCCTGTTGAACTTCTTTTAAAAATGAACTCAGTGTGCAACCATGGTTTAATCATTCTTTTTATGGTGAGCTCGCTGATACTGTAAACAAAAATTTCCCAAAGCTATAACATTAACCTTGTTATGAAGCATGGGCAAAATTTTTAGATAATTACATATTTTAGATGATCTGAACTACTTATTGTACTGAAGCGTTGCAGGTCAGCTTTAACACCTATTAATTCCTGTACATGTGTAGAAACTGCTCGCTTACAAAAGAGAACGTACAGCATCTGATTCTCGAACACTATGATTATATTAGTTATGGCATTGAAGCACTAGCTTAAAAGTGAGATGATACAGTACTTTATCGCAAGATCATTCTCCACTTGCAAAGAAAGTTCATCTTAAATAAGAGTAATGGAGTGCTTCACATTAACACAGGAAAGGGCTTAACGTATAATAATTTTATGATATCTATAACATGAAATACTTAATTTTCAAACTCGCACCTGTAAATGGCGCTGACGTAAGCAGATTGTGTCTCATTCTGGGCGTTGACTGAAGTTCCCATTGCTGTTTCTGGTCAAAAGAATGTAACAATTTGTCAGTATAATGCAATTTCGAAACTTTTGAAAATAAAATTGCACAACGTGTATTAATTTCAACGACATATGAAGTCCTGCAGCCTTACATACTACGAAACTTGTACATGGCATAGGAATTGGACGCATTGGTGCTATAGTACTGCCTGATTTTCTCAGCTGATTTCACTTTGTAGCTCAATGTCTAAAGGAAGAGCATTATCCATGCACATTGTACAGACATAAAACATGCACATGAGACATGAAAATGCATACAAATTTCATGTAACGCGTTAAGCTATACTAAGACAAGTCATAGTACTCCAATAAACACTCGGACGAATATAGACTACACATGTTTTTTGTACATAGGATATAAACGAGAAAGGCTTTTAGCAGAAATCTCGAAAATTTCTTGACCGATTTACTTCAAATGTTCACACAACCGAAAATGCTCCAGTTTCCTGTTAAAACCAATAGCGTGAAAGAAAATTCTGCACTGTGCTCTGCTGTGCGGTGAAAATGAGCATCGTTTTCTGTCTACAAATCGGATTCAACTACTAGAGCGAGGCATGTAAACCGTCGGTTTTACAGAAAACAGGAAAGGTGTATTTGTGGCTTATCGGTTTGACATCTTGCCTATTCGTAGATTAAAACTATGTGAAATACTGTTATTGAAGCTACTATCTCCACAGACTAGGAGCCTGAGAGGTCTGTCTTAAATTCCGTATACCAATGATCCATTTACCCATTCATTTTAATACACTTCAATTCCCAATGAAGGTTTTCTTTGTAGTAACAATAAACAACGTTAAAGGCCTGAGACAGACGTAAGAGGAGGGAGAGGGGCAAGGGGTGGGGGTGTAGGAAAAGATCATTAAGAGGTGGGAGGTGGAGATGACTATGGGTAGGAGCTGCTGCATAAAGAGGGGGAGTGGAGGAGTAAAGACAGTGCGAAGGAGCTGATGGACAAAGAGAGGGACAGGAGTTTAGAATGTATATTCCATTCCCTTTCGTATTTGGCAATTGCAAAGCACTGAGCAGGCTCACTGACAGAAGAAGATGGTAACAGCAAAAACTAATTAATGTAGAGTAATAAAATTTCTGGAATACATTTGTCTATGTAGCATATTTAAATGGTTAATATTGTTTGATCACAGGTTCATGTAAGTGCGGGATAAGTCATTGCAAATGTGAAACGTTGGCACATTAATAACAGATGTAACTGCCAGAATGTCAAATGCAAGCATGTAGACGTTCATTCACGTCGGTCACGATGCGATGTATATTGGTGGTGTGGATTCCACTGGAGTTGTCGTCTGATGATGTCCCATATGTGCTCGACTGGAGACAGATCTGATGATCAAGCAGGGCAAAGAAATATCTAGACACTCTGTAGAGCATATTGTGTTTCATAAGCGGTATGTGGGCGAGCGTTATCCTGTTGAAAAAACCCCACTGAATCCTGCTCACGAATAGCAGCACAACAGGTCGAATCACCAGATTGACGTACAAATTTGCAGTTAGTCTGTCTGTGATAACCACGAGAAATCTTCTGCTGTCATACGAGATCGGACCCCAGACGATACCTCCAGGTGTAGGTCCAGTGTATCTAGCAAGCAGACAGGTTGGTTGTAGACCCTCAACTGGCCTCATAACCATCACTCGGCCAACAATGGCACCGAAGCAGAACCTGCTTTCATTGTACAATACAACAGCCCTCCAATGAGCTCTTGCTTGATGCCACGGAAATCGCAAATCACAGTAGTTTGGGGTAAGTGGAATGCACGCTACAGAGCGTCTGGCTCGGAGCCATCCTTGTAGTAACCGATGTTTAACAGGTCGTTGTATCACTCTGCGGCCGACTGCTGCTCAGATTGCTGCTGCAGATACAGTAGGATGCGCCAGAGCCATACGCCGAACACGTTGGCCGTCCCTCTCGGTAGCGTCCGGAGTACGGTCTTACTGCACAGTGGATACATCCCTGCCAAAGGCTCTCTGAAGTATCGCAAAAGGAATATCGTGTTCCTCGAAGCCTTCTCATGTACCACCTCGTCCAAACTCAGAGGGGTGTTGATAATATCGTCTTTGTCGCCTTAAAGGCATTCTTGACTGACATAAACTCACCACGTTCAATCAGAAAGATAAATAACGTTTACTAGCGCTACTGCATGTATTTAATGGAAACCTGATTTACATTCTCATAGCGGCGCTGCTAGCACCACTCCTATGCGACTGGTGCAAAATTTTAACAGACATCATCTTTCACATGTAGGAAAACGCTCACCGACTTTCGTTTATATCGCACAACTCATTGTTGATGTATACGACGATAGTAACTGTTCTCGAAAGAACAGATACCATTGATGACCGTGCAGCTTCTCTAAAATATATAATAATTAATTGAAACCCTCAGCTGCCGACAGGTGTTGTTGCTGTACCTCGACGGGGACAGCTGAAAGTTTGTGCTCCGACCGGGACTCGATCCCGGGATCTCCTGCTTACGTGGCAGACGCTCTATCCATCTGAGCCATCGAGGGCACAGATGAATAGCGCGACTGCAGGGACTTATCCCTTCCACGCTTCCCGTGAGACCTAAGGGATAAGTCCCTGCAGTCGCTTTATTCATCTGTGTCCTTGGTGGCTCAGATGGTTAGAGCGTCTGCCATGTTAGCAGGATATCCCGGTCGGGGAACACATTTTCAGCTGTCCCCATCGAGGTATATCAACAACACCTGTCGGCAGCTGAAGGTTTCAATTAATTATCATTCATTCTTGACGTTGTTATTTTTTTCCGAGGCTGTATAATTATCATCGTCATCAAGTATTCGCTTTCACGGCTGAATAAAGACATCTTCTAGGCTTTTCCGTGAGGCATTCGATACATTTTCGCACTGCCGTTCAGTGAACAAAATACGAGCTTATTGAATATCGGACCATGTTTGTGAATGAGTTCAAAATTTACTAAGATGTTGAACCCAATACGTTATTCTTAACTGGATGAATTCGACAGACATTACGGTGATTTCTGCAGTACCCGAGGGGAGTGATACCGGATCATTACAGTTTACTACGTAAATGATATAGTAGATAACGTTGGAAGCTCTATGAGGTTTTTTTTGGAGCCGATACTCTCGTCTTTATGAAGGTTGCAACATGAGAGAAATGGAGGGGATCAATAACTGGTGCAGAGTCTAGCAAACTCAATATGAACGTAAAAGAAAGTAACATATTGTGTGTAAATAGGTGAAGAGATTCATTACTGCTGCTTTACGGTATTTTGCAGTGCCAGTAACTACTACTGTGGAGACACCATCACCCACCGTGAGTATGGCGCTGATATATTGCGGGAATATCATAGTCAGCGACCAAGGACGAAAGTCAGGTGATTTCCGAAATGTTGCTTCCTTTATGTCATACAGGAATTGTCTAACACGGGTCCGACAGGAGAAAGAATGTTGTCTACAGCCTAGAAGATGTGACAATACGTAAACAATAGCTAAGCTCACCTGTCAAACCAATTAGTCACCCAAATTCTCACTCACGTATGGATGGGGATGGTTAAGCCTTTACAGATGGCATAACGATTGTGTCGCGTGCTCAACCGCACGCACAGTACTCCTACGTGAGCATAAGGCAGTAACGACAAGTGAGACACTTATGTTTCTAGCAGAAATTGTACGAAAACATGGGTAAATGTAAGGACATGAAAGAGTAGCACAAAAAGGGGAAGTCGTGTTGGGCCATGCGCATGGTCATACTATGTATGAAGTTGGATTTGTTGGTGTTTTGCGGCGGACTCTTCAACGTCTACACCATCAGTGAAATACGACGGCAGAATTGTGGTCGGAAAATGATCCCCACTGAGGGACCAGAGACGCGTTTTGCGGCTTGAGAACCAAAATCGCTTCGAAACCCGATAGGAACTGTTGCGCGCACTGAAGGAAGGGGATGTCCACCTGTTAGCGAGAGAACATTGCGTCGAGAAATGCATACGATGGACATTTAGAGGCGGACCTCTCGCAGAAGGCTTCTGCTCGTACAGGCACATAAAGACGACGACAACAACAAAGTTCAGTGGGCTGGAAAAATGTGTGAGAGGTTTTCTAAACACTCCCCCACCATATCACATCTCGACTAGCCTGCAAAATCACCTGACTTGAACCCCACAGAAAATATGTGGGATATGTTGGGACAGTAAGACGCCGGCATCAGCATCCCCGCAAATTTGGTATAACTGCGCGATAAGATCATCAGCGAGTGACTTAACAGGAATGGAACGTACCTGCACAACCTTGCGGGCTCACATCCTAAAGGAATCCAGGCAGATATGAAGTCCACAACTGAAATTACACCGTATTAAATTATAATTTCTTGAAAAATAGTGCCAGGAAAAAGAGCAATCTTCATGAAATTATAATTGCTTTCAATGTAATCGTGGTCACATTTAAGCTGTTTATTTTCTTTTTTTTTTTAGGCTACCAGTTTCTATCTTCTAAGAGACCACCTTCAGATCTCACATTCTGTGAAGAGGAATAAAACATAATGTTTCAGTTACAATCGAGACGGACACAAACGTAAAGTGATGTAGTGTAAGTGCGCAACTGATGTATACGGGCGTGGAGAACGCTGCTACATACCGCTCCGCTGCCGGCAGTTAAATAGCGAAAGCCTTACTCTTTGTCTCTCTCATAACGTCACTAGTACCCAATGGCAGTGGAACTTGACTACACTGCGCGAAGAACATGTATTAGATGTTAGTAGTTTGAACGTTGAGAAAGTAATGAAGAGTATTTTGGTGTTATAAAGAAAAACGTACCGTTATGAAAAGCGACGAAATAGACAAATATTCACTACCCAACGACAGTCAGAGCCTTCTGGTAAACGTAAACGTAGCAAAGTCGGTCGGTAGGACAACAGCTTGGTAACGAAAGAGACGAAATACGTTCCATCATTTGTCATAAGTGTTACGGATTCCCGCGGCCGTGAAGATCATCTAGGGTATATCAGCTGCGGTTTTTTTACTACATTATTTTATTTTAGCGTCCGTTTGGATTGTGACTGAAGCGTTATGTTTTGTTCCTCGGCACAGAATGTAAGATTTGAAAATCTCTTAGAACACCGAAACCGGTCATCTAAAAATAAAAATAAACAGCTTAAATGCACTGTGTGTTATGAAATAAGTGTTAAATTGGCATCGTAATCATATCTCTGAGGGTGACTAATATTTTGTCCGGTGAGTTGTGTGTATTAATGCTCATCCATCTATTGCATATAAATTATGGTAATAATCATTAACCACAGGTTTAAGAATGCCTCACCGGCATGTGAACTCACACATTTTCAGAAGAATGAAAAGTGAGCTAAACCATGGTTTAGCATTTTCTGGGGTTATTGTCTGCTTCTGTTACGGTGCAAACTTCAAGAGGGCTTAGAAACCTGTTGCCGCTGTACCGGGTGATAATGTGAAAAGTATGAAATCAACGTAATCTATGACCTGTGTAAGTACTCGTAGTCATACAGCGGATGTGCCAAACACAGGTACTTCCCTTGAAGCTAGTATCGTCCTTTCTAATTTTGGAAGATGGAGTTATTTGCTCTCCGAACTTCTGTTTCTAAAGTAATCGTATTGGATGAGCTTCAGAGTATTATAATAAAAATTAAATTATATTCTCTACTCTTTTTTTAACTTGCAGTTTATTTCAGCTATCTTTTTGATATTGTGTAGACTTACCACATATGATGTCCAGGGCACAGCGTGTAATGAATGGGTAGATATCGAACGTCTTTCCATTAGCTTTAGGTCTTAGTTTCTCTACTAGAACCTCCCCATTTTCAGCAAATATTTCGACGAAGTTCTCTAATATACGGAAGTGGAAAGCAGGTGTAATCATTTTACGATGCATATGCCACTTGGAACCTGTAAATGTAAAAGCTAATTTTAGTAACGGCAGACAGTTACTGCTGTTAGAGATAAAGAGATTGTACATTCCCGCCTCCACCGCCGATGGATAGCATTCTGTAAGTCTTCCAGTATTTCATAAAGATGTTTCGCAAGATATCTTGCAAGATATCCTGTCTTCCAACATCAGCCACCTTAAGATGAGTTGTGTGTATTGATGCTCATCCATCTATTGCATATAAATTATGGTAATAATCATTAACCACAGGTTTAAGAATTGCAAACAGTGTAAGTAGCCTGTATAGGTTTTTTTTATTGGTAACACCATGTAGCGCTCTATATGAAGATCACTGACTGTGCTGTGTGAAGGCTGTGGTTGGTTTTCATTGTTGGAGTAATATTCGCCATTGCAGTGTTGGGTAGTTGGCTGTTAACAGCGAGTAGCGTTGTGCAGTTGGAGGTGAGCCGCCAGCAGTGGTGTGTGTGGGGAGAGAAATGGCGGAGTTTTGAGAGCGGATGATCTGGACGTGTGTCCATCAGAGGCAGTAAGTTTGTAAGACTGGATGTCATGATCTGCTATATATTATGACTTTTGAACGCTGTTAAGGTAAATACATTGTTTGTTCTTTATCAAAATCTTTCATTTGCTAACTATGCCTATCAGTAGTTAGTCCCTTCAGTAGTTTGAATCTTTTATTTAGCCGGCAGCAGTGGCGCTCGCTGTATTGCAGTAGTTCGAGTAACGAAGATTTTTGTGAGGTAAGTCATTTGTGAAACGTATAGGTTAATTTAGTCAGGGCGATTCTCTTGTATTATTGAAAGTCAGATTGCGTTGCGCTAAAAAAATATTGTGTGTCAGTTTAAGCACAGTCATGTATAGTTTTTCTAAGGGGACGTTTCATAGTGCAAAAGTCCATGGTAGATAAACTAAAATTTCATAACACATTTGCCGTATTAATACCTTTATTTCTGGGGTAAGTGTAATTAAATATTTATTAATTAAATAAAATTATATATTAGTTACTGTATCATGTATCGTAACAAATAAGCTCCGATAAAAGTCATCCCAAGACACAAAGTGCTTAAAAGAGATTCTGCTCACTTAAAAAATGCAACTTCATTTCATTGGCATTTTGCAAATTTAAATCAAATTTATCCTTCAGATTTTAACAGGACAAAACAAATAACACCAAATATGTGCAAATATCAATACCACATTTAAAGACGTAGGAACATTTATTTTATTAATGTGTTAACATAAATAGTTAAGCTGATTTTATTGTCACTATCTTCTATTTTATGACTTAAAAACTTGATTCAAGATGTCTATTTAATTTTTGTCATGTTTTAGATTTTTAAACTAAAATAATGAAATACCTTTTTTTCTGTTTCTTGTCATCCAGTAAGAAGCAGATAATCGATTTATTTCATAAGCAACAGAACTTTAAACTACTCATATACAGTAAAATATTTGGAAATTGTATCAGTTACAATTTGTGATTGTCATTTAGAACGCTGAGGGAAACGTGGCTCCAGGCAGGCGCTGTCTTGTGTTTATGATTAGGGTTCAGAATGGTTCAAATGGCTCCGAGCACTATGGGACTTAACATAGGAGGTCATCAGTCCCCTAGATTTAGAACTACTTAAACCTAACTAACCTAAGGACATCATACACATCCATGCCCGAGGCAGGATTCGAACCTGCGACCGTAGTAATAGCGCGGTTGCGGACTGAAGCGCCTAGAACCACTCGGCCACCGCGGCCGGCTATGATTAGGGACTCGAGTGCCTGCTTAATCCAATTGCAACTGTTGTAAAGGTTTTGTTTTATACAGAAAATTGTAATTTTGGTAATATTTTGGATGCCACAGGGAAAAAAAAAAAGCTTCAATAGCATCTGAGTGATAGTGAGCAACATCTCTGCCAAAGAGGTTGTGATGCGAGAGACTGTTAGTAGAACCTTTGCTTATGAGTGGAGTGCCGTCTTGGAGAGATGGGAGGAGGAATCGAAATGTATCTTGTGATGGAGCAAGATGTGCCTGCAATAACTTTCAGATACTATTTTTCATTTGTAGGGAGATATTTTTAACTGCATTCAGAAGACTTCAAAAGGTACTGAATAGTGCATTTGCCGAGACATCTAAGCGTAGCAATTAATTTGGTCAGCGATTTAGAATTGGAGGATTTTATGATAATGTAACAATGTGTGATTTACTGATTTTTCTTCCAAAATGGATAGAATACGTGTTTGTAAGAAAGTAAAGACAATTTGTTCATGTTTTTCCACTATTAATGTAAAACGAATTTCTAATATTTCATGGTTAAAATATTTTGGCTTAGTGATGTCTAAATCTATATCTACATCTACTCTGATACCCTGTAAATCACATTTAAGTGCCTGGCAGAGGGTTCATAGAACCATCTTCACAATTCTCTATTATTCCAATCTCGTAAAGCGCGCGGAAATAACGAACACCTATATATTTAAGTGCGAACTCTGATTTCCCTTATTTTATTATGGGGATAGTTTCTCCCTACGTAGGTTGGTGCCAACAAAATATTTTCGCATTCAGAAAAAAAAGTTGGTGATTGAAACTTCGTGAGAAGTGTAGTCCGTCAATCCTATCTGGTAAGGATCCCACACCGCGCAGACTATTCTACACACATCAACAAAAGTTTTGCATCACCCCGGTTCCCAGAACTCCTGAAGATATATGCTGACTATGGATATTGTATCACAGACACAGTCCCTTTGACTGTTCAGAGATGTCATTAAACCCGTCCAAAGATGTAAATAACCATGCATGAGCAGCGCCTATTAGACGGAGGGGGTCCGACAACCGATCAGTTCCAGTCATTCCACCAGGAAGGAGGTACACAGCTCGTGTTGTCTGTAGTTCAACCATGCCTAGACGGTCAATACCGCGGTACGATCGCGTCCGCATTGTTACTTCGTGCCAGGAAGGGCTCTAAACAACGGAAGTGTCCAGGCGTCTGGGAGTGAACCAAACCGATGTTGTTTGGACATGGAGTAGATACAGAGAGATAGGAACTGTCGATGACATGCGTCGCTCAGGCCGCCAAAGGGCTACTACTGCAATGGATGACCGCTACCTTCGGATTATGGCTCGGAGGACCCCTGCCAGCAACGCCAGTGTGTTGAATAACGCTTTTCGTGCTGCAGCCACAGGACGTCATGTTACGACGCAAACTGTGCGCAATAGGCTGCACGATGAGCAACTTCACTCGCGACGTCCACGGCGAGGTCCATCTTTGTAACCATGACACCATGCAGCGCGGTACAGATGGGCCCAACAACATGCCGAATGGACCGTTCAGGGTTGGCGTCACGTTCTCTTCGCCGATTAAGTGTCGCATTTACTTTCAACCGGACAATCATCGCAGACCAGTTTGGAGGCAACCCACTCGGGCTGAATGCCTTAGACACACTGTCCAGGGAGTGCACAAAGGTGGAGGTTCCCTGCTGTTATGGGGTGATATTATATGGCACCGACGTAAGCCCCCGGTGGTCAAGTAAGGCGCCGTAACGGCTGTACGCTATATGAATGCCATCCTCCTACCGATAGTGCAACCATATCGGCAGCATATTGGCGAGGCATTCGTCCTCATGGACGGCAATTCGCACCCCCATCGTGCACATGTCGTGAAAGACTTCCTTCAGGATAACGACATCGCTCGACTAGAGTGGCCAGCATGTTCTCCAGACATGAACCCTATAGAACATGCCTGAGATAGATTGAAAAGGGCTGTTTATGGATGACGTGACCCAGCAACCACTCTGAGGGATCTACGCCGAATCGCCGTAGAGGAGTGGGACAATCTGGACTAACTGTGCCTTGATGAACTTGTGGATAGTATGCTACGACGAATACAGACATGCATCGATGCAAGAGGACGTGCTACTGGGTTCTAAAGGTACCGATGTGTACAGCAATCCGGACCACCACCTCTGAAGATCTCGCTGTATGGTGGTACAACATGCAATGTGTGATTTTCATGAGCAATAAAAAGGGTGGAAATGATGTCTATGTTGATCTCTATTCCAATTTTCTGTACAGGTTCCGCAACTCTAGGAACCGAGGTGATGCAAAACTTTTTTTGATGGGTGTGCAAAAGAGGACGGACAAGCGTAGTGTAGGCAGTGTCGTTAGTAGATCTGTTACATTTTCTATATGTCCTGCCAATAAAACACAGTCTTTGGTTAGCCTTCGCCATAGCATTTTCTATGTCTTCGTTCCATTTTAAGTTGTTCGTAATTGTAATTCCTAGGTATTTAGCTGAATTTACGGACTTTAGATTTGACTGATTTATCTTGTAACCGAAGTTTAACGGATTCCTTTTAGTACTCATGTGGAGGACCTCACACTTTTCGTTATTTAGGATCAATTGCCAATTTTCGCACTATACAGATATATATTTTCTAAATCGTTTTGCAATTTGTTTTGATCTTCTGATGACTTTACTAGTCGATAAACGACAGTGTCGTCTGCAACAACCTAAGACGGCTGCTCAGGTTGTCTCCCAAATCGTTGATATAGATAAGGAACAACAAACCGCCTATAACACTACCTTGGGAAACGCCAGAAATTTCTTTTTTACTCGATGACTTTCACTCTGTTTACTGCGAACTGGGACCTCTCTGACAGGAAATCACCAATCTAGTCACATAACTGAGACGATTTTCCATAAGCACGCAATTTCACTACAAGCCGCTTGTGTGGTACAGTACCAAAAGCCTTCCGAAAATCTTGAAGTAAGGAATCAATTTGAAATCCCTTGTCAATAGCACTCAGCACTTCGTGCGATTAAGGAGCTAGTTCTGTTTCGCATGAACGATGTTTTCTAAATCCGTGTTGACAGTGTCAATACACCTTTCTCTTCGAGGTAATTCACAATGCTCGAACACAATACACAGGGATAAGTCAATTACTATCTGAACTTTAATTATATTTTAGTTTATTTTGGTAGTACTGACGTTTTACGTTTATGACGCAAACTTTGTATATTTGTTGTTATATCTTTGCAATTTGCAGGCTGCTAGGGCGCAGCCGTGCTTGTTAATCATTGCTGCTCCGTTGTTTTTTATGGTCGGATGGCGCATCAGGACCGAAATTCATCGAAGACTTTCGATACAGTACACGAACAATGTTGTGCCAGAACGGAGTGTCTACGAATGGATTGAAAAATTCCGAAATGGTCGCACAAGTGTTACGCATGATGAAGGAGCCGGACAACCGTTTACGCGCCACAAATGAAGAAACCATTGAGCGTTAACATGAAATGATTCTCTTAGACAAATAACTATTGACGAAGTGGCACATCGTCTGCAAATTAGTCACAGTTCAGCCTACGAAATCATCCATAAAGGGCTTGGGTTTCATAAAGTTTGTGCCAGATGGGTCCCAAAACAACTCACCCAGTTGCATAAACAAACGCGCTTGGACATCTGAAAAAAACCTTTGGATCGCTATGGTAACGAAGGGGACAACTTCTTAGACAGGATCATTACTGGTGACGAAACATGGATCCACCATTACGAGCCGGAGACGAAATGGCAGAGTATGGAATGGAAACATACAAATTGGCCGTGCAAGAAAAAGTTCAAGACCCAACAGTCCGCAGGAAAACCGATGCTTACGGTAATTTGGGATGCACAAGGTCTAGTACTGGAATATTATGGAGAACGGGGCACAACAATTAACAGCATACATACTGCTGAAACACTCTAGAAACTCAAATTCGAAGTACTGGATCGTCCTCCATATAGTCCCGTTCTTGCCCCTTCTGACTGTCACTTGTTTGGTCCAATCAAACAGGCGTTAAGGGTTCATCGATTTGCCTCGGACGAAGCAGTGAAAGAAGCGGTGCATTCCTGGCTCGTAGTTCAACCGAGAACCTTTTTTTATGAGGGCATGAGGAAGCTTGTACAACGATGAACCAAGTGCGTTGAAACGCAAGGTGACTATGTCGAAAAATGATGTTCCTGTAAGTTTCCTATTTGATTACAATGAACTTTTATAGCTGCTTTGCGGATAATAATTGACTTGCCCTCGTATGTTCCAAAATCCTGCTGCTCATCGACATTAATGATATGACCATGTAATTTAGTGGATTGCTCCTACTACCTTTGTTGAATATTGGTCTGACCTGTGCAACTTTCCAGTCTTCAGGTACGGATCTTTTTTAGAGCGAACGGTTGTGTATAATGGTTAAGTACGGAGCTATTGTATCAGTATCCTCTGAAAAGAACCTAACTGGTATACTATCTGGACCGGAAGACTTGCTTTTGTTGATTTAAGTTGCTTCACTACTCCGAGGGTATCTACTTCTACGTTACTCATGTTGGCAGTTGTTCTTGATTAGGATTCTGGCATATTTACTTCGTCTTCTTTGAGGAAGGAATTTCGGAAGGGCGTGTTTAGTAACTCTGCTTTGGCAGAACTCTCTTTGATAGTATCTCCATTGCTATCGCGCAGAGAAGGCATTGTTGCCTCTTACCGCTAGCATACTTCACGTACGACCAGATCCTCTTTATATTTTCTGCCAGGATTCGAGACTAAGTTTCGTTGTGGAAACTATTATAAGCATCTCGCATTGAAGTCCGCGCTGAGTTTCGGGATTCTGTTAAAGATCGCCAATCTTGGAAATTTTGCGTCAGTTTAAATTTGGCATGCTTTTTTGTTGCTTCTACAACAGTGCTCTAACCCGTTTTATATACCAAGGAGGATAAGCTCCAACGTTTGTTAATTTATTTTGTATAAAACTCTCGATAGCTGCCGATACTATTTCTTTGAATTCAAGCCGCATCTGGTCTACACTTATATTGTTAATTTGGAAGGAGTGGAGACTGTCTCTCAGGAAGGCGTCAAGTGAATTTATCTGCTTTCCAGGTATATTTTTTGTTTATTTTTGGAGGATTTGGAGTTACAATATTCAATCTCGCTACGACAACCCTGTATTCACTAATCCCTGTATCCGTTTTGGTGTTCGTTATTAGCTCAGGATTGAGGTCAAGTATGTTTTCACAACCGTTTACTATTCGCATGGGCTCATGAACTAACTCCTCGAAATAATTTTCAGTGACTGCGTTTAGTACAATTTCGGATTATTTTTTTATGCCTACCTCCGGAATTAAACATGTATTTTAGCCAACATATCGAGGGAAAACGAAAGTCACCACCAACTATAATTGTACGAGTAGGGTACGTGTTTCAAATCAAACTCGAGTTTTCTTTGAAATTTTCAGAAATTGTGTCATCTGCATTGGGAGGTCGGTAAAAGGATTCCATTATTATTTTATTCCGTTTACCGAGAATGACCTCTGCCCATACTAACTCACAGGAACTATGTACTTCAATTTCGCGACCAGGTAATCTACTTCTAACAGCAACAAACACGCCGCCGTCAACTGTGTTTAGTCTATTCTTTGGGAACACTTTTAGGTTCTTCGCAAAAATTTCGGCTGAACTTTTCTCCGGCTTTAGCCAGCTTTCAATGCGTATAATTATTTGAGCACCAGTGCTTTCTATTAGCGCTTGGAGATCTGGCACTTTCCTAACACAGCCACGACAATTTACAACAGTTACACTGATGTTCCTGTATCTACGTTCTTCCCGTGTTCGGCCTGCATCATATTTTTGTTAATACTGTTTTGTTAATACAGTTACTTTATTGTTTTTCCATCAGTGAGCATTCGCTTCTTTATTTCAAGTTTCACGTATATAATTTTGTTTTCGTGAGACGGGGAATTTTTTGTAGTTATTTGTATTTCACATTTTTTTTCGCAGTCAGATTGCTTGTGTTATTGCTAACAGGACAGTTTTTTTTTAATTTAACAGAACAGACTGTGCTCTCGCCACGAATGTTGCCGTATACAGGTTAATGATGTATTTCTAATTAACATTTGTGTTGCTGATCACTTTTCAAGAATTGCAAGATTACTTACGAACTTAAATAGGAGCGTAACTGTTTCTCTAATCACGAGTTCAACTTCATATTACCGTACAGACAAAATACCAGCAAACAGAACTGTACATTTCCATACAACAAAAATAAATTAGTCACTTTCAATAAGAAACTCAGGGACCTTAAAGTGATGTGAAAGATAAAATTTGATGCAACTAACGACCCCGTCACTGAACAAAATTATGAGATAGTATTGCTTGCACGTGAGAAGCGTGTTTGTCAAGTCTATCTCTGACTACTAATGATTTTGTAGATTAATTACTGAGACCAGCTGCAACTGCAGCAGCTCCAACCAACTGAAGAGTTGTAAGTAGGCTGTTTAGGTTTTTATATTGGTAACGCCACGTAGCGCTCTGTATGAAAATCACTGGCTGTGCTGTGTGCTGTCTGTGGCTAGTTTGCATTGTTGTCTGCCATTGTAGTGTTGGGCAGCTGGATGTTAACAACGCGTAGCGTTGCGCAGTTGGAGGTGCGCCGCCAGCAGTGGTGGATGTGGGGAGAGAAATGGCGGAGTTTTGAAATTTGTAAGACTGGATGGCATGAACTGCTATATATATTATGACTATTAAGGTAAATACATTGTTTGTTCTCTATTAAAATCTTTCATTTGCTAACTATGCCCATCAGTAGTTAGTGCCTTCCGTAGTTTGAATCTTTTATTTAGCTGGCAGTAGTGGCGCTTGCTGTATTGCAGTAGTTCGAGTAACGAAGATTTTTGTGAGGTAAGTGATTTGTGAAACGTATAGGTTAATTTAGTCAGGGCCATTCTCTTGTAGGGATTGCTGAAAGTCAGATTGCGTTGCGCTAAAAAAAAAATATTGTGTGTCACTTTAGTGAATGTTTGAATACGTTCAGTTCTGCTCAGCTGTTTGAAAATCAAATAATGTAAGGGGTTTACCAGCACAGTAATTCATTAATTTTTTTAAAGGGGATGTTTCATATGTCGACCCTTAGCCGAGGATACCTCACTGGAATCTTTTGATTTTTTCTTGTAGTTTGTGTAATTAGTGTAGCTTTTGTTTACTGCTAGCGCGTAATTGTAGAGAGAATTTCCTTTGTAGTTGTAGTTTTTCATTGTGGTACAGTAAAACAGTTGTGGCATGCATGTAGATTTGCACCAAGTATTTCTCATCTGCGCGTGCAATTAACTAGATATTATTTTCAGTGCTATGTTAATGTGTTCTCTTATTTTGCTCTTCAAATTGTGCTTTTCTGTGTTATCGTGTAAAATATCGTGACAGTAATGGCGTGTGAAAAACGTAACACTAGGCTCCAAAGTAAACTGAGAAATGATAGCGAAGACGAAAGCAGTGTGTTAGCGCCACCGTGTAATGAATTAACTAATGTTCAAAGTAGTAATTTGGTAACTGTGCATAGGGAAATGGAGCGGGCTGCAAATAATGGCGTAGACAGTGAAACAATTAGTGAACAGGGAAGCATTATCGATCAATCGGTCGGCAACAGCCCGCCTCAGGAATCGGGAATGACCGGACACAATTTTTCAAATACTGCAGATTCAGGTTTTCGGTCCTTACCGCTTTCTCAAATAAGTCAAGACACATTTTCTGCTTGTCAAAATGTGAATGTTGCCGGTGCAACTTCACTGCCGAAAAGCACTGAGGAACATGTTTCAGACACCAGTGCATTGTTATTACAGTTAATGCAACAAATGGGACAAAGGCTACAAAAGTTAGACACAATGGAACAAAATCTTCAAAAGTTAGACACAACGCTTGAACAAAATCAGAAACAAATGGGACAAAATCTTCAAAACTTAGACACAATGGAACAAAATCTTCAAAAGTTAGACACAATGGAACAAAGTCTTCAAAAGTTAGACACAATGGAACAACACCAGAGACAAACACAGCAACATTTAGACGCAATGGAACAAAATCTTCAAAAGTTAGACACCACACTTGAACAAACACGTGAAGATTTAACTACTGAGTTACATAAAATCGAATCGAAATGTTAAAAAGTCTGTAATGACGTAAAACACAAATTTGTGAGCATTTCCAACCTATTTTTTCGCGTCATGAAAATGCATTACAGAATCACGAAGCAGCCATAAAAGAACTGCGAACTATTGTCCATGAAAATCACGACACCTTGCAAGCTAAATTTGACTCAGTTGCATCTACCGATTCGGTTACGCAACTTGCAAAAACTCAGGAAAACTTAAAGGACACAGTAGAGACGATTTCAACACAAATGGACACTCTGAAACTTGGTTCAGAAAAACACACAGAGGAAATAATTTCACTATCGGATAAAATAGCCGAACTTTCAGATCAGTTCACTAACTTATCTACAAAGGTAGACGATGATCTGAATGACACAAGACCTGTAGCCTTCACTGACACTGAAGAGTATGAAAAAATTAGAAAATTCAAACAAAATCAAAATCAAATCAATACACTGTACAAAAGAGAAATCCGGGAAGTACAAAATCAGTTGGCACAAGTAATACAAGAATTACATATTTCAGAGGACACTCGCGCTCCAATACGGGAAGAGGGACTTAGAAATACGGAAAAGCCGCAAAATAATAACACAGGGCATTTCGGAAGTTATGAAAGAAATTGGCAATGTGCACCGAATTTTGAAATGGAACCGCCGACACGACGTAACAATGACCGACATGCGACTCGCCGACACGATGATTTTGACTATAAGCTGTTCATTACTACACGTAAATTCAAAACATTTAAGAATTCTGACAACGACATTCATCCACAAGCATGGCTTCATCAATTATCTCATTGTTTTCCTCCAAACTGGTCATTGGAGCACAGGTTAGAATTTATGTGTGGCTACTTGGAGAATGAACCAGCTGTAAGAATGCGATCGGTCATTCACGATTGTCACACTGAAGGAGAATTTTATCATGCCTTCCTCTCAGCATATTGGTCTCAAGCTACACAAGACCGAGTAAAACATAGCATCATAATGATGAAACGTTTCGAACAATCTGAATTTTCCAGTATTATGAAATATTTTGAAGACATGTTGCATTAGAATCAGTATCTTTCAAACCCATACAGCCCCTCAGAACTCATCCGCATTTGCTTAATCAAATTGCCTGAACATATACGACATATTATTTTAGCAGGACGTTCAAAGACGACATTGAAGCTTTTCAGAGACTGTTACAAGAACTGGAAATGACACTGACAATCGCGGAACGCGAAAATAGGTGCACAACAATTACAGGTCACATCTGTCACAATTCCGCGGTGACAGAAATAATACACGACAAGGCTATTCTTACAATGTAAATCGTGACCAAAACAGACACCACCCGTATGACAACCGTTGGCAGAGTAGTAATAATTACAGGGAAAGATCACCTCTCCGCGGTAATGACTATCACAGAGACATCAGAGAAACAGACAATATGGGAACCAAAATAATTATTATCAAGGGAGAAAGAAGAATTTTAGATGCAACGGTCCAGCGTGCAGTTACGATTCAGGGAGAAATTCTCCACCACATGACCGACAAGAAAGAAACTATGGAATCTACTGACATGACGACAGACGATATGATCGTAACGACAGACCTGAATTGCATCAGAACTGGCGGAATTCAAACAGAGCAGGGCCCTCTCGACAAGATGAATTTATAGAAGTTAGGTCTCCAAATCCCAATAACGACGCGCGCCAACAAAGACACAATAGGCAATGACTCATACCGCTGGCAGCCACAAAACGCACTTATGAAACTGACGACGCAGCTGCCGTAGCTAGTAATTACGTAAAAATGGAAGACATTAGGGACATCTTACTCCAGGACACGACGTAAAACATAACAACATTGCATATACTGTGATTCACATTACTGTAAATGACGTAAAATTTACGGCAGTACTTGACTCTGGCAGTCCCATTTCAGTAATTAGTGAAACAGCTTTTAGCAAATGCAACAAATCGAACGATTGCCCCATACTTCCGTTACGTAAGATTAAATTACAAGGTGCAATCATTGGAAAAAGTGTAGATGTACGCCAGCAAACCAACTTAGAATTCCTTTGGCAAAGCCACAGCTTCTCTATGAACTTTCTTATTGTTCCATTATTGTCGACGGAAATTATACTGGGAGTAGACTTTTTGAATGAATACAAAGCAATCTTAAACTTTCACGATGCTGAAATAAGTTTAGAGAAAGAAGGTAAGTCAATAGCTTTAAAATTTGAAGATTGGCTCTCAAACCATGACGAAGAAATTAATCGGCTTTACCTCCTGTTAGACAACAGTTCGGAATTTTCGACGGAACTTGACACTAACAATCACTCTGCAAGTACTGACGGGGATGATATCGACGGCGCATTTGATACTAATGAGTTAATTCAGAATAAAATTCAAACAATTGAGAATTGTAATGACACTGATAGGCAAGATCTTTTTGAGGTTTTACAAGCACATTCCACAGTTTTTACTCACAAAACAGGAACAATCAAGGGATTTCAATACCAATTTCGTGTTCGTGAGCATACTAAATTTTGTGTTAGACCATACGTAATTCCAGCACATTATAGGGACCGTGTTAGAACAGAAATACAATCTGTGCTTGACGAGGGCATTACTGAGCCTGCAGTAAGCTCATACAACAATCCATTACATGTTGTTGAGAAGAAAAATGGATCGATCAGGCTTGTCTTAGATTCGAGACAAATCAATACTATCATTATTCCTGAGACAGGCCGCAAATGTTGGAAGAACTTCTTCAAAATTTTAATGGTGTAAAAGTGTTGTCTTCTATTGATCTCAGATCCAGCTTTTATCAGATCGGACTTCATCCAGAATGTAGAAAATACACAGCTTTCCTTTGTTTCGGCGTTTGTTATCAGTTTCGGAAACTTCCTTTTGGTTTGAACATTTCTTCGGCAGCATTCATTCGCGAGCTAAATTCCATATTACCTGAGTTCTTAAAACGTCACATCACCTTATATGTGGACGATATTCTGATAGCAGAAGCCTCATAGGAACAACACAATCCCATCCTCAACAGCGTGTTACATATTTTTGCAGAATCTGGAATTACAGTTAACTTGGAAAAGTCTGAATTTGGTTGGACAAAGGTGAAGTTTTTGGGACATATTATTTCTTCTGAAGGCATTCAGCCGGATCCTGAAAAGTTAGAAGCAATCAGAGCCATTCCAGTTCCAACCACAAAATAACAAGTCCACAGTTTTCTAGGTCTCGTTAATTTTTACCGTCGTGTTCTGAATATGCAAATTCTAGTTATACCAAAACTTTGTTCTCTCACTGGAAAAAAAATACTATTTGGAACTGGGACGAACAAGCACAGTTGGAATTCAATTCTTTGAAAGAATCGCTACTTAACGCGCCAATACTAGCTCATCCAGATCTATCACAAGATTTCTGCCTTAGCACAGATTCTTCTAAAGTCGGTCTTGGTGACCATTTATTTCAAGAAGCCATAGAAAATGACACTACCGTTCAGAAAACCATTGCTTTTGCTAGCCGAGTGCTAACAAAATCTGAAAAAAATTATTCTGTTACTGAATTAGAAGCTTTAGCTATCGTTTGGGCATTTAACAAATTCCGTTTCTTTCTTTCTGGTAAGCACGTAAAAGTATAAAGTGATCATCGTGCATTACAATTTCTTATGTCTTCAAAATTAAATCATGACAGGTTAAAACGTTGGGCATTGCTTCTGCAAGAATTCCACTTCACAATAGTCTACATTCCCGGCAAGGAGAACATTGTTGCAGACGCAGTGTTACGCGCACCGGCTGGGCTTGAGAAAAGTAATACAGAAGGCAACCTCGAGAAAAATTTCAGTATTCTTTACATTCAGAAAGTCGCCTTTGAAAACTTCATCACCACATCTTTGAAGGACATTGCACATGAACAAGATAAAGATCCGATTTGGAAAGACATCAAAAGTAAATGGCATGAAAAGACACACACACAAATTCGGCATTATTATCTGGTTAGAAACAACATACTGTTCAAACGCTGCACTGTTGATGACAAGCTATAGGTACTTTCCATTCCTGACGATTTTGTTAATAAGCTCATTTGGTACATTCATTTCAGCTATGCACATTTTGGTCCACGAAAATGTTATCATATTATTCGGACGACTTGTTATTTTAACAATATGGAAAAGAGAACTCGAAGAGTCTTGTCCATTCGTAAACTTTGTCAAAAGGCTAAACCATCTACTGTCTCACATCGTGCTCCGTTGCTTCCTATCATTCCTTCTAAATTAAAAGAATTTGCTGCTGTTGATCTCTTGGGACCGCTTGTCAGAACATCTAATGGATTTTCATACGTTCTAGTCGCTGTTGAACTTACTTCAAAATTTGTTTCTTTCACTCCTTTACGCAAAGCCACTGGACGGTCTGTATCCAACACCTTTTTTAAAAATTTCTTACGTGAAGTTGGACACGTTAGTAAAGTCATTTCAGATAACAGACCGCAATTCAGATCTGCTGTTTGGTCACGCATGCTTCGGAACCATAAAATCAAACATGTTTTTATTTCATTGTACTCACCACATTGTAACCCATCTAAACGGATTATGAAAGAAATCAACAAGCTTTGCAGACTTTATTGTCACAGAAAGCATCAGTATTGGGACAGATATTTACACTCATTTCAAAACGTGCTGAATGAAATGCCTCATGACTCCACTACTTTACCACCTATTCTTGTACTGACGAATGAAGAACCACCGAACAGAATCAGAGAGCTTGTATCTTTCCCGAATACATGTAAACTTCAACACAAAGCCATAATTGATTTGGCTATTAAAAATATAAAATCTGCAGCAGACTAAAGGAGAAAACTACACGGTAAAGCAAATGCAAAGAAATTATATATTGGTCAGAAAGTTCTCATTAAAGCTCATTCATTGTCACATAAGAAGAAACACTTGAGTCACAAATTCTTTCTAGTTTACAATGGACCTTACAGAATCTGACGTATACCACATGTTAATTGCGTTGAAGTTGAAACTCTGCGTACTAGGAAGAGTAAAGGTTTACACCACATTTCACATGTAAAACCGTTTATTGAAAGATAATCTGTTTTTTAACTTAGTCTTTGCCATAAAACTTTTCACATCACGCTACTAGTACAATTTCTCACTCTGAGAAACTGTTAACATGCAACAATGTTTTGAAGTTAACTATCTAGTCTAGAACCTAGGGAACATTTTTAAACAAAAATTACGAATGCATTGTTATAGTGAACAGACGACACAGTGTTGTTATTTGTACATTCTTGCTTGTTAGTTGCACAATTACGTAACGGCTATCAGCCTTCCATACTTAGAACATATACTTGTACTGCTAAAGAGATTTTAATGCAACATTTTGGTTTACTTGAAAATACATTCTGGACTTAAAGTATTTTCTGCGAGATACCAGATGACACAGTGGTTAGTTTATGTCACAGCTACACGATTTTATCACGACGCTACTAATGAGTGACAATTTACAATGTTGCTTTTGTGGTGTTTCTGTTTTATATCTGCACAGTTTTTCTGAATTCTTCTGGAAAGTAAAACATGTTTTAGTAGTAACTTTTGTGGTATAGCTACAATGTGACAGCCTTTGCAACAATACGTTACGGTATAGTAATTTCTTGATCACAGTAATGTACGTAATAACTACGATATCTATACGCATAGCATTTCACTTTGGTTTATCATGAGGTAAGTACATTGACTTCTGCAGAACTTAGCTTTCGGAGGACGATAACTATGACACTTCCACAGAATTATCTTATGGCAAGACGCACATTTAGCGCTAAAGGACACGTATTTGAGTGATTAATTTTGTACTTCAAACATTTATTTTTAAAGACTTTTTTAATTACAATGATACAAAGGTTTTCCGTGATACATTTCATTCCATTGCTGTAATCTGTAACACCTGAGGGTATAATTACATTAATCCTCAGGGGGGTACACGCTTACTTTGTGTACCATGTGTTTGGCAAGCACAAGGAGCCCTAGCTAATATGGTATTTGCTTATACAACTTTACACTTCGGTACCATATTTCTCTAACACATAAATTACACAGCTATCTGATCATTTAACTGAGAGACAAACATTTTTTTTTTTTTACTACATCAGTGACACATGTTTACGCAATTACACAGTTGGATAATTTCATACTTATGAAATTGTATTTTGTCTGTACTTTGTGAACTGTTCATATTTTTTCGGAACCATTGTCATGCTATGAGAGCTTTGAATGATGTATTTGGTATGCGATCATGATTTTTAAAGTATGTTTGAGGTAGATGACACTATTGAAATGAGCAGAGAATTTTTTTTAGGTTTTTAAATTATTGCAGAGAGCTACAAAGTTTTTGAGATTTGACTGAGTTGTTATAATGTTATTTTTACGACGACGATGGGTATTATGCTGCTGAGGTATGTTTATGATCAATAAGCTGATGCTATATGAGGAATTTGATTATGCTACATATTTGTTATGATGAAATATTGAAGAAGTGTCGATGAATATGTATATGTGTAATAAGGTAAGGAATAATGAGTAGTGGTTAGGGACTCTGGTTTGTGAAAAAGGTTGTTGGAAACCAAGAATCGTACTTTAAGGGTTATGAAATGTATGTAAATGCGTGAATGTATTACAATGCCGACGAAAATTTTTTGGACACTGTTATATTAATAGGATTTTGTTTCTACACATCTGTAACGCAAAGTCTTGACCTGTGAATCCTTTTATATGAGACTGTCACTGTAGTGTAAACTGGTGTCGTAAATATTTCGGTAAGAATGTTAAGTGACCACCTTCACGTAATGCGTCGTGGTCACCCAGCTGCGCGACAGTCGCCTGGAAAAAAGCCATTAGTGTGTGCCTTTCAGAGGCACAGGTGGAGAAGAAAAAAAAAGGAGGCCATTATCCTCACTATTGACATTCCTTTGTAGAAAGCATCGCAAATACGACACACTCAAACTTGAAAACATATGATTATACTGTGGAGATCTTAATTTATGATATTTACTAAAATGCCTAATGAAATGAGGAGAAACATTTTACATCTATTGTCTTTCTAGTTGAGACAATTTTTTTTGCCTTTGGAGACGCCATTTGCCTAGTTGCTTTATATATATATTTGCTCATTTTGTTTACTACCAAGTTTGTAGCTGCAGTAGCATTGTTTAAAATAAAACTTAATAGATGTACTAATATCACAATTTTCTGTCTACAGACCCAGTAAAGAAAAATTTTATGATGTACTTTCGTAGAAAAGAGAGCACAAATAGACATTTCCCTTTACAGGAATTGCAAAAATTATTTTTTAACAGTAAGTCAAGGTGATGCATCACTCTAGTGTTAAGATGTGACATAGGTATTAGACATGGCCATCTTTACTGTAATATTTTTTCATGCTTGAGCTTTGTCATAATTAGCTGCTTGCTTTGCCAATTTCCATTTTTTTGCCATTGCTGTTTGTGTTAATTGTTTTGTACTGCTGCATTGCCTCGTCCCTTAGTATATATATCTGAGCTCAGTAGATTTAAGTTAGCTTAAAATGGGGTAGGCTATATAAGAGAACGAGTTGTGATGAATTGGAAGAAATGAATTGAGAAGCTATAAGAATATGATTTGGCCAAAAAAGTATTTTGAAAGAGGATATGAACAAAAAAGTAGGGTTTAGAGACAACAAGTTTAGTTAGGATTTTCTTGGAAATAAATGATGTAAGATAATGGAAAATAAATAATGAGGTAAGAAATATGTGAACATATAAATACAGAAAGCATGCTTGCATAGGATGTTTTGGTGAAAACAAATGTTGAAATAAGACGAAAGATCTATGGAATGAAGTTTTGGGTTGGACTGCAGTACCAAATGTTACACTGAAAACGAACCCTGTCCTTTCCATTGTGTTATCCCCCAATGTGTTTGTGTACTCTTGTATATTTATGTTTTTCCTGTCTTTATGTGTTTAGCTAATAAAGTTATGTTGTAGAATTTTTCTAATAATATGTTATTTACTTTGTAAAGATGTTTAGACATTATTTATTCTGTTTTGTTTTAATGCTCAAGTGTGAAGTTGATGTTTCAAAAGTTATTCTGATCTTTTATGTATGTACTTATGTCATAATTCTTGTAGCACTGGTGTACATGTTTATTTCTATTCTTTTGTAAAGCCTGTATTACCACAAATGTTATCTGTATTGTTATGTTCTTTAATGATGTATTTTGCACCTTTGTTGTTGTATTCTTATGTTACAAAATTGTAATTGACACCAGTTCATCAAATTAAGTAAGTTGTAAGTTACATTTCACTGCACACGTTTCTGTTGGTCATAGTATATGGATAACATGTGAGAAGTAGGGACTGTTAGTGTTTGCACGTGTGTTGATAATTCAGCAAGGGAATGGATAACAGCATTGCTGGTTCTAAGGACAATTAAAAAAAAGTTTTTCAGTGCACAAGTGGTGGTTTATGGACTTGCTATATTCTCCGCAAGACTCTTTGATGGTGATTGTGTACCTGCACAGTCGCAACAGATGGTTGCTGGCCGTCTCTACAAGGACTACAGTGGGTCTGCATCTTTGATGGCCCACCAATACCATTATTTCTACAAGGACCGCAGTGGGTCTGCACCTCTGATGGCCCACCAATACCATAATCTCTACCAGGACTGCAGTCTGTGATGACCTACCTACCAATATTCTTCAAAACTTCGACTGACTCTGCTGTGGGTTTGCTCTGTTGTGGCCCATTACCTGCCTGCATGTCAAGAGTCAGCACTGTCTTTCCGGTAGAAGGACAACACTACTTCTTCTAAACTGCATGGAAATCCACTACTTCCGTGTGCATTTTCTTTTACTGCTCAGACTTTGAGAAAAACACTGCTATTATATTGTGATGAACGATCAGGACTGTCTTTATGAACTGTGAGAAAATTTTAGCTTTTGACCAACATTGTATCAATAAGTGTGTGCATTTGATTTCTCTGTTATTGTAATTGTGCAAAAATTTTAACAAATATGTATTGGCCAGTGCCCAAAACAATTTGTAAAATTTTTTTGGGGGACCATGGGGGCTATGTAAGTAGGCTGTTTAGGTTTTTATATTGGTAACGCCACGTAGCGCTCTGTATGAAAATCACTGGCTGTGCTGTGTGCAGTCTGTGGCTAGTTTGCATTGTTGTCTGCCATTGTAGTGTTGGGCAGCTGGATGTTAACAAAGCATAGCGTTGCGCAGTTGGAGGTGAGCCGCCAGCAGTGGTGGATGTGGGGAGAGAAATGACGGAGTTTTGAAATTTGTAAGACTGGATGGCATGAACTGCTATATATATTATGACTATTAAGGTAAATACAGTGTTTGTTCTCTATTAAAATCTTTCATTTGCTAACTATGCCTATCAGTAGTTAGTGCCTTCCGTAGTTTGAATCTTTTATTTAGCTGGCAGTAGTGGCGCTCGCTGTATTGCAGTAGTTCGAGTAACGAAGATTTTTGTGAGGTAAGTGATTTGTGAAACGTATAGGTTAATTTAGTCAGGGCCATTCTCTTGTAGGGATTACTGGAAGTCAGACAGCGTTGCGCTAAAAAAAATATTGTGTGTCACTTTAGTGAATGTTTGAGTACGTTCAGTTCTGCTCAGCTGTTTGAAAATCAAATAATGTAAGGGGTTTACCAGCACAGTAATTCATTAATTTTTTTAAAGGGGATGTTTCAGGGTGCTCTGTCGAGTACTGTATTAGTCTTATCTCCAATGTGTTGTGTCAGTGATTCTTTTCTTGTGGGTGGGGGAATTAAAGTTTGATTCAATAAACACTCACAAATAAGTTACATTCGGTTCTTTAATAGAGTATGGGGAGAATTGTGAGCCGATGAGCACAATCTTGAAGATTTCTTCTTCATCTGAAAGTCGAAATCCGGTCACTCATAGTGTCTGATGCCATGACATGTGCCAGTTGCGTCCTTTTTATGAAAAAACCACTGTGTAGTTTTCGTGCTATTGCTTTGCAGATTAAAAGTTACGTCACAAAATATAATAGGTGACCTCATGATTCAGTTAGGTCCAGTACGTCTGTTGGAAAGTTGCGTACCAAACAACACTTTCATTTTTTCAATAATATGCTTTCAATAACTCGTGAACTGAGCTTTGACGATACTGTGAAAAGACGCTCTCTAACTAATATCTGTATATACAAAGCAAAGTCTCGAGTTGTTCCCCCCTGAGATGTTGCGAAGGAACCATGGTTACCTCAGAAAGCTTCTGGTATTTTTAGCCAGTCATTGTGATAGCGGTAGAAAGTGCGCGCTTGCAGGTGGATTTGAAACATACATGTTCCTGGAGGCTTGCTAAGTACGGTGGAAGATGAAATGCAGTGCGGCGTGTCTGCACTTGCTAGTGGGAATGTTTCAGTTATTCGAAGTGTTGTTCATATACACGGTTTTGCAGTAAATTCATTCGTCTGACATCTGTGTCCTGCTGATTATTTTACTAATCTCGGGCATCAAACTTGCTATGGATTATGAAGGATAGCTGCTATTCGAGAGCCTGGTATTACAAAACTTACGGTTCTTTGTCCTTTTAGCAAGCTTGATGATGGTTATGTTATTGTGTTCTGGTCATTCAGACGGAAGCTATAAGCATTCAGTTTAGTCACTCTCCCTTTCAATTAATGTCATTCTATGTTTTTCTTGAAGTTCTGTAATTGCGGAAACTTCTGACTAATGTTGCACATGTATCTTGAATGTCAGGTGAATTTTGTCCTGTGCTTACTTCATTGGAACTCGGTATAGTTTAATTAAAATTGCTTTTCCTCATTTTAATTTCCCAAGTCATTTATTTAATATTTTTCCTATACTTTATATTGTTCTTTGTGTGCAATCACTGCTGTCTCACATACTGCTAAGTACCACTTGTTCTACCTAACTCTGGAGCATGATAAAAATGATGAAATCGTTCAGTTTTCAGAAAGTTCCCCCTGTTCCTAGCAATACGAGGGTAACTCAATTACTATCCGCAATTTAGTTATATTTTTGCTTATTTTGGTAGTACTGTCGTTTTAGTTGATGACGCATGCTTTTTTTGTTGTTATTTCTTTGCCATTTTCAAGCTGCTCGGTTAGTTTCGTTATCGCTGTCGTGCTGTTAATCATGGCTGCTCCGCTGTCTACTTGCACCAAAGAAGAGCAACGTTCGGTGATCCGTTTTTTGTGATCTGAAGGCGTATCAGGGGCCGAAGTTCATCGAAGACTTTCGATACAGTACAGGAAAAGTGTTTTGCCACAACGGAGTGTCTACGAATGGATTGAAAAATTCCGAAATGGTCGCACATGTGTTACGCATGATGAAGGAGCCGGACAATCGTTTACCGCCACAAATGAAGAAACCATTGAGCGTTAACATGAAATGATTCTCTTAGACGATTAACTATTGACGAAGTGGCACATCGCCTGTAAATTAGTCACGGTTCTTCCTACGAAATCATCCAAAACAGACTTGGGTTTCACAAAGTTTGTGCAAGATGGGGCCCAAAACAACTCACCCAGTTGCATAAACAAACGCGCTTGGACACCTGCAAAACACATTTGGATCGCTATGGTAACGAAGGAGACAACTTCTTAGACAGGATCACCACTGGTGAATAAACATGGATCCATCATTACGAACCGGAGAGTAAACGGCAGAGCATGGAATTGAAACATCTAAATTCGTTGTGCAAGAAGAAGTTCAAGACTCAGCCGTCCGCAAGAAAACTGATGCTTATTGTTTTTTTGGGCACACAAGGTCCAGTACTGGAACATTCTTGTACGTTACAGTGAGATGCTTACTGTCAGGCTAAAGCCTGCAATTCGAAGCAAACGCCGGGGATTGCTGTCAAAAGGTGTTGTGTTGTTGCACAACAATGTCCGTCCGCATACTGCTGCCGACACTGCCGAAATGCTCCAGAAACTTAAATTTGAAGTACTGGATCATCCTCCATATTGTCCCGATCTTGACCCTTCTGACTATCACTTGTTTGGCCCACTCAAACGGGGATTAGGGGACCGTTGATTTTCCTCGGACGAAGCAATGAAAGAAGCTGTGCATTCTTGGCTCGCAGCTCCACCGAGAACCTTTTATGAGGGCATCAGGAAGTCTGTACAACGATGGATCAAGTGCACTGAAACGCAAGGAGACTAGGTCGAAAAATGATGTTCTTATAAGTTTCCTATTTGATTACAATAAAATTTTGTAACTACTTCGCAGATAATAATTGACTTAGCCTCGTAAATACCCCATTCTCCGTGTGCAGAGTTTCAGTTGTGAAGGTAAGTTTTAAAACTTACTGACTGACAGTGAGTGTAGAACTGCTGTGGCAGATTTGATACGGTACATTTTCTGTGTCCCGCGAGACCCACTTGCAGAGAGTATTGTTCAGATGTCGCACTACTACGTAACAGTTCACTCATATTAAGTTCTTTTGAACCATACCCACATTCAAATAACCGTAACAAATTACCAGCAATAAGCCATTTACATATGTTATGGCAACAGAAAGGGGCTCCATTCTCCATTTCACAGGGGTCCACTAAAAGTTTGCCACTGTTACACGGATTAATACTTGATAGGATCTTTTGGGTGGTTTTATCATCCACTGACGTCTAGCTATACTTCCTATGCATGTCACTCGTTAGTGATGCGGTTTAATGTGAATGTGAGCTACTTTTTCAAATCTGAGTTCATTATCGAAGGCGGATAGCGTTACAGTGATTATTGGACCACGAATTTATTTATATAGAGGTACAGCTTCGTTAAGTCAAGGTGAACGATAGTACTTGTATTATTAGTTTCAATTTCTAATAATCAACCTTACAGGTTTGACATACGCTTACGTTAAACATATGCAATTTTAAATTTCTTTTGAACTTGAGAAAGGTCAGCGTATCACCCCCATGCTATATTCAGTGAGTATCATATTGTAACTATGCAAATGGGATGTGACAGTTTCATACGTTGAAAAAGGCTTTGTCTTACTGCCGAAAGATTTATCATTATCAGGTAATTTGAATACATTTATCTTGGTGCATCTACCATGCACATTTTTCAGATCTGAATTGAGCACATGGCTATCGTTGGCAGATGTTGATAGTGATACTTATCTCAGTTTATGTCACTGTGTCTCTACCTTTATTGAGTAACGAGTGATACCAACCTGAGCTGGTGAGAAGACCTTCTCCAAGCCAAGGGTACAGGAACGAGTAGAAGGTGGACTTCTCAATCAACTCGCTGCTGGACATTATTTTCTGAAACAACATGAAAGAGTCATCAGATCTCACTGTCTTTTAGCTGCACAAATTACACTTATATGCTGCTCAGTAGAAAATGTCTTACAAAGTGTAAAATAATGATGTTTGAGGGATTAGTCATATCTTACTTTTCTTAGTTTCCGCAATGAAAGACAACAAACAGAGATTTGGATTGAGTAAAGTAATGGAGACATTATTAGGGACTGATACTGCATATGCAGTAATGATAGTCGCTTTAGAGGTAAAGATGACCGTAACACAGAGGATGATTTGAACACAGTAGTGCTTTAATGTACCTGTGTAGGTTTAATGAACAGATCGTCAGCTAGTTGCCTCCAGGATAGCTACCACAGCAAAAACCCGTCAGAGAATGAGCTTGTTATTATGCTATTGACCATTAAAATTGCAATACCATCGGAGAATGAGCTTGTTATTATACGGCTGACCATTAAAACTGCAACACCAGAAAGGATATGAAAGAAACTTTGCTTATTGTGATTACATAATACAGTGGGATGAACAAATGATCAAATCTGCAAGTTGATTTGCAAATGTGCAGGATTCGAATTGCTGTACACAGAGCTGCCAACTGTGTCAGTGGCTATAGCCTAACCCAGCTGGTCATGGAGTCAAACTTCGTTGACAGTAGGGGCCCAAGACGTTCCTTGCTGCTTCAACTCTAAGGCAGAGTTCATGACCTTGGGTACAGGTAGGGCCAATGACATCCCTTGCTGCTTCATCTCTAGGGAAAAGTTCATAAACGTGGGTGACAGGTAGGGACACATGACATTCCTTGTTGCCTTATCTCTAAGGCGCAGTTCATGAACATGGGTGACAGATAGGAGCACATGACGCTCCCTGTTGCTTCATCTCTAACGTAGAGTTCATGAACTGTAGTGGTGTACCAGTCTCTCAGTAAGCTATGACCAAATGTTTCCAGTGGGTGAGAAATCTGTAAAATGTATTGGCAGGGGCAAAAGTCGATCAAACCAGTGTATTGAAGTCGTTTGAGACTGCATGGAAAATAATGCAGTTTTGAATTAACTTGTTGAGAGGTAACGCCATGGAATTGCGTCTGATATGCAGTACATGCTGCACAAAAGACAGTTTATTTGAGCCAGTGGTCATAATGTTGCGCACCCAGAAGAACTCTATATCATTGAGCTATGCATTCTTCCAGCTTCATTCTACTCAGAGCCTCCACAAACGGATACACTGAGTTTGAAACATATACTGTGTTCGCACGTTATGAATTACCTCGATGAAAATGGTTTATTGGGAAATAGAACGGGTTCAGAACACGTCGGTTTCGTAAAATACAATTTATTTACAAGAAGTAATGTGAACATCAGCATGGGACGTCTAATTAATTCCATAAGCCTACAGTTCGAGAAGGCTTTTGACACCGTTCAATGCGACTTCTAATCAAATTGCGTGCCTACAGAGTATCGTCTCAGTTGTGAACCCGCATTCGTAAATTGGTGTCAGAAAGGTCACAGCTCGTAGCAACTGACGGAAAGTCCTCGAGGCGAACGGAAGTGATGTGTAGTGTTCCCCAAGGAAGTGTTATAGTCCCTCTGCTGCTCGTAATCTATATAAATGAGTTACGACACAATCTGAACACTCCTCTTAGATTGTTTGCAGACAGTGCTATCATTTACCGTCACGTAAAGTCATCAAACGATGAAACTGAATTGCAAAATTATTTTGACAAGGTATCTGTATGCCACGGAAACTGGCATTTGGCTTTAAATTATGACAAATATGAAGTCATACACAGGAGTACTAAGAGGAATCTGGTAAATTTCGGTTACACGATAAATCACACAAATTTAAAAGCTGTAAATGCAACTAAATACGCTTGAATTACAATTGTGAATAACTGTAAATGGAACGATCACATAGATAATGTTGTAAGGAAAGCTAAACAATGACTGAGACTTATTGGCAGTACACCTAAAGGATGCAGCAGGTCTAGTAAAGAGACTCCCTACCCTACGCTTGTCTGTCCTCTTCAGGAGTGCTGGTGGACTGTGAGGAATCCGCATCAGGTTCAAATGGCTCTAAGCACTATGGGACTTAACATCTGAGGTCATCAGTCCGTAGACGTAGAACGACTTAAACCTAACTAATCTAAAGACATCACACACATCCATGCCCGAGGCAGGATTCGAATCTTCGACCGCAGCAGCAGCAGCGCGGTTCGAGACTGAAGCGCCTAGAACCTCTCGGCCACAGCGGCCGGCGCCGCATCAGGTATGATTGATGAATGAAATCGATCAATTCCAGAAAAGGAAAGCTCGTTTTGTATTATCGTGAAATAGGGAGCACAACTTCACGGATATGATACGCGAGTTGGTGTGGCAATCGTTGAACCAAAGACGGGATTCGTTGCGGCATGACCATTTCATAAAATTTCAATCACTAACATTCTCCCCTGAGTGCGAGAACATGTTTTTGGTGCCCACCTACGTAGAGAGAAATGAAAATTGTAATAAAATATGATAAATCCAAGCACACACATTTAAGTGTTTGTTTTTCACGTGGGCTTTTCGAGAGTGGAACGGTAGAGAAATAGCTTGGAGGTAGTTCGATGAACCCTGTTCCAGGCACTTGATTTTGAACTGCAGACAAGCCATGTAGATGTAGAAACATTCATTGTGATGGCGTATGCAGAACTGAAGGTACTCATCTGCTTGACGTGGAGCCACTGACGCGTCCAGAACAGTCCTCGGCCGCTCGCCTGTCGGTTTGCCTCTGCTGCAGCCTCATTGGAAACGGCAACAATGGTCCCCTTACTCAAGGCCCTTGTTGCTTCAAACGTCGTCGCACTGTGCTATGTAAATATGGATAAGTAGCCTTTCTCAGACATTCGGCCTGCCACTTCTTGCTCCACTGGCTTATGTCCACATCTCTGATCACAGCAGGAATTAATCTCTGTTGGGTTCCACTCGTACAACTACATCTACATGACGCTCTTCATCGAACCACCTTCAAGCTATTTCTCTATCATTCCAATCTCGAATAGCGCGCGGAAAAACAGACACTTAAATTTTTCCGAACGACCTCTGATTTCTCTTATTCTGTTATGATGATCATTTCTCGCTATATAGGTGGGCGCCAACAAAATATTTTCGCTTTCGGAGGAGAAAGCTAGTGACTGAAATTTCAGAAGAACTTGCCGCAACGAAAACAAATGGTTCAAATGGCTCTGAGCAATATGGGACTTCACTACTGAGGTCATCAGTCCCCTAGAACTTAGAACTACTTAAACCTAACCAACCTAAGGACATCACACACATCCATGCCCGAGGTAGGATTCGAACCTGCGACCGTAGCAGTCGCGCGGTTCCAGACTGAAGCGCCTAGAACCGCGTGGCCACTCCGGCCGGCTATTATTTAGTCAACTGACACTTTTGGCACCATACGGATATCGTGTCAAAATTGTTTTGCAATAGGATGGGATTATTTGATAACTATAGAAGACGGTAAAGGGCAGCATCGTCTGCACACAATCTAAAGAGGGCTGCCCAGAAGGCTTCCTAAACCGTTTATGTAGATCAGGAACAGCGGAGGATCTTTAACACTTCCTTTGGGAACACCAGATAATACTTCTGTTGTATTCGGTGATTTTCCGTCGTTGCTATGAACTTTGATCTTTCTGCCGGAAAATCGCGGTTCCTGCCGCACAACCTAGACGATACTCTCTAGGCACGCAATGAAATTAGAAGTCGCTTGTGAGTAACGGTGTCAAAAGCCTTCTGGAAATCTAAAAATTTTGAATTAGTTTGAAAAGCCCTGTCGACAGCACTCATTACTTCCTGAGAATAAAGAACTAATTGAGTTTCACAAGAACGATATTTTCTGAATCCATGTTGGCTACTTGTCAATAAACTGTTTTCTTCGAGGTAATTCATGATGTTTGAACACAGCTTATCTTCCAAAATCCTACTACAAATCGACGTTAGTGATATGGGTCTGTAATTCAGCAGATTACTCGTATTTCCTTGTTCAGGTATTTGTGTGACCTGTGCAGCTTTCCAGTCTTGAGGTACGGATCTTTCGACGAACGAGCGGTTGTATATGATTGCTGAGTGTGCAGCTGCTATATCAGAATACTCTGAGGGGATCGTGACCGGTATGTCTTCGCTAGCTGAACCGACTCCTCATTCCCGTTAAGCACGCACCTTGGTCTATACAAATCAGACATCTGTAGCGGGGCCATTACAGCAACAGCGTGGGTGGATCCACGGGGTGCTTGCAGACTGTAGGAAGCTACTGGTTAGTGCAAACAGCAGTTCCATTATTACCAACTCATGTTAGTGTTTGCAAATTGGATATCAACTATATTGTTAATACGATACGGTCTTTCTTTAGTGGTAGATGTTGATAGTTGCTATGAGTAACAATTAGCACTGAAATTCAAGTTCCTCTGAAACAGAAAAGACTCATACAGGATGGGTGCTGCGAGGCATACAAAGGCCTTCACAGATTCGTTCACCGCTCCACTTAGCTGATCGTTATTATTCTGGCCACAGCTTCATTACCACACTGTTGACCGTTATAGTTGCAACAAAAGGAAGGTTAGGAAATAGGGAAATGCTACTTACTCTAAATTAGGAAGAATACATGACTAAATATTTAGTTGATTTAGGTTTTTATTTTTTATTTTTGATTCATCAGTCTTCTGACTGGTTTGATGCGGCCCACCACGAATTCGTCTTCGCTGTCAATCTCTTAATCTCAGAGTAGCAATTGCGCCCTATGTCCTCAGTCATTTGCTGGATGTATCCTAGTCTCTGTCTTCCTGGACGCCTTTTACCTTCCACAGCTTCATCTAGTACCATGGAATTTAATCCCTGGTGTCTTAAAAGATGTCCTATCATCCTGTCCCTTCTTCTTGTCAGTGTTTTCCATATATTCCTTGCCTCGCCGAATCTGTGGTGATTCCTTGCCTTATTAGTTCACATAATTTTCGACACCACATCTCAAATGCTTCGAGTCTCTTCTGTTCGACTTTCCCACAGCTGTTTTTTTTTTAATACCGTACAATGCTGGACACCAAAAGTACATTCTTTGAAATTTCTTCCTGAAATGGGGTGGGAGCACAGCCTAAGTGCGTAGGCTGCCCAAATCAGGTATAGTGGCTGAGCAAAGAACCGTTGACCGAACCCAACTTACGTAATGTCTGACTCCAAAGACGATAAACGTGTCTTCTTTATTCGTGCCAAATTACTATCAGCACAGCTTCTTATTCATAGTATGTGTGTGTGTGTGTGTGTGTGTGTGTGTCTGTAATGATGCAGCGCGAAAAAAAAAAAAAAAAGACAATAGCTAACAGGAAAATGTATTGCAATGTGTGCAACAGATATGAACATTTTTAATGCTGTTTCTGGTGAAGAACTAGGCCAAGAAGGTCTACATACACATTATGGAGGAGTCAGCGTTTCAGATGTAACGCTACGTCCCTCTACTATAAGCAGCCATGTCTAAGTGTAGGCTAATGAAATTTGAAACAGCATACTTTTTTCTGTTATTATGGCAGATATTAATAAAATATACTGATTCACATACTCAGATGTATTATTTGGTGCTTACAACACATTTCACAAACATTCTTTGATCTCTTGTGAATAATGTTTTATTTACAGCTAAAATCCTGGACATTTAAAAGATGGAAGAAATTATTAACAATGAAATGAGTGGAGCACTTTGATGGACGTGTTGCATTATTTTGCTTTTTGTGTCACTAGGGTGCCAATATAATACAAGCTTTGGAAAAACTCGACAGGCTACTTTGTGCTGCTCATTGTATTCCACAGCACTTAGCCACATTTTCGCTGAAGATAGATTCAAGTTAAATGATGCCCCGAACATCGCAGCAACAATAAATACTGTAATATTCATTGTACAGTACAGGAAGAAAGCAACCCCGCTTTTCTTTGAAATCATAATTGAAACCATAGGCCAGTACATGCTGGAACGACTTGTACGCTATCCTAAAGTGGCTGCTTTAGAGACGCTAACGAATTCTGTTTAGATTGCAGGAACATGATAATCAGCTTCCAGGAAAATTTTTTTATTTCCTGAAACCATTTACAGAGGTCACAGGTGAATTAGAAGGCGAGAAAGCCTACAATAATAAATTTTTCTTTGGTATGACAACAAACGTGCAGCGTCTGTTAGAGTAAGTTAAATTACTGCAGTTACAAGTACTGTTTCAGTATGAAACGAGGAAAGAATTTATTTGCAGTTAACTTGACTGACTGTTATACAGGGGGAGATATGTATTAGTTAACAGGAGATACAAGGGATTAAAACCCGAGCTGTGACTTTTCTGCGTGAGAAGGTTGTAATTACTTCCATACATAAAACTACTACGTTTCTTTGGCCATCATTCCGTGATGTCAATATGCTTGATGTAAATGAAAAACAGGAAATTTTTAGCAGTTTGCGATAAAAGTGTGCTAGTTTTGCAGGTACTACATGCAATCACTAATGTAACCGTTTTTGTATAATTGGTACATAGCGTGTTATAGCCAAAAGAAAACATTCTAATTCGCTTAACATTTTGCCAATGTAAACTATATTTTTTCGAGCACACCATCATCTAGTTCTCTATGACATCTTTCTCTTTTGTTTATTAACAGGGAGCCTTCAAGTACAGTATCATCGCCAATAAGAATGAGAGATCGTTACAAGGGCTGGAAGAACAACATAATATCTGCTGCAGCTGGAACTACTCTCCAGATTTTAGTGGACGTTGGTGGTGATGATAACATTTTAAAGTGACTTTGTAGACACGAACGCATCTAACAGTAATGGCGGCAGTAACACGACGTATTTTATGTATTCCGGCAGCAAGTGTACCTACTGAACGGTGCTTTATATTTTAGAAAATCTGGTATGTTATTAACAAATCGTTACAGCCCTTTAAATCGAGACTCATCAATAGTAACTATAAATTTTTTAAGTGAAACGTGTGAGGATTTACAGCTGTGGACTTAAAATGTTCTTTTCATGTTTTCTTTACACAAATGATGGTACCCTATTTTTCAGGGATGGTATTTATTTTGTTTATTGTTTCCTATTATTCACTAGGAGAATGAATTTCCTGTTTGGAATGAGTCCCTATTTGTGCTTGTATCATTATCAAATTATGTTTCACGTACTGTATAAAGTTAAGTGTGTCACATAAGCGTTGTTGGCAACATTACTTTTGTGTTAAAATGAGAGAGAGGGAGATAGAATGTAAGGACCGTGTCAGAACTCTCCATTACATTGATTAAATATTACATTGAGTATCGAAAACAATATAGCCAACTTAAGGCTATTCTTTGCATTGTGTAAGATTCTGTATTCTCTATGGAAATAAATAAGCACTCAGATATCGATAGTAACAATCTGAGGATGAAACATGGGAACGCGAGTCTAAGCATGGTTGTGAGACGAGGTCTGTCTGCGAGAGTAATATTTCAGTAGTGTTGGTCGAGAACTCGGAGACAGAAGACGTGTCACGCTGCCCTCGCGTCGGTGATGGCAGTTCTTACCACACTCAAGGCCTGATTTCATTTATATGACCAGGAAAGATTTAGATGGCTTAACTACGCTGGAAGAAGGAATTCAAGGTAAAATTCGCAAGCATGGCGTAAAGCGCAATTGCAGGGCTAGGCTCGTGATTGTTAGTCCCATTTTGCAATAATCCCACGTTTTGCTTGTCAGTTAAGGAAGACTCCTTATCCTCCAAATAATAATACTTATTCTTCAAAAAGGCTCAAATGGCTCTGAGCATTATGGGACTTAACTTCTGAGGTCATCAGTCCCCTAGAACTTAGAACTACTTAAACCTAACTAACCAAAGGACATCACACACATCCATGCCCGAGGCAGGATTCGAACCTGCGACCGTAGCGGCCACGCGGTTCCAGGCAGTAGCGCCTAGAACCGCTCGGCCACACCGGCCGGCAGTTATTCTCCACAACTAATTGACAAATATGATGTGGTTATTAAATGTTAATCTAATTTTGAAATTGAAATAATTCGTTAATCTGACACTAGGCCATTGTTGATATTTATAAGATCATTACCAGGCATTTCGCCAGTATTAAGACTTATCAAAGTATTATTGGTCATGACGATTTTTGAAGTTCTTAAATAGACTTAATTTATGAAATCCCTTTTTACAAGTTATTTATTGGGTAACAGGACCCAAGCAAACTCCTTTTTATTAAATTCATTCTTAGTAACAATAAGATTTAGCCGCTGCTGCTGCGAATTGCTGTAAACCACTTGGAAAAAGGCAGTCATCGAAAGGGGTGAGTGCAAAACTTAGAGTCAAATCAGACACACTGACACACCACAACATGTCATGTACTCTACTCCAGTAAATTTCGTTGCGCAAGCCAGATTATGTACACTTTAAATTCTTATTTAAATAGGCAGTCAGCTAGCTTATGCAAATGTTAGTTTTAAGTTTTTTATTTAACGATATGTTTAGGACTTAAATGACAGTGAAATTGAGACTCATACAACACTCACACAGTGTTATGCAGGGTAGATTCCGATTACTGATAGCTAAGGTTGCTTATCGAGTCCATTTTCACAGACGAACATAGGCTTTATTCGTTGTAGGTACGTTACAAGACAGAAAGACAAAGAAATAAAGGAAGAAAGAGTAAGAAAAAAAGAAAAGAGTGAGAGGTGTTGGGTTGGCGCAGTGCAGTGAGGCTAGATGAGACGGCATGGCAGCAAAGACTGGTCATGTTTTGCTTATTCACGTATCCGGAGTGACAGAGTCAAGTCATGTGAGGCCAAACACGAGCGATTCGGTGCTCCCTTCAGCATGAGAGTCGTGGCCGGTCAAATGTAGAGCGCTACAGCACCAGTGCTGACAGACCGTGCTGCTCAGTGTTGTTAGTTGACTAAAGGTACGTGACACGACTGTACGAAGATGCACGGCTGAGTGAACAATATTTGTCTGTCTTCTCGGGCGCTAGCCGCGTAAGGCCGTTGAGAACCTTGCGTGGCATTGAGTGAGGAGCTCCAAAACGCAACGGTTTTACACACACACACACGCGCGCGCGCGCACACACACACACACACACACACACACGTACACAAACTCACAGTCGAGGAGTCCACAGTACTGCATGCGGCAATATCGCAGAACGATTAACTGCAGTTGCGGAAGGACTCGATTCTGTCTCTGTGGAATTCTGGTCGAAGTTACCTAAGAAGCGTAACGCGATATTGACGGGAACAAGCAACATTCCAATGTGACTTCTGAATGAGAAACCCGCTGTGTATTCTATTGGCATTATTCCTCCCTACCCTGTGCAACTGCGTACTCAAGCACGTAGTAGCCTTCACACCGATAGTGAACAGAGAGAACAGATGTGTAAAAAATGCCGAAAAACTTTTAAGGTCAGGTTCATTTCGCCAAAATAAGAGGTCTGTTTATAATATCGAAGCTGAACAAGTTCTCATACCTCTTAAGATGTCCATTTTATAGTTAAGGTTAACTCGACCTTTTTACCGCATAAGGAACTTGTCGGTATTCTCTTGGGACATCCCATATATATGAGGTTTTTTGCTTCTAATGATCGTTCCTGTCATATCTCTGATTGCTGACCATTTCTCCTGGGACTCCCTATATATATCGTACACGCATATAAATTTCTTTTTCTCCTAATTCTTCCTAGTTCCTCCTCAATAGTTACCCAACCTGCTCACCCAATTTTTAACATTCTTCTGCTAACCTACATTTAAAAACTTACAGTGTTTTTAACTGCAGTGTATTATCTCATTTTTGTTTATGATGATCACTTGTTTGAGTCAGTGCTTAGAACATCTTTAGATCTATTGAAGTTGCAGGACAACCTATCAGCTATATGTGCTGCGCACAACCTCCGTAACTCGCTTGACAACGTCTCTGTTTCGGCATTGTCAGTGTTTTTCTGGCCAAATTGCAGAAGCCGTTGACTAATTTCATTGTCTCATTTCCTAATCTAACTTCATCTTATTTATGTCGTCTATAATCTATTATTTTATTTTGTTTTGCTGATACTCATCTAATCATCTAACAACTTCTTTTCAAGACACTATCCATTCCGTTCAACTGCTCTTGCAAGACATTTGCAGCCTCTGAAACAATTAAAGTCAGCAAACCGCAAAATTCTTATTCGTCTCCCTGAATTCTAATTACCTTTCCATACAGCTTCTCGATACATCCCTCTAGTACTCCCTTGTCAACTACACTTTTCTTTCATTTACTTCGACTCTTTTAACTGCAGCCTGTTTCTGTACTAATTGTAAATAACCTTTGGCCCTCTCTGTTTTATCATTGCTACCTACAAAATGAAATGGGAGATATGATTCTGCATGAAGAGTTTGACAGAGCACTGAAAGACCCAAGTCGGAACAAAGTCCCGCGAGTAGACAACATTGCATTAGAATTACTGATAGCCTTGGGAGAGCCAGCCCTGACAAAACCCTACCGTCTGGTGAGCAAGATATATAAGACAAGCGAAATAGCGTCAGACTTCAAGAAGAATATATAATTCCAATCCCAAAGGAAGAAGGTGTTGACAGATGTGAAAATTACCAAACTGTTGTTGTTGTTGTGGTCTTCATTCCTGAGACTGGTTTGATGCAGCTCTCCATGCTACTCTATCCTGTGCAAGCTTCTTCATCTCCCAGTACCTACTGCAACCTACATCCTTCTGAATCTGCTTAGTGTATTCATCTCTTGGTCACCCTCTACGATTTTTACCCTCCACGCTGCCCTCCAATGCTAAATTTGTGATCCCTTGATGCCTCAAAACATGTCCTACCAACCGATCCCTTCTTCTAGTCAAGTTGTGCCACAAACTTCTCTTCTCCCCAATCCTATTCAATACCTCCTCATTAGTTACGTGATCTACCCACCTTATCTTCAGCATTCTTCTGTAGCACCACATTTCGAAAGCTTCTATTCTCTTCTTGTCCAAACTATTTATCGTCCATGTTTCACTTCCATACATGGCTACACTCCATACAAATACTTTCAGAAATGACTTCCTGACACTTAAATCTATACTCGATGTTAACAAATTTCTCTTCTTCAGAAACGATTTCCTTGCCATTGCCAGTCTACATTTTATATCCTCTCTACTTCGACCATCATCAGTTATTTTACTCCCTAAATAGCAAAACTCCTTTACTACTTTAAGTGTCTCATTTCCTAATCTAATCCCCTCAGCATCACCCGATTTAATTCGACTAGATTCCATTATCGTCGTTTTGCTTTTGTTGATGTTCATCTTATATCCTCCTTTCAAGACACTCTCCATTCCATTCAACTGCTCTTCCAAGTCCTTTGCTGTCTCTGACAAAATTACAATGTCATCGGCGAACCTCAAAGTTTTTACTTCTTCTCCATGAATTTTAATACCTACTCCGAATTTTTCTTTTGTTTCCTTTACTGCTTGCTCAATATACAGATTGAATAACATCTGGGAAAGGCTACAACCCTGTCTCACTCCTTTCCCAACCACTGCTTCCCTTTCATGCCTCTCGACTCTTATAACTGCCATCTGGTTTCTGTACAAATTGTAAATAGCCTTTCGCTCCTTGTATTTTACCCCTGCCACCTTCAGAATTTGAATGAGAGTATTCCAGTTAACATTGTCAAAAGCTTTCTCTAAGTCTACAAATGCTAGAAACGTAGGTTTGCCTTTTCTTAATCTTTCTTCTAAGGTAAGTCGTAAGGTTAGTATTGCCTCACGTGTTCCAACATTTCTACGGAATCCAAACTGATCTTCCCCGAGATCCGCTTCTACCAGTTTTTCCATTCGTCTGTAAAGAATTCGCGTTAGTATTTTGCAGCTGTGACTTATTAAACTGATAGTTCGGTAATTTTCACATCTGTCAACACCTGCTTTCTTTGGTATTGGAATTATTATATTCTTCTTGAAGTCTGTGGGTATTTCGCCTATCTCATACATCTTGCTCACCAGATGGTAGAGTTTTGTCATGACTGGCTCTCCCAAGGCCATCAGTAGTTCTAATGGAATGTTGTCTACTCCCGTTGCCTTGTTTCGACTCAGGTCTTTCAGTGCTCTGTCAAACTCTTCACGCAGTATCTTATCTCCCACTTCATCTTCATCTACATCCTCTTCCATTTCCATAATATTGTCCTTAAATACATCGCCCTTGTATAAACCCTCTATATACTCCTTCCACCTTTCTGCCTTCCCTTCTTTGCTTAGAACTGGGTTGCCATCTGAGCTCTTGATATTCATACAAGTGGTTCTCTTCTCTCCAAAGGTCTCTTTAATTTTCCTGTAGGCAGTATCTATCTTACCCCTAGTGAGACAAGCCTCTACATCCTTACATTTGTCCTCTAGCCATCCCTGCTTAGCCATTTTGCTCTTCCTGTCGATCTCATTTTTGAGACGTTTGTATTCCTTTTTGCCTGCTTCATTTACTGCATTCTTATATTTTCTCCTTTCATCAATTAAATTCAATATTTCTTCTGTTACCCAAGGATTTCTATTAGCCCTCGTCTTTTTACCTACTTGATACTCTGCTGCCTTCACTACTTCATCCCTCAGAGCTACCCATTCTTCTTCTACTGTATTTCTTTCCCCCATTCCTGTCAATTGTTCCCTTATGCTCTCCCTGAAACTCTCTAAAACCTCTGGTTCTTTCAGTTTATCCAGGTCCCATCTCCTTAAATTCCCACCTTTTTGCAGTTTCTTCAGTTTCAATCTGCAGTTCACAACCAATATATTGTGGTCAGAATCCACATCTGCCCCTGGAAATGTCTTACAATTTAAAACCTGGTTCCTAAATCTCTGTCTTACCATTATATAATGTATCTGATACCTTTTAGTATCTCTAGAATTCTTCCAGGTATACAACCTTCTTTTATGATTCTTGAACCAAGTGTTAGCTATGATTAAGTTATGCTCTGTGCAAAATTCTACCAGGCGGCTTCCTCTTTCATTTCTTCCCCCCAATCCATATTCACCTACTATGTTTCCTTCTCTCCCTTTTCCTACTGACGAATTCCAGTCACCCATGACTATTAAATTTTCGTCTCCCTTCACTACCTGAATAATTTCTTTTATCTCGTCATACATTTCATCAATTTCTTCATCATCTGCAGAGCTAGTTGGCATATAAACTTGTACTACTGTAGTAGGCATGGGCTTTGTGTTTATCTTGGCCACAATAATGCGTTCACTATGCTTTTTGTAGTAGCTAACCCGCACTCCTATTTTTTTATTCATTATTAAACCTACTCCTGCATTACCCCTATTTGATTTTCTATTTATAACCCCGTAATCACCTGACCAAAAGTCTTGTTCCTCCTGCCACCGAACTTCACTAATTCCCACTATATCTAACTTTAACCTATCCATTTCCCTTTTCAAATTTTCTAACCTACCTGCCCGATTAAGGGATCTGACATTCCACGCTCCGATCCGTAGAATGCCAGTTTTCTTTCTCCTGACAACGACGTCCTCTTGAGTAGTCCCCGCCCGGAGATCCGAATGGGGGACTATTTTACCTCCGGAATATTTTACCCAAGAAGACGCCATCATAATTTAATCATACAGCAAGTTTAATAAGCCAGGGCTGCAAAATACTAACGTGAATTCTTTACAGACGAATGGAAAAACTGGTAGAAGCTGATCTTGGGAAAGATCAGTTTGAATTCCGTAGAAATGTTGGAACACGTGAGGCAATACTGACCTTAAGACTTATCTTAGAAAATAGATTAAGGAAACGCAAACCTACGTTTCTAGCATTTGTAGACTTAGAGAAAGCTTTTGACAATGTTGACTGGAATACTCTCTTTCAAATTCTGAAGGTGGTAGGTATCGAATACAGGGAGCGAAAGGCTATTTACAATTTGTACAGAAACCAGATGGCAGTTGTAAGAGTCGAGGGGCATCAAAGGGAAGCAGTGGTTGGGAAGGGAGTGAGACAGGGTTGTAGCCCACAAAATTTCAAAGAGTATATGTCAGTCAACAACGTCAAAAAATGGTTCAAATGGCTCTGAGCACTATGGGACTCAACTTCTGAGGTCATCAGTCCCCTAGAACTTAGAACTACTTAAACCTAACTAACCTAAGGACATCACACACATCCATGCCCGAGGCAGGGTTCGAACCTGCGACCGTAGCGGTCACGCGGTTACAAACTGAAGCGCTTAGAACCGCACGGCCACACCGGCCGGCAACAATGTCTAAAGCGTTTACTAAATCTACTAATTCTATAAAGATAGGTTTGCCATTCCCCAACTTAACTTCTAAGATACGTCGTACGGCTCCTACATTTCTCCAGATCCCAAGCTAATCTCTCACGAGGTTAGCGTCTACCACTTTTCTCATTCTCCTATAAGTAACTCGTGTCAGTATTTTACAAGCATGACTTATTAAAACGACATTTTGGTAATATTCGCACCTGTCAGCACTTGCTTTCTTTTAAATAGAAATTCTTCTTCAAGTCTGAGAGTATTTCGCCTTTGTGGTATATCTTGCATACACGATGGGTTAGTTTTGTCATGGATATCTTTCCAGAGGCTTTCAATACTGCTAAGGAGAATGTCCTCTACTCCACGGACTTCTTGCGACTCTCTCTTGCTCTGTCAAATTATCCTCACAGTACTAGATCTCCAGTCTCTCTCATCTACTTCTACTTCTCTTTGCATAATATTGTTTTCAAGTGTGTTTCCTTTATAAAGACCCTCTATGTTTTCTTTTCACCTTTCAGCCTTTCTTTCTTTTCTTAGTACAAATTCAAATCGGTGACTAGTAAGTTATACACAGAAGTGACAAAGTCATAGTATAGCGATCCACACATATGTAGATGGCGGTAGATGCTTTGGAAGTAGGGACTGGCACGTTACGAGAATAAGAGCGCACAAAAGATAAATACTGCAGGTCCACTAAACCGTCATCCTATATTCGGATTCAAGGTATAAAAGGAAAGTGCACAGGTCCTGTCATTTGTACTCAGGTGATTCACGAGGAAATGTTTCCGACGTGGTTATGACCGCACGACGGGAAATTAAGAGTTTGAACGTGGAATGGTAGTTGGAGCTAGTCGAAATTCAGTTAGTACACAAAATCCTTCACCGGCAACACTTTCGCAATCATGGAGGGCTATAGCGACGGCATGGCTGAATACTCCTGTAGAGGACTTCCAATGTCCAGTTAAGTCCTTGCCATGTCGAGTCCCTGCACTACGCCGTGCAAAAGGAGGGCCGATATGGTCTTAGTAGGCATCCCATGACTTTCGTCACCTCAGTGTAATTAGAGTTATTTATGAATTCTAACACAGTCAATAACGTTTTGCATTAGGTAATAAACGCGATTTGAGGCTTAAAGTTCGTGATGCATTGAAGTGACAAAATCAATATATCTTCCGACAAAAAGATACTTATAATTCTTTTTAAATAAAATTGGTGACTCAGTGGTGCCTACAAACATTAAATCACTATGTACATGCATAGGAATTTGCAGAGCTCTGTCAGTAGCAGATAGAAGTGACAGGTGTGAAGTTCGTGTGAACTTAGTGGTCATGGCCTAGCACTTCACCTACACGTTGCCCTTCGAGCTGATAAATTCTGCATCTATCCTCACCTACTATATGGAGGGGGCGGGGGGCATAGAATAGCGAAATGTTGAAATTTCGTTTTGTCGTCTTACGAATACTTCATTTAGTGTTCTTCTGTTGTAAGGAAGTGAGCAGTGACCATAAACAACTCACGGGAATGAAAATTATTTGGTGTCTCATATCTACTGAGAGTACAGATTTATTTGGGAGAAGACTGGTGAAAAGAATGTACTATGACATGGTTAGGAGATTATTCTAATACTCGTCTTCTTGTGGGTCGAGATTTGAACCCTGCACTTCCCAATTAGATATACTATGTCTTAACACATTCGATCACCAATGAAGGCAGGTGCATGTTTGTTTTAGGTCTTAATTCCCGTACAGGGAGTAGCGATTCTTCGCGTTATTATGCTGGACTCTTCTTCATACTGAATGGTAACTAAAGGAGACATGGCCTAAATACCAGTCCAATATTGAGCGTAGAAATTTTTCGACACCATGTTATTAGTTGGCCTGTCGAAGTGGAGGTCCTAAGTTAGGCATAGATGAGTCCATTTTGGACGTCAATAGTTGATGTAGTAATCTGAGTAAACAGTGATTAAAATTTCGTTTAGATATCCGGTTTATAACTCTTGCACAGCATGAGATATGATAGTGATACTGCTGTACTACAATTTCTAACTCATTTATATATCAATCAGTGTTTCTCCTTAATCCATTTCTGAATTTTGGGTACTAAAATCTCAAACATACTTACAGGATACTTTTTTATTAAACTTAAAATATTTACGTACAATATTTCCTTGTGAGTATTGTGCAGATTGACTGCAGCGACTGATAATGTGTTCCCTCGGTGCAACGGAAGAAATAAATCTTACTTACCTCTAGGTATTCTGGTTTTTGGATCATTATCGATGGATACGGTCCAATCCAAGACCGGAAGATTGGACCGAACCTCTTGATCACCTCGTCAAATTTGCGCATCCGATCTGCAACAAAGGACACGAAAAACATAATAAGTCTTCCAACTGATAACGTCTCTATACAGTTAAATAACAACATTAAGTTTCGTTGCCGCTTCTTTCTCATTTTTTTTATATCCGATTGGATATATCTGCGGGTATGTGTTTGTATTTCAGGACAGGTGAATAGGTCGATCAAAAGAATTAAAAATATAATATTCCACTGTTAAGCTTGTCAAAGGCACATAAGGCCTAGTTTGAGTACTCCAAACAAATGGAAAATTGAACATTAAATACGTTCATCATTCAATTTTATTTTCCTCTCTGAAGAAGGAACCCATGAAAAAAGAATAAACGCAACGAAAAGTCTGCACTTTACCGTTGTTCTTTCAAGCACATACTTCTGTTGGAAGGGCTTTAAAAGAGAAGACATAAGTAAAATTGAGAAACCAACAATCAGGAACAGAAAACAGTTACCGTACACAAATTCATTGACACCAAATAAATCCAAGAATTTTAAACTGACGACACTATAGATACTTCTGTTAAAAGGCTAGGGCGTTAGGAGGTACAGTAAACTCTTATACCGTAGGAATGTTTACAGACATGAAATCAGGCGTCGGGGGTGTAAGACGATCAATGATAGAAACTGCATTTTGTAGTTCATCATCAAAATGGCCAACTACTTCTACCTTAGTAACACCCAATAACGAAATTAACAACAATGTAAAGAATAAAAACAAGTCTTGCATGTAGCCCAGTTTCGTTAATTTTTTTTTGTCAACTAAGCGGTATTTCACAATGGTTAAAGATATTGGAGTGTGAAGAAAATTCTAGTCTGCCTATCCGAATGTAGGTTTCTGTGGTTTCCAACCACTTCAGGCTAAATACAGAAACCGTTTGAAATCGCTGCTGCCGATTTCGTCCCTCGCCAGTGATCAATTGCAATAGTTTTTCAGCGGCTGATGAGTTGCCTGTCGGCTACAAGCTAGATTCTAACATGGCTTCTTAGTATCTAATCTATTATATGTTATTATTTGTCTTCTTTACAATCCATCTTTTATGCGAATTTGGTTTTTAGACAATTTTTTACATTGTGACCCCTGGGAATCGAAAAAAAAAAAAACACATCCACAAAGGGGACATTATTATCACATTTAGCAGAAGTTTACGTATGCTGAAAATGATAGAACTGACCTCCAGTTTTGTATATGGCACACCTACTTAGGTAGGCGAGCCGGGGATGAGGGGGTGCGTACAGTTTAGTTGAATTTTGTATCTTACGTTAGGTATGATAGAGGAAATTAATTTGTAAATCTTTCTTAAATAATATTTTAACTATGCACTATGATTTTTCTGACCATAGTATGGCCTGATGATGGTACTTGGTGCAGAAACCAGAAGTCATTAGCAAAATACGAGGGCGATAACTGACTAAAGCAAATGAAGTTTTCTTTGATTGCATTGGTCGCGTTTCCCGCCGACAGTACATCGGGAATATGTAAGTTAGCATTTTGTGTTTAATTGTCTTTCTCATAGAATTTAGCACCTATTTTCTTTGTCATGAGGCGAGAATTTGTAAATAGGACAGTAATAATAAGAAAAATGTACAACGTTCCAAATGTCCGAAACGTCTCACGGAATCCGCTCGTGGTGACGGGTGAGGAATGAACGCCTCAGGTTAGCTTGTCTGTACCACACGTTATGGTCTGACTGCTTTGTTTTCTTAAATTGTGGGCAGCATTTACAGTTAGTAAAATTTTTTGTGGAAGTGTAATTATTGGTGAATTTGAAAGAAACCATGAAAGATTCACCACCAAAACCGATTTGTCGCTGTGAGTGGTCTCTGATGTTGATAAAAACGAGATAACGTACGTAAACACTGATATGAACAGGCCGTTATCGCCTACGGGAGGTGATGATAAGTCAGCCTGTTCCGCCGATAAAAAGAACAGCTTCAAAGTAGCTATTAACTGGCTGCAAAATATCGTAAAATACGAAGGTCGAAAATTTAGGTGCGTCCACATATAATTGATTACATCCACATACATAAATGGGCTCCGAACATTTCTACTTTTTGTTATGATTTCCCTCGAAGTACTTGTGATAATGCGAGGTAACACACCACTGAACGCTTTTACGACCTCTGATTAGAGCTAGCTCCGCAATGAAGTTTTTATCTTCTCATTATTTAAAAACGTTGACAACGACGGCTTTGTTTATATACCAAGAATGTGATGTGAGGTCATGGGCTCTCGTGAAATGAAACGTTAACAGCTCATAGCTTCCCTCGTCGTAGTTTCTGAATTGGACGCATCAGTTACTAAAGTATTGGACAATTCACGCTGGAATCTGTTATCCTTATATATCATTTCGGTCACAAAATTGCCTTGCCGCCGGTAGACAGAATTTGTTTCTCGGTTATGGGGATCTGATAGAAGTCGCTACATGAATTAGACACAACACTGATGTATTGTATTGTATGTTAACCGGGGACCTAGAAACGACGGAGAGGCTCCGTCCCCGTCGCAGCCACAGTGGTCCACAACCCCACGACGTCTACCGCAGTCCACAGTCCACTTCACCCCTCCGCTGCCCAACACCGAACCCAGGGTTATTGTGCGGTTCGGCCCCCGGTGGACCCCCCAGGGAACGTCTTACACCAGACGAGTGTAACCCCTTATGTTTGCCTGATAGAGTAAAGGTGGTGTACGCGTAAATGGAGAACTTGTTTGCGCAGCAATCGCCGACATAGTGTAACTGAGGCGGAATAAGGGAAACCAGCCCGCAGTCGCCGAGGGAGATGGAAAACCGCCTAAAAACCATCCAGAGACTGGCCGGTTCACCGGACATCGACACAAATCCGCCGGGCGGATTCGTGCCGGGGACCAGGTGCTCCTTCCCGCCCGGAAAGACGTGCGTTAGACCGCACGGCCAACAGGGCGGGCACACTGATGTAAGTATCCCATGGTACCAAGCAAACTGTCGCAGTGGCGAAACCACTAGACGAGGGGGGAGCACGATTTGAATATACGTCTGACCGACTAGCCTGTCACTAGAGATACCCTATCTCGTCCTCGACCAGGTAATGACCACCATAATGACCCCACATCAACCATCATAGTACTGGAAACGCTGTTCACCTTCCTTCATATAAAAGACGTACTTAGGATATATTGATCCCCAGGCTGAACCCGTTCTGATAGAAAACCTACAAGTACTGCGTTTGCGAAAAAATATTCGAATTAAAAGTCAACTACAGCTGGTCCGCTCTGAGGTAAACGCTGCGCTTCGCGATAAAAACAATCTCGATCTTATAGCAGGCACTATATCAGATACTGTAACGGCAGCAGTATTGGCCAAAATGCGTGAAACTGTTGAGGCCAATACTGCCGAAATTACAGCACTAAAAAAGTCTGTGTCTGAATACGAGAAAAAGGCACGAGAGTTGGAAGTGAAACTATCTGCCGCAACTGACGAACTAGAACAGTACCAAAGGCGAAATAGTCTACGACTGTTTGGAGTAGTAGAAAATAAAGAAGAAGACACGGACAACCTGCTTATACAGGTTGCGCGTGAAAAATTAGGCGTAGAAGTGACCAAGGCAGACATTGACAGGAGCCATCGGGTGGGACGAAAACTACCAGGTGCCACCAAACCTCGTCCAATAATAATTAAATTTATCTCGTACCGAAAAAGGGCAGAGATCTTTACCCAGAAGAAGAAGTTAGCAAGGACAGGGCTTACAATAAGGGAAGATCTGACACACGAACGGCTAAAGATTTTAAACAGTGCCATATCCCATTTCGGTCTTCAGAATGTGTGGACTCAGGATGGCAGAGTAATCATTAAGACAGCAGCTGGAAAGAAGACAGTCACAAACATGACAGAACTGAATAGTATTAAGTGAAGCTACTCGAGCCAAAAGTGCAAACTTAACACCATTTGCAAATTGTAACAGCCCTATACTCAGATATAGTCTTGTAATTTTATTAATTTTTTAATTATACCCATATTTGTACCTTCAACTAATTGTTTTTGTAACTGTATTAACTTTTCACTATTTTTTGTGTCTGTAGCTCTAACCATTACTTAATTTTAGTTACTGCTAATACTTTTTTCATCTTCTCAGTTTATTCTCTTCCGTTCTGAATTAGTTCTATTGCAATTATTAGTCTCTCCTTTAGTTCATTAATCACCCATCTCTTCGGTTTAAATTGTTCATAACAAAAATCACTATCAGTATCACTTTAGCAAATTTCAATCTAATTGTAGCTTCCTACGATAATCACTACCAGCATCACTTTAGTAAATTTCAATTTAATTCTAGCTTCCTACGATAATCTATTAATTATTAAGCTTACTTCTCTCTGCTGGCAGCATCGGCCTCTTAAATCACTCCCTTTTCCCTTATTTCCACCCTAAGCTGTTTCAAATACGCTAATTACATTTCTCCTCGTACGACAGAGGATACACAGTGACACACAGCCGTCACTGTTTTGGTCATATTCTCCTTGCACCGAATACCACTAATCCATTTTCTATACTCCCGCAACCTCAGGAAATCTCTAGCAGTCGCCTTTCTTTCGGCACTCACGATGTCACACACAGGGCGTGCAAAATCTCGGACACCCCTGTGTTATGTCACTTGGCGGAAGCAGCGGCCAGTGCCCCTCGCGGCAGGTAGTGCCTAACAAAGGGACAAACCAGTCTGCCACCCTACTTCAGGCTGCTCAGCGGAACGCGTCAGAGCTTTTAGCAGCTCACTGCAACATCCAGTCTTTACCTGCACATTACGAAGAACTTAGCCTCCTCTTCAACCAACTAAACTACCACGTAATCCTCTTATCCGAAACGTGGTTGAAACCACACATATCCTCTGCATCTATTCATCTCCCAGGGTACACATTTCTTAGGGCAGACAGATCAAAAAAGCGAGGTGGCGGCGTCGGCGCGTATATACGAACAGATCTCAAAGCGAAAGTCTTATGTACGTCAAATCCTGCTGAAGAAAAAGAGGCTGAATTCATGTTCATTGAAATAAATATACAAAGTCGGAAATTCTTGACTGGCGTCGTGTACAAGCCGCCAAAAATAAGCTCAATGAGTTCCTTCCAGTCGGAATTACATTCACTTCAGTGTCAATACGAACATGTCATCGTAATGGGTGACTTGAACATAGACCTGCTAAGAGACACTCCCTCCGCAATAAACCTAAGAAGACTGTTTAGTTGCAATAGCATGAACATTGTTCCATTACAACCTACACACCATACGGCGCACAGTCATACTCTTATAGACGTAATCGCAACGAAACAGACTGACAAAGTAAGAGATGTTGGTCAAACATCGGCCCCTGGCCTCTCAGCACATGATGTAATATTCCTGGCCTACTCTGTGCAGCCCCCAAGGATCAAATCGCGTTACATAACTTGTAGGAACATGAAACGTATTGACCTTGACGCTCTAACAGCCGATTGCTCAGAAATCTCATGGCATCAAATAATCAGAAAACCCACAATCGACGGCAAAATTAATGAACCTGGTGATAAACTCACTGCCCTCTATGACAAACATGCACCTGTGTGCACAATCCGTGTAAGAAAATCTCCTGCTCCATGGCTGACAGCTGAATTACGTCAAATGATGACTAATAGGGATGCTGCCCACAGGCGTTTCAAGGCAGATCCGAAACCCGAGCGTTTCGAAGAATATAGAAAGCTACGGAACAGAGTGAAACAATGCATTCGCAATGCTAAAATCAGGCACGCTCGCTCCCTTGTATGCAGCAATCTGACGCCCACGACTCTATGGAAGAATCTCCGTAGCTTGGGGGTCGGAAAGGCAAAATCGGAAACCACTTTTCATGTGTCAGCTAACGAATTAAATGAATTCTTCTCTGCACCTCTGAATACCAGCACAGCTGATAATTACCGTCCACAAGAATCCCTAAACAGGATAACTAACAACAATACCTTCCATCTAAAACATGTAACAACAAATACGGCAAGAAAAGCAATAATGAGAATCTCTTCTGATGCAATAGGCAACGACAGTATCGGTATAACCATGATTAAGAATGTTGCCGATATCTTAGTGCCTGTCTTAACTGACATATTTAATTTTTCCCTCGTGAACGGAATATATCCCACTGCATGGAAAAGAAGCCTAATTCGACCCATCCCTAAGATCGAAAACCCGCAACTGCCTAGTGATTACCGACCAATTAGCATACTGCCTGCTGTTTCCAAAGCACTTGAGTATATTGTTCATGACCAAATCACTGAACACTTGCATGAATTCAGCCTATATGGCAAATTTCAATCCGGTTTCCGTAAACATCACAGCACAAACACTGCTCTAATTAAAGTAACTGATGACCTGAAATATGCCATCGACAATCGAAAAGCAACAATATTGACGCTACAGGACTTCAGCAAAGCTTTTGACACTGTTAACTTTGACATAATGCTCAGAAAAATGCAACAGCTTAATTTCTCTGAAAGTGCAATGAGATGGTTTGAAAGCTACTTAAAAGACAGACAGCAATGTGTTGTCTGCGTAAATGAAAAATCTTCCTGGAAACATGTTTCCTCGGGAGTGCCACAAGGATCAGTCTTAGGACCACTTTTGTTTTCTTTATATGTCAACGATATTTCATCGGTTATGTCCTCCTGTAAATATCATTTCTATGCCGACGACCTCCAGCTCTACCTAAGCGTCAGACCTGAAGATGTAAACACTGCAATCGCTCAGATGAATGATGATCTGTCTTCAGTAGTGACATGGGCGAAAACCCTGGGGCTTAAACTAAATGCAAAAAGACGCAAGTAATCTTAATAGCCCATCAGAAATTAATAAGTTCAGATTTCCGCGAACGGCTACCTCCTATTCTGCTCGACGGTACTCCAATACCATATCAGAAAACAGTGAAGAACTTGGGTGTAACTTTGGATGAGCATCTCAACTGGGCGGAGAATACAGTCGCAGTGTGCCGAAAGACGTCTGCTTGTCTCTATGCTCTCAAAAAGTTTCGGAACATATTTCCACAGGACTTGAAACGCCAGCTCGTGCAAGCACTCGTTCTACCGAACCTCCACTATTGTGATGTGATTCAACAAGGCATGAGCAGTGAAAACAAAAGACGGCTAGAGCTAACCATGAATGCCTGTGTGCGTTACACCTGCAACATTCGCCGATACGATCATGTTAGTGCTTCATACTCCCAGCTAGGGTGGCTGCGGCCGGACAAATTGCGCGACTACCACACTCTATGTCTACTCCACCGACTCCTCGAGGCGCAAACACCCCAGTACCTTGCTTCAGAGATTAAAAACCTGTCATGTCATCATAATCGAAACACGAGGTCACTCTTATTTGGTATCCTAACTGTGCCCACTCACAAAACAAAAACTTTTGCAAACTCCTTCTCAGTTGCCGCTGTCCGCCTCTGGAACAAACTGCCCCTTACCTTGCGCAAAATTCAATCTCCTGCTGCTTTTAAGAAGAAGTTGAAGCATTTCCTACTATCATCCTCATAAAGTTCTCCACAAAATTAATGTACAAGGACAATCCCCTCATCTGTCAAATGGCAAAGCTAGCGTCTCCTATGTTGCTCCTGAGATGCCTTCCTCTTCATCTATCTCTATTAGCCACGTAATATTCTTTTCCTTTATATTTCCTTAATTGTGTTTCATCATGTCTCTCTATTCTTCTCCTCCCTTCACCATGAGTCTCCCTCATACTCCCTGCTGCCAGCACTCCTATGTCAAATCTGTCTGTTCAATAATGTCTAATTATAACAGTACTTGTGATCTAAGAATATAAACTCTATATGTATGTATTTTTCCAGGTGTACCTTTCAAATTGTTTATTTCACTTTTTGTACTAGATGTAGTTTAACATGCCTACTAAAACATATGAATGTAAAATAAGTAGAATGCCTGGTTAGATGTAAGAGAGGGCCTGATGGCCCTAATCTTGCCAGGTCAAATAAATCAATAAATAAAAAATAAATAAATAAAAACTACACAGTATTTGTGGTTTATTACGAGGGGCGTTCAATAAGTAATGAAACACTTTTTTTTTCCTCTGTCATTTTCTGTTGACAAAGAGCAGAATTTGCTGTGGGACATCGTGGAATATTCCTGCTCCAGCTCCTATAGTTTCATGACGTTCCGATGTGTGGCGGCGCTATACGTAGCCTTCAAAATTGTAGGCGTTTGTAGTGGAGGTGGGTTCCAAGCGGAGAGCTATCATTGAGTTTCTTTTGTTGGAAACCCAGAGCATCACAGATATTTGCAGACTCATGGAGAATGTCTACGAAGGCCTGGCAGTGAATAAAAGCACGGTGAATTGTTGGAAAGACGTCTGTCATCTTCACAACAAGATTGCGCTAAACCTTCCGAACTCCCGTGTGCCAACCGGCTGCTGCAAGCTGTGACTCCTGCCATGTTGGGAAGTGCGGACGCCCTCATTCCAAATGATCAACGGCTCACAACAGAACACTTAACTGCTCAAGTGAAGGTCTCTGTTGGTAGTAGTGACACAGTCGTCCACCAGCTGCGGTACACGAAGCTGCCCGCCCACTGGGTTCCTCGCCGCCTAGCAGAAGACCCTTTAAGAACTTCCACCTGTTTGGCCCAACCAGGGACGCACTCAGCGGGAAGCAGTACGTGGGTGATGAGAAGGTTGGTTCGGACATTAGAGTGGTACCATGCGGGCATACAGGCCCTCTTAGCAAGGTGGCGCAAAGCCGTCGCATTAAACATAGATTATGTTGAAAAGCAGGATTTTGTAGCCAGAAAGATCGGGAATAATGTGTTGCACTGCATTCCTGAATAAAATCAACATGCTTTCAGAAAAAAAGAGTTGCATTAATATTGAATGCCCCTCGCAAATAATTGTAAAAAAATTACAGCACCGTTTAATTTTTAATAAAAGATGAAAAGAAATGCATTCATTAAGGTATTCCAGACAATTTATTAAAAAAGTTACGGACAAATACGTTTTTCTAAAAAAAAATTTGAGATTAATGTGGGTGCAAAAATCAGTATTTCAATTTTAAGAATAAAATATTATATTTTATTATTTATTTAATTAATCATGCAGAATAGCCCACCGCCTTGAAATGTAAGGTGGGTCAGATATTTCCAAATGTAACAGCAAAGACTTCTTATTGTTACAATCTTATTGGTATGCAGCTGTTAATGCTGTTATAATCATATAAAAAACTTATTGTATAATAAATTCTCTAGGGTGCAGAGAATTTAATGTTCTCCAATCGTTAAAGCGGTTCTATATAATCTACTTCTGCCTAGTTTAGGAGAATATGATTTATATAATGGAAATCTCAAAAAGAAATAAATACAGTAAGTATGGTGAGAATAAGTTGTAATATTTAGAGGAAAGTGGTATATTGTATTCGGATGTGTAATATAGTCTAAGTAGCTCGTTGGTTGACAGTAGCCTGTTTCTACCTATTTCAGGCGAGAAGGTCTCGGTACGACCTCGAGCTGTTCTCATCTACAATAGTGTGTGTTTAGTGTACTGATATGTTTTTGGAGTGTTTCATGTCAGGACACTACATGATATTCAGTAGTTGCTTGTTTCTCTACTTGTTGATATTTGAGGTATATTCTATGTGATACCTGAGATAAATACACACCTGGAGTTATATAGATTATATACTGGTTGAGCATCTGATACACGGAATTTTAGCTTTACATAAAGAACACACTTATGAATGTAAATTTATTAGTAGAAACAGAATGTAGTTCATTACTTCTTCAGTGCAGTATTCCTTAAATAACTTCATGCATTACTTTACATTACTATAAGCAAGCACCTATGTTAGACAATAGTCATTCAGCAAAAGGAATGTATGAACCATCATTTGTGTACTCGCTGAATGAAATCGCCATAAATAGAAGATAACCTGCGGTAGATGATTATTTTTTAATTCGAAAATCGAGTGGGAAACGAAACGATCGACTAGTTCGAGATCCGCTCTGCACTTATTTTTCCAACGACGCAGTGGGAAAGATATTTTAAAACTGAGACTAACTGAAAACTTCAACTCACCCTCTCGCTTCGTAAGGAATGCGATGTACGTAGTCCCTATAAAAGGCAGGGCTACGAGGCCAGGAAGCCTTTCGACCTGCCTCCAGCGCCATTTCCTGGAGATGATGCTCGCAGACACTGCGACCACAACGGCCGCCAGTAGCAGTGCCGTTATGTCCAGCATCCCCGAGGGCCGTCGGAGCGAGATCCCGCCAACGTTCTACACGCCGACTGAGTGCAGCGCGCTGTGGAGACCGGTCGCTTTCAAGGCTGCCCGCGGCTCGACCTCTGGACCGGTCCAAACTCCACGCAGCAGCTGATTCACAGTGACGCTGCACTCTGCGGCCGGTGTTCTCCAAAACACCTGCTCCTATCACTCACAACGTACACACAGGTAAGTTTAAGAGCTCGGTTGGTTGGTTTGGTGGAGGGGACCAAACAGCGATGTCATAGGTCCCATGGGATATGTCAAGGAGGGGGAAACAAGTCAGTCGTGCTTATTCAAAGGAACCATACCGGCAGTTACCTGAAGGGATTTAGAGAAATTACGGAAAACCTAAATTAGGATCGCTGGACGCGGGTTTGAACTGTTGTCCTCCCGAATGAGAGTTCAGTGTGCTGACCACTGCACCACCTCGCTCAGTAAAAGTTCGATGATTCACACTTACCGACAGATGGTGTTATTTAGCCCTACCACATTCGGTACTCAAACAGAAAAACTGAGTAGTCTGACTGTGAGTAAGGTTTAGAAACTTTGTTGTTGTTGTGGTGGTGGTCTTTAGTCCGAAGACTGGTTTAATGCAGCTCTCCATGCTACTCTCTCCTGTGCGAGACTCTTCATTTCCGAATAACTACTGCTTCTGAATCTGCTTACTGTATTCATCTCTTGGTCTCCGTATACGATTTTTACCCCCCCCCCCCCCTCCCACTTCCACCAGTACTAACTTGATGATCTCAAAATGTGTCCAATCAATCGATCTCTATGCAATTTTGTCATATGATGACATGTTGGAGACCGTGGCTGTTTTTGAAGACAAATGTTGATGGTGTTAGGACAGCAACCAGCCACAAATTTACTTTGAGTTCCTTTATTCAAAGGAAACCGTTACCGGTTTCGAATCGTTGCGATTCATCATCAGACGGTTTACACGCTTTCTTTCTACATTTGGTGTGTTTTTATAGATTAATTGTCGTGAAAATTTGGTTTCGAGTGTTTGTTTCCATAACGTTCATCCAATCGATGTAAATGCATTCACACTGCATCCTCGTTGTTGCACACGTAATAATTCTCACTGTACACTTTAGATTTGTCGCTGAGATCATTCCAACCACGCACCACATGTTTTGTACCAAAACATTTGCGGCCACATGGTCAATTACTGATGCAGTCATTGTAGTAAACCTTGTTGCGCTATTGACCGATAGGGACATGCCAAAACCTTGCAGAATGTTTATGAAGGTGCTGCTGGATTCATTTATGATATTAGTGCTGATGTTAATCTCCCCACACAGAGTTATGTTGACCTTTGTACTTGAGACTTTATCTAGAACTTCTGTTAATTTATTGAAAAAAGTGTCCACACTATCACTGGGAGATCTGTACACACACAAAATAATTAATTTCTTGGTGATATCAAGCCCTGTTAATTGAATAGCTGATATTTGAAAGTGTTTGTCTTCACTTACTGTACTGAGGTCATGTCTTGATATGAACTGTGTTCCTTTTCAGATATAAACGCATGATCCTCAACCCCTTGAAGTAGTTCTGCAGTAAGAGTTTGCCCTTTCATACAATGATAATACTACACATTGTATTTCTGTATCTCTACACCAGTGCTCAGTAATACAAACTACGATGCAGTTGAAAGATTCTAATAGTTTTGTTTTATTTTTTATTGACTGCATGTTTTGGTGGAGGATTGTTAAGTCTGTGAAATGCCCCATGTTACTCTTTCCAGTGGTTTGTTCTTCTTTGTGACATCTGGTATGTGTGATATCTGAAGTGTGAAAATCTGCATTGTGAGTGATTGTTTCAGTATTTTTCAAATTTATGGAGATACTCTTTACGCAGGGGAACCTGTTGTCTGGATTTATCCTAAAAAAAGACCTACTTTTCCTACCTATAACAACAGGTATTTGACCATGTGTGGCCTGAGATCCACCCCCTATAGTTTCATGAATCAGCTGTACCAATCTTGCCTTCCCAGTCCTGTTTAGGTGTAGGCCATTCCTAGTGAAGCCCCATCTGTTGATAGTCCTGATGGGCACCAGAGAAACATGAGCAAAGTTGGCTGTCCTCAGAGCCACCCCTAACCCCACATTGATTCGCCTCACAGCTACATCAAGGTGTGGTCGATCATGACGCCAGAACAGCTCAACATAGTGTATGTTGGTGCCATGAGTCAGGGAAGTATCTTGTCCAGGTCACCACCTATGTCATATGCCCCATCCCTGTCCAAACTTTTTCTCACCACACACACTAACACTACATGGTCCTCTATGTAAAGTCTTTACATAAAGACCATAGGTCCTCTATCACAAGACTTAACCCTGCATTTGGCTTGAAGATACTGGTGGCCTGGTACGCTGCCCCTAAACTTTCCTGTAGCTGAGGGCCTACATCTCGCCCATGGCTACTACCTAGCAGCAGCACTTTCTTCTTCCTAAGACTTTGTACATTCCTAGGCTTCTTGGCCTCAGTTGGCGTGTGCTGTAAATTTCCTGCTCCTCGTTCTACCTGAAGCTCTTCTCCACTTAACTCTTGCAGTGGTAGATACCTGTTTTTGGTGTTGATGATAAAACTGTCAGACTGTGTCCTCTTTCTTCCTATCCTCCTATCAGCTGCCAGTTCCCAACCACCCTCCTCCCCCCTATCTCTGTTGATCCTTATGAGTTCCTTTCTTGCTTTCTCCAACTGTGCCTCAAGGGCACAGATTTTCCTTTCCTGTTCCCCAATCAAAACATTCTTCCCACTGCATCCCCCTCCCCTCCCCCAGTGAAAATATTTCCTACAAGACTGGCAACAAAGCCCTCTACTCTCTACCCTATAACTGCTCCCACATTTCTAACTCATGGTCAATTTCGAAAGAATAATTAAGATTACTGAACGTTTTAAATTTTTCAACGACGCGAGATTGGCTATGTGTAAAAAAAGAACCACGCAAAGGTCTTACGTGCGGTTGTTGTTTTTGTACTGATTCAGAGATACAGTGACAGAATAATGAACTTGTAATTACTTTGCTTTTAGAGAATTTACGTTATCAGGCGTGTTTGGTCAGGTTTTTAAACGTTTATATTTCGGAAAATGTAGACCTAGATGGCATTTATCTAACTAGTAAACAATACGAAATGTGTTACTTAAATACGGTTTAGAAACATTTAATTACACTTTTATTGTGACAATAGAAACTGATGAAACTAGTAGCTGTCTTTTTTAAACGAATTTTGCACTATCAAGAAAACTTGAATAGAATTTGTTGTGTTTATGTCACGTAAAATTTCGGGTTGTGTCGCGATTCTCGGGACTTCATCTAAAGAACAAGTTTTTTCAAGAACAAGCTCTGCTGGGACGATAATATTCAGTTTTGTGACAAGAACGGACACTAAAGCAAGTAAACAAAACAAAGAAAATTTAAATTTGACACTATTTCCTCTTAAATAAATTCTTTTAGCGGGCGAAGAAAATACCTGTGATGTCACTCGGCGGCCATCTAGCGCCAGTAAAAGTTCATAAATGGCATTTTCAAGGTACTGAAATACCAGGAGCGAAAACAGGTGTAGGATTCGTTATGAATAGGAAGGCAGGGCAGAGAATCTGTTACTGCAAACAGTTCAGTGATAAGGCTGTTCTTACCAAAATCGACAGCAAACCAACACTGACAACGACATTTCAGGTATACATGCTGACATCACAAGCTGAATATGAAGAGATAGAGAAAGTATATGAGGATATTGAAAGGGAAATACAGAACGTACAGGAACATGAAAATCTGTCATTGCAGACTGGAATGCTGTTGTTGGGGAAGGAGAAGAAGAAAAGGTTACAGGAGAGTATGAGCTTGGGACAAGGAATGAGAGAAGAGAAAAACTGATTAAGCTCTGTAATAAATTTTAAGTAGTAATAGCGAATACTCTGTTCAAGAATCACAAGAGGAGGTGGTATAGTTGGAAGAAGCCGGGTAATACGGGAAGATTTCAGTTAGATTACGTCGTGGTCAGACAGAGATTTCGAAAACAGATGCTGGATTGTAAGGCGTACCCAAGATAAGATATAGACTCAAATAACAATGTAGTAGTGATGAAGAGTAGACTGAAGTTTAACAGATTAGTCAGGAAGAATCAATACGCAAAGAAGTGAGATACGGAAGCACTAAGGCATGACGATACATGCTTGAAATTCTCTAAGGCAGTAGATACAGCAATAAAGAATAGCCAAGTAGGCAGTACAGTTGAAGAGAAATGGACATCTCCAAAAATGGCAATCTTAGAAGTTGGAAAGAAAAACATAGGTACAAAGAAGGTAACTGCGGAGAAGCCATGAGTAACACAAAGAATACTTCAGTTGATCGTTGAAAGAAGAAAGCACAAAAATGTTCAGGGAAATTCAGGAATACACAAATATAAATCGGAGAGGAATGAAATAAATAGGAAGTCCGGGGAAGCTAAGACGAAATGGCTGCATTAGAAATGTGAAGAAATCGAAAAAGAAATGATTGTCAGAAGGACTGACTCAGTCAAAACAATCTTCGGTGAAACCAAAAGCAAGAGTTGCAACATTAAGAGTTCACCGGGAATTCCACTGTTAAATACAGAGGAGAGAGCGGATAGGTAGAAAGAGTATATTGAAGGCCTCTATGAGGGGGAATATTTCACTGATGTGATAGAAGAAGCGGGAGTCGATTTAGAAGAGATGGGGGATCCAATATTAGAATCAGAATTTAAGAGAGCTTTACAGGACTTAACATCAAATAAGGCAGAAGAGATAGATAACATTCGATTAGAATTTCTAAAATCATTTGGGTAAGTGGCAACAAAACGACTACTCACGCTGGTGTGTAGAATGTATGAGTCTGGCGATGTACCATCTGACTTTCGGAAAAATGTCTTCCTCACAATTCCGAAGACTGCAAGAGCCGACCGGTGAGAGAATTAGAACACAATAAGCTTAACAACTCATGCAGCCATGTTGCTTATAAGAATAATATACAGAAGAATGGAAAAGAAAATTGAGGATGTGTTAGACGACGATCAGTTTGGCTTTAGAAAAGATAAAGGCACCAGAGAGGCAATTCTGACGTTGCGGTTGATAATGGAAGCAAGACTAAACAAAAATCAAGACACATTCATAGGATTTATAGACCTGAAAAAGCGTTTGACAGCCTAAAATGGTGCACGATGTTAGAAATTCTGAGAAAAATAGGGTTAAGCTATAGGGAGAGACGGTTAATATACAATACATACAAGAAGCAAGAGGGAATAATAAGAGTGGACCACCAGAACGAAATGCTCGCACTGAAAAGGGCGTAAGAGAGAGATGTAGTCTCTCCCTCACCTCCCCCCCCCCCCCTACTGTTCAATGTGTACATCGAAGAAGAAGCAATGATGGAAATGAAAGAAATGTTCAGGAGCTGAATTAAAATTGAAGGTGAAAGGATGTCAGTGATACGATTCGGCGATGACATCGCTATCCTGAATGAAAAGTAAGAAGAATTACATGATATGCTGAATGGAAAGAACACTCTTCTCAATACAGGATATCTACTGAGAGTAAATCGAAGAAAGAAGAAAGTAATGAAAATTAACTGAAATCAAAACAGGGAGAAACTTAACATCAGGATTGATGGTCACGAACTAGGTGAATTTAAGGAATTCTACTACTTAGGCAGCAAAATAACGAGTGACTGATGGAGCGAGGAGGACATCAAAAGCAAATGGCACTGGCCAAAATGGCATTCCTAGCCAAGAGAAGTCTACTAATATCAAACAATGGCCTTAACTTGAGGAAGAAATTTCTGAGAACGTACGTTTGGAGCTCAGCTTTGTATGGCAGTGATACATGGACTGTGGGAAAACTGGAACAAAGAGAATCGAAGCATTCTAGATTTGATGCTACAGACGAATGTCGAAAGTTAGGTGGACTGATAGGGTAAGGAATGAGGGGGTTCTGCGCAGAATAGGAGAGGAAATGAATATATGGAAAACACTGGCAAGGAGAAGGGACAGGATGATAGGACATTTGTTAAGATATCAGGGACTTCGATGGTACTAGAGGGAGCTATAGAAGGTAAAAACTGTAGAAGAAGACAGATATTGGAATACATGCAGCAAATAATTGAGGACGTAGGTTGCAAGTGTTGCTTTGGTATGACGAGGTTGGCACAGGAGAGGAATTCCACATCAGTTTTGCGTTGTATTTTATAGGCTTTGAAACTGACAGAATGTCGAAAAGTTATGAAATTCAGCAAAGTAGTATTTCAAGGCTCCGCAGAACTGGGCACCAATCTGACAAGTCGCGAGATATTTCAATAACGTGATAACGGGGGAAAACTCTTTTACATTTGAATACCAGAACCCCTTTTCAACTTTTTCACTCCTTAAACTTAAGTTTAATCTGAGGATTCAGATTCAATACTAGCAACGTCAAAACATGTATACTTAAAGTAGGAAGTCCAGTAAACCTAAAAATGTTTTGAAATTACAACTACATATTTTAGCCAGTCCACAGTAATGTCAGCTACAAGACCAGCACTGGTAGTATTTCGGCAGTAATCACATGAAACAGTGGAACCATGTACGTTTTAAAGCAATGGTTTTGATATTTTCAGCGATGAAAATAAAAGAAATATTAGAAGAAAATGAACAGATTTGAAAATCACGATGAAATAAAACCTCTGTTTAAGTGGTTTAATCACAGTGATCCTTGGACAGCTCAGGCATCCCAGAATAGAAGAGCAGGAGGGACAGTTTCGAGATGCGGCTTATAAATCCAGTGCAGTGAGAATTTACCCTTAACGGAATATTCCAAGTAAGCACGCAAGTCGGGAATAAAGAAGGGCAAGGTAGATCACAAACGCCAAAACTTAAATCTGGAGACCAACATCTGCGAGATGACCGAGGAAAACACGAACCCCGCCCACAGGCTATAGCAGATGAGATACATGAAACAATAAGAGGGCATATTAGTTCATTTAAAGGTCCCAATAACCACTACAGTTTAACGAAGACACAGAAATAATCTACCTCCTCGAGTCCTTTAATACAAAGAAAGAAATTTAAAGATAAGAATATTTCGTATAAAACATTCCACACAAAATTCAATTCATATCTCAATATAAGTTTCGGATAGCCACGGTCTGATGCTTGTGGTTCCTGTGGTGAGAATCTAGCCAAGAAGAATTGACTTCAGGGCAATTCCATAGTTACAGGTGTTACATGTACACACCTTAAAATCAGGAAAAATAATGTAAGGAAAAATATTTATTGGATTTAATATTGAAAACTTTTAAGGCTTACATTATATTTCATGTTATAAATGTTGATACTGGAATTGTTTTATTGTTCTCCTGGTTATTAATCAAAAAAGTAGTGTTACGGGTGTTACCAAAAGTAGACCTGGCCCCTTTTATGAGTTAGGGAATTCTCTAATTTCTGCAAACTTGATGAAGCTTTTATTCTTGTAAAACAACTGTTAAGAGGTATTGCCCCAAATTTATTTTGAATTATAAATTTTTATTTTTTTGGACATCATAACTCAGTATTTATATATTTTTTGCTGTTACGGGTGTTACATTAAATGTTATGGGTGTTACATAGATGCATCAGATTTCATTCTTAAAGGAATAAATCTACCTCTTACAATTGCATAAAAAGAAAAGAATTATTATAGTTAATTTGGAATAAAAGTATGTACTTAAGAAAACATATTTGAAGGGTATAGCTATTTATTACACAAAAAATTTTGTTACAGTGATAAAGCACAACTAGGCCAAGATATCGTTACTTACATTTACCTCATTTTGTAGGCCTAACAAATTTATGACAAAAATGTTTTCTTATTATTGATAGGTTTAAAAACTGGCAGATTCCCAAGTAACAGTATTAAATTTTGGATAGGGTTGGCTTCTTTTTGTCACTTGGAATGTCAACCAAGACAAATAACCCAAATTTTAAATCAGACTTTTCAATTTTATTAGTTAGGCTTAACTCACAAGCACTTTCAATATTGTCTTGTGATTCAGATAGTGAAACAGTCTCCTGACCAGAATCATCAGAACTGCACACTTCATGGAAGTTTATGCATCTTTTTGCATGTAATGTTTTAACTTTGGCCTCCTCAGTAATAAATACTGACACCCTTGTCATTAATGACTCTGCTGTTTTTGAAACCAGCAAATCAGTTGTGTTATAAGGCCACAAGTGATGACAGCCCTGAATTTGAGGAATCCGTTGTAAAATTTTCCACCTTTCATCCAAAATAGGACTGTTATGCTCCACTGTTATGTTATCAACCCATAATACCTTCATTTTAGAAAAATTCTTCAGTGTAGTCATAACAGTGAATTGTGTTGTTAATAATAATTTTCCTAGATCTAACAGCTGTACACATGCTCCTCTTCAGTGCACCTCCAATGCCATCCATGGCTCCTTTAGCATGTGAACTGGCAAAAAATTCCACTCAACTGTCAGTCCAAAGTCTCTCTCAAAATAACATAGATTGGACAGAGTATATTTGTTTTTGAACTGCCCAGCACAGTACATTGTTAAACATAGGCTCTTATGAATGACTAGAATTTGCCTCAATAAGCAGTTTACTGGGCCTATATAAAATTTAAAACTGAGGTTAGAAATATTGTTGTTCTTGGAAAAGTTAGAATGGAAAACATAAACTATATGTAATCTAAAGAATTTTGGGCTTAACACTTTAGGAGAACGTCAGTTGAGTCAGGTTAATGCTCTAATTAACTTTTATAACGTAGGTGTAGTGCTTAAAGAAATGTATGCAGAGGAATAAAAATTTTAGTTTTCATGCTTAAAACTGTTTTCATATGTAATAAACATAGTTAAAAAAAACTTTTTTCATTCATAATAATACCCTTTGGTTATAATTTAAATGTAGGGCCTAGACCTACTAAAGATGAAGGTGGCATTAAACCTTTCAATTCAAGTTACGGGTGTTACACATGTGTTAAGTAACACCCGAAACAAAAATTAGTAACACCCGTAACAGCTCTAAGAGTGTTAAATAAGATTTCAAAAAGCCATGTAATGGTATGATATTGTAAAACGTGCATAACCTCACTTTTACAGAAAGGTATTGTACAGAACAAATTTACTAGATTACAAATTAAACTTTTGTATCTTTTTTGTTACGGGTGTTACAAGCTGCATATATATTATAAAACTAACAAAATAAAGAAATGCAATTAGCTTACTTCAACAAAACGAATTATTATGAGCTATAACAATGTTGACTTCAATATTCTTTGCAACAATAGAACAATCAGCCATAGATAACACAACTAATACTCATCTGGAAATAGCATAAAACATACCTCTCTGTGGTGCCATAGAGTAGTGCACTTTAAACGCTTAGTGAAGGTAGAAATTTAATTTTTTCATGTTCATGATTATTTTGTAATGAACAAACGTACTTTTAACTTGGCATTTTTAAGGTTATATTTGTAATATTGTCATTTTAATATTTTTGTCACAAAGTCTCTTTAACATGGAATGACCCTTCAGTATCGTCTGCTGAAGATAAAGTAAGGCATCATTCAGAACTTCGATCCAATAAAACAGCCCATGAATTGCATCTTAGAAAACAAAAATGTGTCGTATGACCAGAAGAATAAGCACGAAAAACAAAAAACTGCATCTGAGGCTGTAATATCCATGGATTACAGTAAAAATTTCCCTTGTCCAAATAAAAAGACCAATGAAGTTTATTATAACGACAGTGGCCTGTATTTTTTCCCAATGTTTCTGTTTTGGCAACGGGAGATAGTTCTTTTTATACGCGTCCAGAGAGCACAGGCCGAAAAGGAACTGACGAAGTTCAATCGTTCCTTCATCATTTTGTACACAATTTTCTAATTTCAGAAGTCAGCAATCTGGAGATCTTTTGTGACTCTTGTGGGGGGCAAAACAAGGATTTCACTGTGTTCAGTTTTGTTGACCGCCTTGTAATGCAGAAAAACGATTTGATTTTGTAAATATGTCATTCTCTTTAACAGGTCATTCGTACATCTAACGTAATAAAAATATTGGTGTGATTGACCAAGTTCTGGAATGTGAGATGCCGAAGAAGTGTTATTATCAACTTAGACGATCAGTGAGATATATTCAAAGGATTTGACAGTATATCTAGGTAATACAATAAGCAAGAATAAAATCCCTTTCCAATCCAGGCCAGTAACAGAAATGGAAGTCATAAGATACAATACAGCATTGGATCGGTTTAAAAGCAGCTACAACGGAGCATACGAGCAAGCTTCGTTACGTCTTTCTGGACAGAAAAGGCACGTTATCAGCATGAGAGAGGGCGAGTTTAACCTCACATCTGGTCAGAACGAAGGTACAATAGTTCATTTACAACAATACTACGGAAGTTATTTTCAGTTCATAAATTGAGTTTACGTTGTTTTAAGTATTGTAACTATTTGAATTAAGTTATTTATCAGTTATTTTACAGGTGATCTTAAAATATGAAATGAGAAATACAGAGACTTGCGAAACCTGAAAAGATTTTGCCGTCGTGGAGTGCAAGTGATTTCAATAGTCTTCTACATCTACATCTATACTCCGCGAGCCACCTTACGGTGTGTGGCGGAGGGTACTTATTTTACCACTATCTGATCCCCCCTTCCCTGTTCCATTCACGAATTGTGCGTGGGAAGAACGACTGCTTGTAAGTCTCCGTATTTGCTCTAATTTCTCGGATCTTTTCGTTGTGATCATTACGCGAGATATATGTGGGCGGTAGTAATATGTTGCCCATCTCTTCCCGGAATGTGCTCTCTCGTAATTTCGATAATAAACCTCTCCGTATTGCGTAACGCCTTTCTTGAAGTGTCCGCCACTGGAGCTTGTTCAGCATCTCCGTAACGCTCTCGCGCTGACTAAATGTCCCCATGACGAATCGCGCTGCTTTTCGCTGGATCATGTCTATCTCTTCTATTAATCCAACCTGGTAAGGGTCCCATACTGATGAGCAATACTCAAGAATCGGACGAACAAGCGTTTTGTAAGCTACTTCTTTCGTCGATGAGTCACATTTTCTTAGAATTCTTCCTATGAATCTCAACCTGGCGCCTGCTTTTCCCACTATTTGTTTTATGTGATCATTCCACTTCAGATCGCTCCGGATAGTAACTCCTAAGTATTTTACGGTCGTTACCGCTTCCAATGATTTACCACCTATGGCATAATCGTACTGGAATGGATTTCTGCCCCTATGTATGCGCATTATATTACATTTATCTACGTTTAGGGAAAGCTGCCAGCTGTCGCACCATTCATTAATCCTCTGCAGGTCTTCCTGGAGTACGTACGAGTCTTCTGATGTTGCTACTTTCTTGTAGACAACCGTGTCATCTGCAAATAGCCTCACGGAGCTACCGATGTTGTCAACTAAGTCATTTATGTATATTGTAAACAATAAAGGTCCTATCACGCTTCCTTGCGGTACTCCCGAAATTACCTCTACATCTGCAGATTTTGAACCGTTAAGAATGACATGTTGTGTTCTTTCTTCTAGGAAATCCTGAATCCAATCACAAACCTGGTCCGATATTCCGTAAGCTCGTATTTTTTTCACTAAACGTAAGTGCGGAACCGTATCAAATGCCTTCCTGAAGTCCAGGAATACGGCATCAATCTGCTCGCCAGTGTCTACGGCACTGTGAATTTCTTGGACAAATAGGGCGAGCTGAGTTTCACATGATCTCTGTTTGCGGAATCCATGTTGGTTATGATGAAGGAGATTTGTATTATCTAAGAACGTCATAATACGAGAACATAAAACATGTTCCATTATTCTACAACAGATTGACGTAAGCGAAATAGGCCTATAATTATTCGCATCTGATTTATGACCCTTCTTGAAAATGGGAACGACCTGCGCTTTCTTCCAGTCGCTAGGTACTTTACGTTCTTCCAGAGATCTACGATAAATTGCTGATAGAAAGGGGGCAAGTTCTTTAGCATAATCACTGTAGAATCTTACGGGTATCTCGTCTGGTCCGGATGCTTTTCCGCTACTAAGTGATAGCAGTTGTTTTTCAACTCCGATATCGTTTATTTCAATATTTTCCATTTTGGCGTCCGTGCGACGGCTGAAGTCAGGGACCGTGTTACGATTTTCCGCAGTGAAACAGTTTCGGAACACTGAATTCAGTATTTCTGCCTTTCTTCGGTCGTCCTCTGTTTCGGTGCCATCGTGGTCAACGAGTGACTGAATAGGGGATTTAGATCCGCTTACCGATTTTACATATGACCAAAACTTTTTAGGGTTCTTGTTTAGATTGTTTGCCAATGTTTTTGTTCGAATTCGTTGAATGCTTCTCTCATTGCTCTCTTTACGCTCTTTTTCGCTTCGTTCAGCTTTTCCTTATCAGCTATGATTCGACTACTCTTAAACCTATGATGAAGCTTTCTTTGTTTCCGTAGTACCTTTCGTACATGATTGTTATACCACGGTGGATCTTTCCCCTCGCTTTGGACCTTAGTCGGTACGAACTTATCTAAGGCGTACTGGACGATGTTTCTGAATTTTTTCCATTTTTGTTCCACATCCTCTTCCTCAGAAATGAACGTTTGATGGTGGTCACTCAGATATTCTGCGATTTGTGCCCTATCACTCTTGTTAAGCAAATATATTTTCCTTCCTTTCTTGGCATTTCTTATTACACTTGTAGTCATTGATGCAACCACTGACTTATGATCACTGATACCCTCTTCTACATTCACGGAGTCGAAAAGTTCCGGTCTATTTGTTGCTATGAGGTCTAAAACGTTAGCTTCACGAGTTGGTTCTCTAACTATCTGCTCGAAGTAATTCTCGGACAAGGCAGTCAGGATAATGTCACAAGAGTCTCTGTCCCTGGCTCCAGTTCTGATTGTGTGACTATCCCATTCTATACCTGGTAGATTGAAGTCTCCCCCTATTACAATAGTATGATCACGAAACTTCTTCACGACGTTCTGCAGGTTCTCTCTGAGGCGCTCAACTACTGCGGTTGCTGATGCAGGTGGTCTATAGAAGCATCCGACTATCATATCTGACCCACCTTTGATACTTAACTTAACCCAGATTATTTCACATTCGCATTCGCTAATAACTTCACTGGATATTATTGAATTCTTTACTGCTATAAATACTCCTCCACCATTGGCGTTTATCCTATCCTTGCGGTATATATTCCATTCTGTGTCTAGGATTTCGTTACTGTTCACTTCCGGTTTTAACCAACTTTCCGTTCCTAATACTATATGCGCACTATTTCCTTCAATAAGCGATACTAATTCAGGAACCTTGCCCTGGATACTCCTGCAGTTTACCAATATTACGTTAACTTTTCCTGTTTTTGGTCTCTGAGGACGGACGTTCTTTATCATCGTGCTGATGTTCTCTCTGGTAAGCCGTCAGGTATTTTATCGTTTCGCCCAAGGGGGGGGGGGGGGTCCCTCTAACCTAAAAAACCCCCGTGTGCACGCCACACGTACTCTGCTACCCTAGTAGCTGCTTCCGGTGTGTAGTGCATTAGTTACACCAATCGAAAAAGAACAGAATTTATTGTTATAAGTTTACATTAGATAATTTATTGTGATGAGAATTTCAATAAGCGGTAAGTGTTTGATGTCTAGTTTCTACTCACAAAATGTTACGGGGTTGTCATATTTTTCCTCTGTACATGTTGTATTCTCGATAAAAAATACGTCGCACTGTTGTGCACCTTAATCGGATGTGTATAATTTCAACAGTAATGTTTTTCTGGAATACATTAAACAAAAATAAAATAACGCGAGAAACTGAAATGTTATATATCCTGAAACATTAAATTTTGTCTCCTGTAAATAGAACAAGAACTATGACTTATCACTTCCTCCCCTGGACTCTTCATTATCATAATATTTTCTCTTGGTTCCGCTGGGACACTTTTCATACTAAACAGTACAGTGATACGTTACTTAGTAGAATTATAGAAGTAGATGACATAAGAAAATAAAGTCGTTGATTTTTAAATGTTTTTCCACCTTTTCCATTTCGGTCGCTTAATATTTTTGGATTGTTGTATGGGATTAAAAATTATAATGTGCAAAAAAAGTCATTTTCGTTGCAAAAAGTTTTAATTGGTTCGTTTACAGTTATAAGCTTCAACTTACCCACTACTAACCTCCTTTGTCAAAGAATCTGTCAACCTGTTCCTTGCTGGATTCAGCTGTCATCAGACTTCATATCTTTTCATAAAGTCATAGAGAAAATCTTAAGCGGTTTTATTTTTTTCTTATTGAACCGATGCTTTATTTTTAGTTGGTCTGCATATTAGGATTCAAGGATTCATATTTACTCTCTCAGAAAAAAAACTGTTGTCTCCTAAAACGGTTTATGCCACCTCCATGTAAGTTTAGCACCTCTTGAAACTGAATATTTCTCATTCCCCTTACTTCTCACTTTGAGAAGTCTGACTACTTCTACGGCTTTCTGTATGTTATTTTCATCCCATTTATGTCCTGACTTTTCCATCTTTGCCCGCTAAAGAAAAGAACCGCAAGGATTTAAGTTTTCTTATGTACATGTTTTTTTCCGGCACAGCTAGAAATTTCTGTGTTCGATACAACCCGAACGCTACGGTGGTTCATCATATCCATTGTTACGAGGGAGGATCGGAAAGTAACGCACAATAAATTTTTTCTCTCCTAATACTGTAGCTGGAATGTTCAAATTTCACGACGATATAGTTTGAAGTTTGTGCTACAGAGGCTATTTTGTTTTCAGGTGCAGCTCTATCGAGAGAAGACTGAACTACGAAACAAAAATGGCGTGCATGTTACTGTCGTCAACTAGTGAAGAGCAGCGAAATGTAGTTCGATATTTGTGGGCCAAAGGGCTCAAACCGAGTGAAATTCACGGGAACGTGCGTAGCGTGTATGGGGACGATTGTATTGAACGTAGCAATATCTCCAAGTGGTGGCTGTTCTTCTAAGAGGGCCGTGCGCACCGGCATTCTCCGGGGTTGCTTCTGTTACCGGTTGCCCTGAGGGTGGGGAATCACTACGGTGAGATAGGATACCTGATTGTTGGTTGATTTAAGCGGGGGGACCAAACAGTGAGGTTATCGGATTAGGAAAGGATGGGAAAGGAAGTCGGCCTTGCCCTTTCAAAGAAACCGTCGTTGCATTTGCCTGAAGCTATTTAATGAAATCACGAAAAACGTAAATCAGGATGGCCAGACGCGGATTTGAACCACCGTCCTTCCGAATGCGAGTCCAGTGTGCTAACCAATGCACCACCTCTCTCGGTGTATATGATTGTTCGTCAGACCAGGAACGTATGTGTGCAGCCCAGTGAACGAAGCTGTCGTCATCTTGGAAGACAGGAACGTTCGCGTGCTACTCATCATCAAGATGTGTTCACATGAGAACCACACTGAGCTGCTGCGACTCGCATTGGTGCTGTTTGTAGGCTTCCGTCAACTGTTGGCGGCCAGACCGTATGGTTTAGTTAACATGGTTGCTGTTATTTGTCTTCTTGTCGTGCTGACTGGCGCCACTTGGTTTCACAAGAATTTCCTGTCCGCTAGTGGCAGCAGCGGCGGTTATCGATATGTAATAACTGTGGCCCTATCTTTGGGGTGACGTCGTGGTTCTTCCAGGTCGTATCAGCGTGCAGTTCGGTTGGGAACTCAGGAGTAGCCAGGTCCACACAGTGCGAGAACACGCCAGGACTGCTGGCGGCGCGCGTGGACTGCCAGATCGAAGGCCTGTGAACACGAGGGTGCACGACCTTGTCGTAGCCCGGATCCTGCAAGCTTTATGTTGAGTGCATTTGGATTCAAGTAGAAAAACCTCCAACATCGTGAGAGCTTGCGATTCTCCAGTGACTTGGGTTCGTGTTGCTGCTCGTAGTGTTGCTGAGGCGAAGAGCAGCGAGTGGTGTGCTTGGGGAAGGCGGATCTGATAGGTTTCCTGGACTTCTAATTACTATTTATTGCGTTCAGTTTGTTACTGTTTGTTAAATTCAACCAGCTGTATTTTTCCTGCCTCGTGGCCGCTAACGCCCCAGTTACCTGCCCTGGGGGTTAGTGTATGTAACGGTAGTGTACGTTTCCTCGCGTTGCCTGTGCTGTCAGGTGAGGCGTGTAGTTTTGACAGCTTTCTTGATTGTAGGTTGCTTGGCGATTCTTCTACTCTGGTGGTAGTGATTCCTTTCTCGTTCCAGGCGCTCTAAGCACAGTATTCTGCGGACGGAGTCCAGACCGCCGGTTCCAGCTTTGGGGTATTTTTACATCTTTGTATTTGGTTTATTGGACGTCAGGTAGCCTCAGCAAGATTATCATTAGTCATTTGTTAGATTGCCACTAGTCTGACTTACCAACTGGCGAAGTGAATGCAACTCTTGGCTGCATATCTCATCGCTCGCGAAAGTGTTTTTTGTCGGACCTACTCAGAGGGCGATTCCTGGTGCACCTCTGTGACTGGCCCTTGTGTTTCATTATTGTATTTGCTGTTTTATTGTGTGTGTCTAAAATTTTTTGTGTAATTGCCATTCTTAGCGTTACAGCAGGTTTAAATGGATGTGCTACCAAGTTTATCATCGTTTTGTCTCACCCGTTTGGTGATCAGTTGCCTGTCTTTTTAAATTAACCTTTGCTATTTCATTGCTGTTTTCAGTGTATTTGTAAATTTTTTTTATAATTGCCGTTCTTGGCGTTAAAGACCTTCAGCCGTGACTGTGCTTACTTACCTTACAATTCTAATTGGGATCACATTGGCTTGTTTTTTAAACATTATTTGCTGTGTCTGTATTTTATACTCATTTGGTAAATTGAAACGCACTGAAAGCATTATTAATTACTCAATTGTTTACTCTTTCATTAATAACGTGTGATATCTATTTATTGCTGAGTTTGGAATTACCGTTTTAAAATAAATGTGTATAATTGCAAAAGGGAACCAATGGTAACTGATTACGACCCTGTCCACAATCGTAACCGAATCCTGCTTTCCTTGACTAACAGGTTTCACACACACTGCAGGTTAAACACCTCAATCGTCAGTCTGTGTTCTCGACGCCTTGAATCATTTAAAAAGGGGCAAAACCGTCATTCATCGGACCATTCAATAGGCTGTTGAAAATTACTTTAAGATTGAAGGTCGTCAGGAGCACGTGGAGGCGTGGAGCTGAGTTGTCACGTTTCACACGGAACACACGTGTATCACGAGGGACGTTCAATAACTAACGCAACACGTGTTTTTTTTCCGAAACCAGCTTGAATTTTTTCGGGATCCCAATGCACCATATTATTCGCCAATGTTGACTGCAGAATCCAGTTTTTCAACATAATCTCTCTTCTGTGCGATGACCTCACGCAGCCTTGCTGTGATGGCCTGTACACCTGCATGATACCACTCTACTGGTCGACGTCGGAGCCAGCGTCTTGCTACCAGGGTAATCCCAAAAGTAAGGTCTCCTATTTTTAATAAGTACAGAATGTTTTCGTGGCAGGTGGTCACACTGTTATGAAGAGTGCTTCACGCGCTGTGTGTAAACATGGGCACGCCGCGCTGAGGCGCTGTCTTGGCTTGGCAGCCGTTGAAAATGGAGCTCCCGTTGGATGTTACCGCCAAGTGCGAATTGCACGCAGTTATTCGGTTTTTGAACGAGAAGGGCACTGCGCCGATTGAAATTCATCGCTAATTGACGGAAGTGTGTGATGAGTCGTGTATGGATGTCAAAAATGTTCGTAAGTGGTGTAGAGAGTTTGCAGATGGTCGGACCGAAATTCACGAAGAATAAATTTCTGAGGAGACAGTTTGAAGGTTGAGTAAAGTATGCGCGAAGATCGGCGTATCACCCTGAATGATTTCTGCAAGTTGGTTCCTGAGGTTTCCCGAAGAACCGCTCAGAATTTTAACGGCAACATTGAACTACCGGAAGGTGTGCGCAAGATGGGTGCCACGCATGCTGACTGAGGACCACATGCGGCAACGAGTTGATGCTTCCCGCACATTTCTTCACCGCCTTGCAGCCGAACACCGGTAACGAAACCTGGGCATACCACTTTACACCTGAGACCAAGCAACAATCACGCCAGTGGCGGAATCCTTCTTCGCCAAAGCCGCGGAAATTCAAACAAACATAGTCTGCCGGTAAAGTCAAGACAACCGTTTCTTTGGATCGGAAAGTGGTATTGTCGGTCGATTTTATGCCCACTGGGACCACAATTAACGCTGACAGATACTGTGAGACTCTGAAAAAACTCAAACGGGCAATTCAGAACCGGAGAACAGGAATGTTGAGCAAGGGTGTACACATTCTCCATGACCACGCTGGCCCATACATCGCTCGGCAAACCGTTGCCCTCCTGCAACAGTTTCAGCGGAACATAATCACCCATCCACCCTATAGTCCTGACTTGGCGCCCAGTGACTATTACCTGTTTCCCAAGTTAAAAGAACATTTGGCCGGAAAGCGATTCAGCTCCGACGACGAGGTGAAAGAAGAGGTTCATAACTTTCTGAACAGCTTGGCGGCGAGCTGGTATGACATTGGCATACAAAAACTGCCACAGCGTCTACAAAAATGCATCGACAGAAATGGTGATTATGTCGAAAAATAGCTAATTGTTCAAGCTGTAATCTGATGTAAACTATAGTAGAAATAAACAGGTCTATGTACGTATAATACAATAGGAGACTTTACTTTTGGGATTATCCTCGTATATCAATAATCTTTCTCGTAGCGCGCAAGCAATTCCTCACAGATGGTCCTTTGTTGCTCTTTATTGTCTACTGTTTGGAGGCGGCGAAACCAGCGGGCACACATCTTTGAGCAACCCAAGCGGTGGACGGGTGTGTCAGCATTACTAACAGAGACGCGCAGTTGTGCAGTGAGGTGTCTGATTATGATCCGTCGAACATCTCAAACTAGAGCGTCCGCAGATTCCAACATTGCAGCACTCACAAATGTGTGCAGCTGCCCGGCAAGCAGCAAATCGGACAGATTTGCACGAGTTTGTTGCGTTGACGACAGAAGCCTCGACCAGCGACTCACCGTGCTGTCATTCACTGCCTGGCCTCCGCACACATTCTGCAAGCGCCTATGGATATCCGTGATTCAGTGGTTTTCCGCGAAAAGAAACTCAGGGGCAGCTCTCTCCTTGCAACAAACCTCCGTTACAGACCATTTTGAAGGCAACGTATTGCGCCGACATCTGTCGCTACTTGATGCAACTATAGGGTCTGAAGCGGGAATATTTCACGATGTGCCACAACAAATTCTGCATTTTTGCAACTGTAATTGAGCGTGAAACCAAATGTGTTGCAATGTCCCTCATATATTCCCTTCAACTCGCTCAAACTCGCTAACAACTCACTTTATAAATTCGAAACTAGCATTTATGTGTTCTGGAAGAGCTGCACTATGTTTTTATTTTAGTTATATTTGCGGCAACTAATTATTAAGACAGTATACCCGCGGTTTATGAAAATGAATTTTCTGATGACGTTATCAAATTTTCGACATACGGGAAACTATTTTGTTATTGACGTTAAGTGCACGCATTAAGTGAACGAAATCGTAACAATAGATAATATTTTCATCTACTCCTGACCAGATTTCTGTCAGAGTTTTCTAACACGAGATAATTCCAGTTAAATATTACGCACTATGGTCCGTACATGCGTCAAGTGCTAAGCGGTCACCCATGCAGTTTTGCTGTGAGAAAAAGATCGCTAGGTTTATAATTAAGTTCTTGTTAATTTTTCTGATCCACCTTGTAACCTCCCCACAGAAAAATAATGATGACAGTGGACCAAATGTAACCTCAGAACAAAATTGGTTTTAATGTAACCTCTGAACAAAATTGGCTCCCATTTATAATCTGTGTGCAAAAATGCATTCACATTTAATGTAACCTCAAAATTCAATTCGTAAATCCGGAAATAATAATAAAAAACAAATTAGTAACCTGATAAATTTTATGAGGACAGCAGCGCTGCCCTTCGGCCCTGTATTCTGAATACAAAAGCAAACAATTCTTACCTCAATAAAAAACTGCAAATATATCTGCTCTTATGAAGAAATTTTTTGACACAGCTTCGTGCAATGCTGGCGTATATGTATATATATATTTTTTTTGATTCTTGGAAGGAATGATCATGCATTGGAAATATTCTTTAAATTGAAATGAATGCTTTTCTTTAAAAAAATTACTTTATATTGTAAAAATTATTATTGGGGCATTTTTTTGGAACAAATTAAATGACAATTAACATACATTATTAGATATGCGCAAGGCTGCTTCTTTACTCATCCTCCAGAGTCCAGACCAGAGTCCCGAGCAGAGCACACAGCCGACACGCGCCGACTCCCGCTGACTCACGCAGACTACTCAAGACTAGCGACAAGCAACAACTAACGACATACTACTCTCTGGTCAGAGACTCTGCCATGCCTCGCCCATCGCCGGCAACGCATACGTCTTACATAACGCTCCATTGGGGGGGGGGGGGGGGGGGCAAAAATTTGGCAGCGACGGTGAGTCAATTGGACTTGCCATGAGCAACAAATTTTTCTTAATTAACTAACTTTACAAGCACAGAATATATACATATATATATAGGTGCAGCACATGAAATAAAATACAGTGCACATGCACTGAGTACAGAACATATCAGGCAATGACAGATGTATAGGCAATGAGTATAAGTCATATTAACAAATGGCATAAAGTGCACACGCACTGTAAAACTCTTTAGCATTTTTACAGCAAATAAACATATCAAGGAGTGAAATAAAGTGAACACGCACTGTAGAAGTCTTTAGCATTTTTACATAACATATCATGGAGTGAAATAAAGTGCACACGCACTGTATAAGTCTTTAGTATATTTAGGACAACTGATCTTGTTAACAAATGAAATGAAGTGCACACGCACTGTATATGTCTTTATCATTTTACAAGAATTTAAACGCATTGTATAAGTGTTTACCATTTTACAAGAACTAGGAAAGGAATGGGAAGGATTGCGTCATGGTTGTAGCACTTTAGTTTGCACGCAGCTGCGCTGAAAGTCCATATCTTTCTACAGAAGCACAACACCAAGTGAGACCATCTAAAGTTCTTTTCCTTGAAGTATTAATCAGTGTAGCCAAGACACTGAAATGTCGTAGTAATATTCCATGTCATCATTTTGGTAGTACACTAGGCACACCAAACAGTGGGACCATAATAACATCTTCATCGCTCAAGGTGGTGGACAGCATGTCGTGTCAACACCACGTTCTTGTAAAGTACACCAACGTAGAATTAGTGCAAAAACCAAATATAGTGCACCATGATCGTGAGGATAGACAGGACAAACGGATATTGCAATAATTTCTGGTAATTAGGTCAGAAGGTGAAGGACATTAAGTCACATACTAGACTTCATTGAGAATTACACTAGTCTAACAACTGATTTGAGTAATTGGTGGCACTCATCGTCCAGTTACTGAACATTTCTGTACCATGTATGAAGTATTACAGAATAATGTTCATAAATTATCTGTTTACAGAGAACATTGGCACTCGGCCAGTTAAAAACCATCAGAAGTCATCATTCAAAACAGGAGCTAATGAATGGCATAGTATTAACATAATTCACTTAGTTATAGTAATCATTGGCACTCATTGTCCAGTTACAAAACATGTAGCAAGTATTGAATAGTACAAAACATTTTTCATCATTCAAGTGACATATGACATATTTAAAATAATTATTGGCATTCATTGACCAGTTACCAACCATCAGAAGTCATCATTCAAAACAGGAGCTAATGAACGGCATAGTATTAACATAATTCACTTAGTTATAGTAATCATTGGCACTCATTGTCCAGTTACAAAACATGTAGCAAGTATTGAATAGTACAAAACATTTTTCATCATTCAAGTGACATACGACATATTTAAAATAATTATTGGCATTCATTGACCAGTTACGAAACGTATAGTAAGTATTGAATAGTACAAAACATTTTTCATCATTCAAATGACATATTACTCAGAACTGATCATTCCAGTGACATAGGAAATATTGAAAATGTAACATACTGTAACTATTATTCAAGGTCTGTGACTAGAAACATTACTCAGAATTACTCAGAACTCCCTTTTTTTGTGCTAGCAATGCATTGCGTTGAGATCGATAATTAATTACTGGGGCATAACAATATTTGCTTTTGAGTTATTGCTGCAAATGAAGATGTGTAACGTCATTCGTCATGAGTCAGCTACAGCAAGGTTATGAAACAAGTAGAGTATATGTGATCACATTCATAAATGACACAGGTTTAATGACCAACTGCTTATAGCACATTAATTTCATGAATAATTTCTCCTGCAAAAAATACAAAATGGATTATTAAGGGGCTCCGGAACGCCCTATACTTGCAATGTTAAAATAACGCTTATAAATTACATCTTTCCTCACAAAGTATTTGAGGTAGGAAGTTGAACTTTTTACAGATAATTTATTGGAATATGGGCTACAACTTAACACAGGGATTTTACAAAATTTTAGTTCAGTTATTAAAGATGATTTTTTTTTCAATTGTAATGAAAATTCACAACATTTTTTTTGCAATTTTTATTTATATATTCCAAAATATACAGTTTTTTGGAAAAAGGCTGTGTTAAATTATGCAGAAGGTACTGTGTAACATTTACTGAAAGTTTGAAACAAATATGTTTGGAAGATCCTTAGAAAACATGTAATTAGTATGAGAAAATAAAAGTTTTGGGAATCGAGCGACAAAGATTGGATTAACTTTTTAGTGCATTCGAGGTCCATAGGATGGATTATCTTCATCCTCTGCAAACTCCTCCTCCAGCTTCCTCTTGTTCCTCCTCCTGTTTACTCTTGCTTGTATTTCTAGACTCTTTACAGCCCTGTCTGCAGCCCGAAGGCGTTCCTTGTCTAAAGCAAGCATCGCTCGTACCATGTTAGAACCTATCTTCATTCCCATATTTCTAAATACCTTGCACCTTACAATGTTGCCATCATTGAAAGTCGCAACAGCATCATACACACCAAAGTGAAGTGTTTCTATTCCAACAAATACAGTCTTGGGCATTCTCGACCATATAACACTATTTACACTCTCATTGGGGTTTTGAGTTTTTCCATGAATACACTTTTTCAACAGTTCAGGTGCTGGTAAGTCTCTGAAAATAGGTTTTATCACCTCCATTATTGCATGAGGCAGACTATGCTTATGAGTGTACACATCACCAGTTAGCAAGTATATTCTTTCCCACTTTGACTGCTATGGGCAGGTGTACTTGAGAGGTTAGGTTCACTCACTTGGTTATCGTCTTTATTGTTTACAGTAATAACACATACCTATGGCTTTCCAACATTTCTCCTTTTCTTAAAAGCCTTCAGAGGATTTCTAATAACTTTACTTTTACTCATTATTATACTTCAACAAAACAGAGACTCAAGAAACAGAATTAATTACGAATATTTTCAAGATAACGACAGAGTAAATAAACATGAAACAATCGACAATCACACCAGCGATATATATTGAACCATCACAGGTTAGCCACAACACATACTTTATCTCACATCGCCAAAATGTACCTGATGAACACGGACGTTAATAATAACACCATTTGACAGCAGTTTAACAGCGCCACAGTAGGTCACGCCCATGTAGAACACATTTCAAAAAAAATTTAAAAATAGTTGTAGTCTTCGGAATTGAATAAATTATATATCTATTAAAAGGTAATAGTCTGCAGATTCAGAAAACGCAAAAAAGTAAAAATTCAACTTTTCATGATTTTGAGCCTTTCCAGAGCCCCTTAAACTGAAAGAAGAAACGCATATTATGCTGAAAAGTAGTGAACTTCGAATTAACAGGTAGTGAAATGTGTATAAATTATGTATGTTCTCTAGCTGTCCTTTCCAAAACCTTCAGTCATCATACCATGCGACATAAGACATTCTGTCAAAACGAACTGCAACAAATACTTAAATAACTACATAGCATAAATACATAAACTTCAACATTATCCTCATCTGCAAAGAAAAACTTCATTATCCATATCATCATAACTCCATTATTATCATCACCTGTAAAGAAAAACTTCATTATCCATATTAGCATATTCTTCATCATTATTCATCACCATTCATTATCATCTGCAAAAAAGTCACTTCATTATTAATTATACATCTATTCCTTATTTCTAGCATATTTCATCACTAAAACTAAGATATGTAGTTCTGTCTGACAGCCTGCATCAATCGCCTCGTATTCTGAAAGAAAAAAATAGTTAAGACTGCTATTCTACGATGTGTATAGTATATTCTTGTTAATGTTTGTTAATTCTGATCCATTTACTCTTCGTGACGAGGTATTGCATCTTCTTTCGTTCATTCCGAAGGTGAAATTCCCATTTCTGTTTAATTTATTTCTTTTACACTTTACTGCTTTCTGAAGATGATGAACAAAGATTAATGTCTTGCATTTAAATCATATACCCACTAAATAAAAACTGGTTTATAGTAACATAATTGAGCATACAGCATAGCATGACAGAAAACGTAATATGTCAAAAACATAGACAGTGTGCAGGTGCAAAAAAAAAATGTACACAGAGTATCACAATGTAGCAGCAAAAAAAAAAAGTGTAAAATAGTCACGATGTTGAGATATCATAAGGCAAAATGTCAAAGTCAACTGGTATTTGTTATATCTTAAATATTTGATGGTGCATACAAACAAAACAGGAAAACAATCATACATACATGAAAAATGGAAAATATGCACGGTCTGATATATAACGACAAGGAATGTGACCTTCTTTGTGTTCAGCTTGTATGTTTTGTAGTTAATGGAGGCGAGAATTGTAGACTTTAATGGAGAGAGAATTTAATAAAATTAATATGTCACTAGATAGAATTGCATAAGTATTCATAAGATACGTAAGTTTATCTGGAAAAATA